>NC_137499.1:26551990-26561990 GCF_041902795.1 Electrophorus electricus
AATTTATTAGTGTAGCTCTCAGACAGGATGGTGAGCGCAACACTTGACAGAAACAATCCTCGTCAACGGCAGTGGCACCTCCCGTGCCAAACGCCCACACACACCTTTTAGCATGGGCAGCTCCTGCATCCTCTGGTTCAATAAACTGAAAAAAGTAAAGGAGGGAGACTACTGAGGAAGAGTCAAAATGGCTTAAGGGCTGCGAGGTTTGTTTATCTATGCCCTCCGAACCCATGCTGCTTCGACCTTTAACCCCTGCTAGTCTGAATCCTGAAGGCCTAGCGGGCCCTGAGCGCTCTGACGGATGGTACTCCTTTTGGATTCCTTCTCAGGAACAGCAGTTGATCAGTCCCAAGGATTCTTAGAGAGCTTTCTGGATTCTATTTTCAGTCTCAAAGAATATACAGGATTATATTTTAATCAAAGCACATGAGATTGAATTATATACCATTGAAAATGCAAGTTTTTTTGTTTTTTGTTTTGGTAAGAATAACTTCAGGAATTCACATCATTATCTGTCATTTCTCCAGCCTGCAGCGACCTCTATCAACATAGTTTTTGAAACACAAAATGAAAACCTCTCGAGCTTCATCTCTCCTGAGCATTGGGGGAGGAAATTAATGTCGAGCGGCTGTCGGAGACTTCATCCTCTTTGCCAGATGAATCCTTTTGTTTTCGGCCTTGCGTGCTCTCCGGATCAGATTTACAGGGCAATTCTCGGGGAGCCACGGTAATTTGTGGCCTCCGTCTGCGGCGTGGCTAATGCCTGCCGCACTGTTGCGAGGCCTCTGCTTCGTCCCGCAGTCGCGCGCATCGGGAGCCTTCGCTTTCGATGGGGCTTGGCGAGCACGTGCCGTTCGAGCTGCTGTCCGTCTTTCTTTTGAACGAATTAACGTCTCTGTGGCCTACTTGTCTTCCCGTACAGCGGCTCGGTAATGAATTAATCAAAAAATCTGATCTGAATGTGTTCCTATTTTTTTTAAAAAAAGAAGCTAAATCAGGAGGTAATCAAATATGGCTGTTGTTACTATTGCTATAGGAACGGCTTCTTTGTTTCCTCGCTGATTGGATTGATGGGGCAGAAGCCGCTGATTCATGCAACCGATCGGTTATGAGTTCCTGCAATCGTTAACGGAGGACGTTAATTACTGCTTCTCCCTACGCTTTCGGGGACGAAAATCCACCGCGTCAGATCGATGCCCGTAGCCATAGCGACTGGTGGTTGGAAACCGGCTGATGATGCCGTCCAGAGCTTGCGAGGCGCTCCTGCCGTTCGTGGAGAGGAGGACGCCGCTGGACGCGCAGGACTGAGAGTGACAGTCTGAGATCTGCCAACCTGAGAGTCGTCTAAAGTTTCGGTAAATTTCTCACCCCCACGCTACCTTCACACTTTAGCTATATTAAGTCATCCTTTTTTTCCCCCCCTGACAACAGCTATTTTTTGATCGCTATTTTTTAACCTGTCTCCTTAAGGTTTAGGACTTATTTATTGCTGGCATTCCACTCGAACTGGGCAGAAGATAATTAAAAGCTACTGACAGGACCCGAAAGCTGTGCTGAGTGTTGTCACGGTGGAAGAAGCGGGTCTTTGTTACCCATGTAGACGTAACATCCCCTCGACGCCTGTCCTGCTGGTCAAATGCTCAGGTGCTCTCTAGATTAATTTAACCCACACGCCTCTAAAACAGACAGACACAATCCCCTTGACTTTAGGGTGCTAACCACACCTCGGCACACTCGTTCTCCACATGCCTGCAGAAACGTGGCACTCAACACTTTAACGCTTAGAGCCCTGACATTGTGACTAAGCTCAAAAAGGGGCTGCCACTGTGAAATCAAATGTTTTAAAGAGGGGAATCACTAAAAAGTGGGACTGAAACCTCACATAGCTTTTACGGCGATGATGTAATGCATAGCTACAGTGCTGTATATTTACCCTTAAAAATGAATAATTTTCTGATAAAAAAAAGGAACAAACAAAAAGGAGTGAGATGATACAAAGAAAATGGAACAGATAAATCGGCCATTTCGGGCCTGCATTGATTAACGAAGAGGTGTCAGTGAGAGAAAACAGCATTTCGGCGTGTTCTCACTTCTGACCCTCGCGATGTGGCACTGGCCGCTAGCAGGCTGTAGCCAGACTCTCAAGGCTTGAGCTCCGTTTCCTGCTGTCAGGCGGGGGGAGTGTAGATTTGTCATGCGTGGGGAACATGGACTCGCATTCTTATGGCGTCGTTGCGTGATTGAGATGGCAGCGTATGTCCAGACTCTCTAATTACGTGCGATTTTCTCTGTCTTCAGCCGAGCATGTGGTTGCCATGGAGGCGGGCTGTCGGCTCGGCAGCTGCCCGCGGGAGATGTTAAGATCCGAAATGATGTGCCACAGATTCCCAGAAAAGCCCTTAACTCAGCTACCTGGAGCTCCTCCGTTCAAACTTCCCGTTTTTCGTTCTTGTTTCGTGATTTAACCCCTTAAAGCTGTTGTAAGATATTTATTTTAGGATCACTGCGGGGGAACATCCTCATAGCTCGCTAAAGTCGTCGCTCCAAAAAAAGTCTCTGACTGTCCTAGCCTCTGCAAAAAGCAGCAAAAATGTCAACATGGTCCAACACTACTGCGAAATAGGGAACTTCGCTGCGAGGAGGCGGTCCTTACTGTTCTGCGTGCAGCCAAGCACTAAGTGTATATGTGTTTGGAGGGAGCAGATCTTCTGAATACATTACAGGACTTTTAAGGCCCATGCAAGAAATGTTCTGTTCATCCTTAGAATGATCACTAAAGGCTGTTGTTGTGGCTATTTTTAAATCCAAATAATTGATAGGTGCATTTTTTTTTTTTTACATCTATGTAATCATCTGAATTCATCTAAAAATATCCACACAGAAATGCAACCAAGAACAATGGCTTACACACATCCATGGTGCAGTACTGTTACCAATGGAAGGCTCTTTGTATCACAACTACCAGAGTATGTAACACGTAAATTGCCTTATATATAAGACCTTAAATAGGCAAATACTCTTAATGAACTGACAGCCAAAGCTGAAATTGAGAAGTTACATTTCTTTCACTCTCTATCTCTCTCTCATTGCTTCCTTCTGACACTTCTTCCCTCATTCTATTTTATTTCTTTAACCGAAAAGGGCCTTTAGCCTTTAGGGTTCTGCACTCATACACAGTCCGCTGTAAGCGGAAACTGCCCCCGCCTGGTGTCCTCCAACACCATTTCCTCTGAGCTCGGTTCAAAAGTATACCTCCAGTATCACTTTCTAGTTGACTTTCAAAGTCAGCTCTTCACCTCAGACGATAGAAGGCCCGACGGTGACTGTCGGGCCCAGGTTGTAAAGCCAGGCTGAATCCATAATGGTTCCCCTTCGGACATATAGGGCACTATAGGGTGTAAAAGCCATTGACCCACGCTTAAAATAGCGCTCTTTACAGAGAGTAGGGAAATGTGTTCAGATTGAGCTTGAGACAATTTTTCAGGTTTTAAAGTTGCTGCAAACACGACATTTTCTGTGTAGCCAGCGAGGAGAGCAAGCTATGCCATTTTGACTTCAGTTTGTCTTTTTTTCCCCCTGCTCAGGTTTTAACATGGCTTTTTAAAAATATGTATTCATGATTTTCTACATGAAGGAACTGATTTACTGACGCACGCAGACTGAGGAGGCTGACGTCACTGGGTCCAAATGAAATTTAGCTTTAAAAAAAAAAGAAGAAAAAAGGTCCTGCCTGAGGCTTGAACAACGGCAGCAAGCTAATTGGTGAAATCAGGCCCGTACTTCTAGATTAGCCCTTGAGCTCGGAAACATGGGGATCGATCGTGTTTATCCGCCGTGTCCTTAAGCAAGCCTCACCTTTTGTGATCTCCCCATCATCAGGCTGCGAGGCCGAGTGATGCCGAGCGACACCACCTTCAACTTCATCTGTTTACCGGCCGCCGATTCCGTAGCTGCCTTTGTAAGCGCCACTGCCCCGCCCCAACCCGCCCCGGCTCCTTCCCAGATCCGACCTTCCTCCCATGGCCGTTCTTCATTTCCAAACTTTATTTCCTTGTTTACATGGAGCTGGACCACATGGTGATAACTAGAAGCTAGGCAAAGAGCAGACAAGACCTCTCGAGAAAGGGGCTATTCCCAACCCCCCAACCCTCACCCCACAAACCTCACCCCACCCCAAAGTAAGCAGATTTTTGTTCTTTCCTCTCGCCGAAAAAAACCCGCAAGCAGAAAGAACCAAAGCTGTCTGGCGTTCTGTCCCTTTCCTGGCGTTTCTCAGGCAGAGGGGCACAAAGCTCGGAGGCTCCTCTGCAGTAGGACAGCGTGGGTTGGCATTCTTGCTCCTGCATATTTATAGTTGTTTGCAAATTTTCATACAGACCTCATTTAGCTGAGTAGATTAACTCACACATGGCTCGCTGTAGGGAAACGCTGAGTAGGATGAATAATATGGAGGGGACTTTGCAAGGCACGTAGTACCACCCCATTTCATTAGCAATTGTCGCAATGGTTCATTACAGCTATTAATCTATTGTAACAAAGCAATTGGAAACAAAGTGAGTTTTCTCTGAATAAACAGACAGTGTAATCCAGTGGGCAACAAAAGTAAGAGTGTGCGTGTGTGTGTGTGTGTGTGTGTATGTTTTGAATTAACTCTGCATGGAGTAAACTAGACTCGAACACTGTTCGAGTTAATCCATCACTAGTGATTTTACTCTGTGTGTGTGCACATGCGTGTATGTGTGTGTGTGTGTGTGAGTGAGTGAGTGGGTAGGTAGGTATGCATCTATATGTACATGCGGGGAAGGCTTAACCAATACTACATTATCATTTGACTCAATGGGTGTTTTCTTTTCTTGACCTGGTTTCACTTGTGACCCTGGAGAGACGCCCCTTTTCTGCTCTCCATGTCTCCATTGGCATATTCCCTTTGATGCGGTGCTATTGATGCATCGATACTACTGTGTAGTTTGACCTATTGCATTGATCTGGGCCAGACCACCTTCAGCACGCCACACACACACACACACACAAACACACACACACACACACATGCGTGTGCGCACGCGTCCGTGAGTACAGTTCTCACACGGGCTCATTCTTTTAGAAGCACGCTCTCTGAATTAACCTTGATGTCAGACTACTTTCAAGAGTTGGGCATCGAAAAGAGGGAGTGTTTCTTCATTATTTACACATTTGAACTGTTGTTGCAGAGGTAATGAAATTTTGTGAGAGTTGGAAGTCTGTGTGTGTGTGTGTGTGTGTGTGTGTGTGGTGGGGGAGGTGTTTCTGAAACCAGGTGGAAAAGCTTTGCGGCGACACTGTCTCCCAGAGGAGGCAGACGACTCCGGTTACTTGGCTGCCGAAGTCTCGATTTCTCTATATAGTTTGCAACACAATACAACCTCATTGAAAGTGTCCCCACTGAGAGTGCTGCAAGGATTCCTCCAGAAGCCACTAGCATTTGGCCCTCCGTCCAGGGAAAGGTCACCTGTCAGTTTTGGGAGGATGGATAATGGAGTCGATGGCTCGCCCTCCCACCCTCATTCCTATGGCCCCTATGCCTGAAGAAACCCGACATCCACCAGCCAATCAGACGGCACGCCATGTAGTCAATGACCTCAAGACCCCTGCCAATCAGCTTCAAAACTCACTTCTGATGTGTTCACACTTGGATGCCTCGCTGCCCACTGGATGCTGCAGGCCGAGGTTCTGAGGTCTTTGTTAGAGATTAGCGTGGCTGGTATTGAGGGGGAAGGTTGAGGAGGTCTGGGTAATCTTCATCTTTTCTTTGGTAAAGAGAGTGACTAACCAGGCCCGTCGTTCACGAGCAGCCATAGAATAACGTGCGCCTCGCTTCCCTGCTTCACGGACGGCCAACGGGTCGGGATAACCAATTACTGCTCATTTTCAGTCTTTTCCCCTTCAGCGCTTTGACTCCCCCATTTCTGTTCTCCATCTCTCTTTTTTCTAATTCTTTCTCCCTTCCTCTTTGTTATTCTCAAGATCGCTCTCTCTCCCGCTCTCGTTGTAAATCTATAGCTCTCACTTTCTCACTTCTCTGGTACTCACTCTCTTTTTTCTATGTCTCCCCCCACCCCCTCCCATTGCACATAAATGACTGAGCTGACTCAGCTTTGTTATATTAATGCTCTCATCGTCTGGGCCCGTTACGGCTCTGACCTGTTGTGTCTGGGTAACGCTGCTGTCCTCTATGAGTAATGCATGATGCAGCCTCCTCCGCCACGCTCCGGTAAGTGCGTAATTACCAACACAGTAGGAATGCTTTAGCGTGACCTCACGACACCAGGTAGGGGCATGGTGAGTGGCTGGTTGGGGAAATGTGACATGTCAATTTATTATTACAGGTCTACTGACAACATCCTAAGAAAGAAATATATGAGATCTACAGCTGAGGTGCCAGTTGAGCTCCAGTCCTGGAGATCTACCACTGAGTGGTAGGCAAATCCATGACCTACACCCCTGACCTACAAGACCCAATCAAAGCTGTGTCATGGTCAAACGATGTTGATTTGGATGATTTGATCCTAGCTTCATAGGGACTTGGGTTCTCAAACACACTGTAGCAAAACACACTCTTAGAAAAGGTCCACATGGACCTAAAAAAGGTTCTAAAGACCCACAAAGGGGTTTTATACGGAACCACAGTATTAGCACTCATAGCAGTTTCTTGAAGCCATTTTCCACATCACCCATAGTCCAGTGTTCTACCATGCTATCTGAACTGGAAAAGAATATAACTCTATATGCTATTGGTTATATTAAATATTAGTAATCAGTAATATTAGCAATATTAGGAATAGTATAGTGAAAAATCCAACCCGCATTTTTACTTAGCCCAGATGTAGTCGATCATTCAAAATTTGTTTGGAGTGCAGATTTTCTTCATTTTTGCTTATATATAAACTTCCAAATGAAATATGAGACTAATGAGTAATTTTGCCCTGATTAACCTGAAAGACCCTCCGCCATAATAACTAATAACTATGAAATGTTAACCACACTGTTTTTAACGTGATACCAATAGTACTATCTGACAAATGAAATCAGTCACATTTTATTCAAAAGTAATAAATGGAAATCATTTAGTAGAGCAGGTTAAACAAGTCCAGTGTGAGGCAATGGAGTCTTAATGTTCCTCCCTCAAATTAGCTACTAAGCGAACACTCATTTAAAATACGTGACTATAACAAAAATGAAAGATTGCAGCCAAACAATATGTATAAATACATTAAAAAATCTTAGCAGCTGCTCTTCTAAATTAGTTTTTCCAGTGGTTCTTTCTGAAAAGGTGGTGCAGTTTTTGACTGCATTATCAATTGCCTGTGATAAGCTAAAATCGTCTTTTTTTACCAGGCTGAACTAGCGTTAAGTGTTTCTTTCTGGGGAATGTTGGATCACTCACCTTGTCTCACAGCAAAATCCGTTAAATCCTTTATAGACGTCTGCTTCTGAATGCTTCGCAAACAGAAAAGTTCACTAAGAAGCAAGTCCCACTGGGAGAAGGGCGTGGGGGGTAAGGAAAGGGAAAATTGTTTACCTTCTTTGAAATGATTCATCACAAGATATTAGCACAGACCTTTATGTAATCTGTCCCTTGGGAGTTGCTATAGGGTTGTTAAGGTTGCGATATGGTGGACAAAGAGAAAAGAAAGAAAAAGAAAAACTTAGTTGTGGTAGTAGTAAATAACAACAACAACAACAATAATAATCTAATTTAAACAATTTATTTAAACAGGTTCTATGTATGGTGCATATCTGTCTGTTCTTTGGACAGATATGCCTCATACATAGAACCTGTTAAAATTAAGTTAATTCAATACACATTTATGACCTAAAGGAACCTTTTGGTTGAAGTCTGTATGGGAGTTGTAAAATGACAGCATGGGTCATCTCTCTCTCTCTCTCTCTCTCTCTCTCTCTCTCTCTCTCTCTCTCTCTCTCTCTCTCTCTCTCTCCTGGTTGGGATGACCTTAAACAGTTCAGTGTTTCTTGGATAGTGACTCTTGATTGCCTTGTTTTTCACCACTCTCGCACACTTGGCCATGGCATTGCACTATTGGACTATTGATTTGTTTCCGTAAACAGTAAAATGCAAACTCTTCACAATTCATTAATTAACACTGGGAGGCTTTGCTTTCTAATGTCTATGCAGGTATTTCTTGTATATAAGCTAGCACTGGCAGCAAACAGCACCAGCAAGAGGCTATAATGTCTGCTTGTTACCTGTCTGGATATTTCCACACAGCGTAAACGTTAACGCTAGCAATGAAAATGGTGATAGGGCAGTGATGACTTACGCTTGTGAACTGGTCCCAGCGCATTTTTACATCAAACCAAGCCTGGACGCAGTTGTTACCTGCGAAACCTGCTGCACTGGCCCACACGCGCACAGAATGCGATGCGGCATTTTAAGAGGGAATTGCAAGGCGCACGGCGCGGTCGAAGCCGGCGCGTTTTCGGCAGGTGTGGCAGGATATAAAGGGCAGAGTCACTAAGCTGATTGCCGCGCCGATGAGAGGTAAACATGCTTTGTATCCCACGACCTTTCCAGCTGCCTCGCTCTCTCGGCCTCCCCAGATTCGCCGGCTGCCAGTTTTACTCGTCAGTAACATTATGCTGCGGCAAGACACAATATCACTGCTGCATAACATTAGTCCGAGGTCCACTCCACTTCTTAGCCTCTCTCTCTCTCTCTTTCTCTCTCTCTAACTCTTTCTCTCCCTGATTGTATCTGGCAGGCAGGTCTGTTAAGGTAAGCTGGCCCTTTCATTAATATAAACTCATATGGCACGAATTGGTTTATACTCTCTCTATTGAGTTATGGGGCTTTTTTTTTATTGCCCCCTCATCACACTGGTTGAACTTTCCCCTGCCTGGAAAAGGACATTAATTTGAATCTCACTAACACTGTTAGTCTATGATATGGAAGCTGGGAAGATGGGGATCATCTGTATGAAGTACCAAATTGCATTGGCCTGCCTCATGTCATGTCACACAGCTTTTTTGGAAGGGGACATTATGTAATGAGAATTAATGGCAAGCAAATAAACTTTAAAAATTATGTAAAGCAGTCTGGGGTACTTCAGCAGTGCTTGTAGGTGCATTTCAATTGTGTGTGTGTGTGTGTGTGTGTGTGTGTGTGTGTGTGTGTGTGTGTGTGTGTGTGTGTGAACGTGTTTGAGCACATGTGTTTGTGTATTTTTGTGCAAAGTTAATGTGTGTTTTTGTGAGTGCCTGGATGTGTTGTAATTCTGTCAGTAAAATGGTGTGTGTAAGTGTGTATGTGTGTGTGTGTGTGTGTGTGTGTGTGCGTCTGTGTGTGTGTGTGTTTGTGTGTGTGTGTGAGTGTGTGAAGGAGTTAATGCTCCGACACCCCACTGTGACTGAAACCACTACTGGTGTCTCTCCCACTCTGAAGTCTGGCTTCAGAGCCCCAGCAGTGTGAAAAATCCAACCCTATCAGCACAGATGGGGACAGTGACAGTCTGGTTCTGTGTCTCTGCCGCACCGGTAAGGAACCACCTGCAGAGAGTCAATTAACGCAGGCCTGACACGGAGGCTCTCCACGTGCCGCCGCAAACAGCGCATCCCAATCCCGCCGGAGCTGCAGGACCTCCGATAAAGGAGGCCCGCTTCTGAAGCCGCCCAGCGATTTGCCTCCAAACACGGACCGTGAAAGTGCATCCCGTACCAGCATCCGTATAAGATGCACACGGTTGTTTTTTCCCTTGGAAGTCCTAATTTCAAGTGAGATGTGGGGAGGGGGAGAAAAATGAATTCCTCCATGAATACTGAAGTTCTGAATGTTGACGTCAGCCGGTCTAGTGCTTTTCTGGAAAGGTTGCCAAAAGCAGCAGTCACTGTGGCGATAACAGCAGTCCCTACAGCAGTTTCAAGTAGGACTCATATTTAATGGACAGGCTTAGAGTAAAGTGACTCTTCGGGCAAGTGTGGTCTGGTCTGCTAGCGCCACGGT
>NC_137499.1:26566990-26666990 GCF_041902795.1 Electrophorus electricus
GCGGTCTTTACAAACTGGTCCATGTTTAAGAGCGAAGGAGGAAGGGCACCGAGGTTCTTGATTGGAGGTTAACGTGTCAGGCCAGATGGCACCTCACAGGTTTGCGGACGCTACGGCGACAGGACGCTTGATCGGGGATGACGACACAAGCTGCTTGTATTCAGAGCTAATAGGGGGTGTGAATGCGAGGCATAACAGAGCAGTTCTACTGCTTTTCTCTTCACTCACAAATCTTAGGAGGTGTTAGCCATCGCCAGACAGCAGCACTGCGTGTTTACATCCGTTCCTCTCATCCACTCCTTGTTTACATATCGGCAAAGAAAAAAACAAAAACCATGGTAACACGCATGCCGGACTTCAGAGGGCTTACGAATCCTCCCTCCCTGAGTGCTCCAAACAAAATCCATATGGGTTTGAGTGAAAGGATTGTTTATTGTTTGAAGATTCCGTCGTCCCAGCGTGGAGGAGACAGAGAAGGAGAGTGGCAGGGATCACATGCCTGGCGCGAGATTGAGCGGGAAGCAGAGCCCGGGCTGCTGCACTCGGCTCAATTCATTTTTCACCAATGTTCATCAGACTCCTCATGAGTCAAGTGCACGTCATCTGCATATACAGAAATGTTCAGTCAATATGACATTATCGATTGCGACCATTTAAATAAGCCGCACGCGCATCCAGCCACATCAGCTCGGTGATCAGTCTCGCTGAGGATAATCTCATCACAGACCGAGCCATGTGCATTTGCGTAACATAAAAGCGAGTCATTATTTCAGATGAAACATGGGCAGCGTATAGCTAACATAAAATACATCAGACATCAGAGATCTGATGTCAACCCCCCAGCACTCAACCACCCTACCAACCCCATCCCCCCACCCCCACCCATGGCACTTCAACCACTCTACCAACCACCCCTCCACCCCCCACCTTCCATCACCCCAAACCCCCCCCCCCCCCCCCAACCTCATGGAGGTCACTGAACATTGACTCAAGATGACTCTAAGAACAGATCAACAGATCTGGAGAGAACTTGCTTCATTCGCGGGGAGGGTGCTCCTTCCAGACAACCTAAACAAAAAAGGGTCCACTTGAACTGTAGCCTAATCCCCTCGTGCTTTCTTTCTGACGGGTACACACAAAGAGTGCCCGACAAGAAAGGCAGCATCAATTTACGTTGAGGACCCTGCCTGACCCGGGCGGTGCGGTGACAATAGCAGCCCTCCGCCATCGCTCGGAGAAGAGCGGCAAGACACAAAGAGAGCTTGATGTGTATGGATTTTCTTTTAAGCGTAATAAGGCAGTCGGGGGGTGTGCGCAGCTTGGATGCGGATTTAGCGCCACAGACGGTGATAATTGAAGCTGACAGCGGGTGCGCACAAAGCCTCGTCGGATAACAACAATCGTAACCCCGTAATCATCCCGGCATGCCGCGCTGAGACTTCCGAGGCAAACAAAATTAGCCGGGTGACACCCGCCGCCATCTTGCTCCCGCCCCCCTCCGCAGCCTGCCGATGGTGCGATTCTCACGGTCGCGCCATCTTGGGGGGAGGGGGGGAGCGGGCGGAGCTGCCACGCCACGCCCTCCTCGCATCTCCACCCGCTTTGCATGGAAGGGGAAGAAACAATGGCGTGTTTGTCACACGTCTGATTGTTGTGGTGAACACACGCAGTCACGCAGGGATGAGTGGACCGTATGAAGCGGCCACACAACTCCCAGCCGTGAATCACGACTCAACCCCCCTCTGCTCCCCCACCCGCATCCTGGCTCTCGCCAGAGGAATACGGCACGCCGTCCTTTTGGCTTTCTCTCGCTTTATTTATGCCAAGCTCTCAATTCATCAGCCTTCAGCCCGGCGAGTTGCATTATTTTATTTGTGACAGGGAAGGAGGAGAGAGTGAGAGAGAGAGTGAAAGAGAGAGGGTGAGAGAGAGTGAGAGAGAGAGGGTGAGAGAGAGCGCAAGCAAGAGCGCGACAAAGAGAAGGAGAGAGAGAGAGAGACAGAAAGCATGAGAGCAAGTGAGAAGGGGGAGGCAGAGAGAGATGGAGAGAGCAAGTCTGGGGGGTGGGGGGTGGTGGTTAGAGACTAAGAAAGCGAGTTTTCCAATGAATTATCCATAATTTCCGGATCTGTGGTTGTAAAAAAAAAGCCGTGCCTTGGCACGAAGAGGTGGCAACCAAGGTCAGCAGGCTTCGGAAGAACGGCAGGATGAAATTTGCCGAGCATCCACGGACCCGGATGCTGCTGTTCGTGGAGGTTGCTATGAGAGCCAGGGTCTCTCCCACAGAGCCTGCGGAGAAGTGAAGAGGCTGGCGCTCTCCTGCTAGCGTCCGTGCCTCCAACAGTGCGCGCTAACGAAGGAAATAATTGTAGCATGTCGAAAGATCGCTGTGCTGTGGGTGGGTGGAGCAGAACCCAGAGGCTTTCCAATGTTGGACACTTCTGTATTTTAATGTATCCATGTACATTTAATGTGTTCCTGTAGCTCACCTGGTGGAGCATTTAGGGCAAGGTGTTATATCAACACAGAGCTCACTGACTCCCAGTGAACACATGTTGTCTCATAAATATGCAAGTCACTTGAAATAAGAGCATCTGCCGAATGCTGAAAACATATATGGTGTGTCGCTTCACATATCAAAACAGTTTCCTCAGAGTATTGTTTCATCCATACTAAGAAATGAGCACTATAACATGCACCAGTGCCTTTAATACAGATGTACCGCTAAAGGTTTCAAGCCTGTTAACGGCAGAGTGACCATTGATGGTGTTTTCAGCGTACAACCCTGGAATCGGACAGACCCTCCCATCCTTGACACCAGCCTCTATACACCGTGGCATGGATCTCTGAAACAAGATGAAAACCTTGAGCTTTTGTGCCGGACGAGGGCCTAGCCGTGAGCGTCGTGAAAAGCCAACGCCACCTCGGCCCTCCTTATGTTCAATTTCATGGTGGCATTCGATGCATAATGGGCTGTTTAGTATAATATTTTCAAAACAGCCATTTCATTAACCGCCCTGTGACATCTTGTTTGCTATAAAGGTAACAGTTATTCATTACTGCAGGCAAAAGAGGTCCTGTTGTACAGGGGCAGGCCTCGCACTCTGATTGGACACCTGTGCAAACCCCCTGTCACCTGGCAACCAGACCTCAAGAAACCTGCTCAAAACGAACGACCGTCTTCCTTCTCAATATTTCTCTTTTTAAATTATTTATCTCCAATTTATTTTCGCAATCTGGAGACGTAGCTGAGGAGCAGGGAGGGCTTTGGGAACATCTGTCCGGAGGGAGGGAGGTGCGCCAACCACGGCTTGGCCGACAGTGCTCAGTCCTATCCAGCACCCCCCCAAAACGTTTCACTAACCCAAAGCTGAGGATATCAGAAGGGTTTTCAGACACTTCATTAACCCCCCCACTCCACCAATTAATTTGGCCCTGTCCTCAGGAAGGCAGTGACGGAGAGAAATGCACCAGAACTGGTGTTTCAGTTTTTGCTTCAACGTCAATGAATCCACAAGCCCATCTGGCATATGAATCACAAGTGTTCACAAGCACCTTTTCTGTTTCTTGTATATCGTGTATACATACTGGAAACGACTGGAAGTGTGAAAATCTTTACTGTCATTTGTCATCACATGAATGTTGATTTGGCAACATGAAGGTTAAGTTTAAAACCATGGATGTGCACACTAAACACATTGTGGACTAGACAGCCATGTATTTCACGTTTATACGGAACTTGGAACCTGGGAAAATAGTTGTGAATTAATATCTTGACAAATACATTTATTGAAAGGTTTTTGTTGTTGTAATTATTTATTTTTATTGGACAAATAATCAAACACCTCTTTGCCTTACCATGTTTAGAGTGATGTATATGTGGGAGCTGTCCAAGGTCCTGAATTGAAATATAAACTGCCTTTGAATTCCTTCAACTTTTATACTTCTCTACGGTACCATTACTAGCGTGTTAAACTATCTTCAGTTCTGTCATTACCAAACAATAACATGATTAAACACAGCAAAATTTTAAATGCTTTAAATATATTCTGATAGTCAAGTTTTATATGGCATTAAAAGATCCTGGGGAAATTTGAGATTTAGAACCTTAATTGCAGAGGATTATGTGTGGACAAAGAGCATATTCTTTGTCACTCGATTTTCTCTCCCTTGGTCATACGGTCATAAAGGCATTTAATATCTCTCTCTCTCTACCCTTCCTTTCTAACTCTCTTTTATACATTCTCTTTCTCTCTCTGCCCATCTCTCTTGCTCTATTTTTCCTCTCTCTTCCTCCACCTGTCTTTCAGTCTCTCTCTCTCTCTCTCTCTGTCTCTCTCTCTGTCTCTCTCTCTCTCTCTCTCTCTGTCTGCTTAGCATGTCATTAGAGGAATGCAGGCGGAGACAAATGGTGGGAAATGAAATGGATATGCTTTAAAGTCGTCTTAATGAGTTCACGGGAGTCCATGAACGCAGCTAATTAAGGTCGCGGGACTTGTGGCCATGGCAGCGGAGTGAGAGACAGGCGACTTGTGTACGTTTCATCATGGAGGGCGATTTTTTATTTATTTTATTTTTTTTTGTCCAGAGCAGTGAATTGTCATGGCTGGAAACCACACAGCAAACCCCTGTTTGATGACCCCTTTCCTCTCCTCAAGGTTCCTCCTCTACCTATCTGCGCAATGTGGCACTGTGTGAATGATGCCTTTCATTTCTACACATATTTTATGTTTACGGCATTTATGCGGCTGATAGGGTGCTCTACTTTTTTTCCCCCAGAATGATGCGGACCATTTGTCCGGAAAAGGTTTCTGGTGGAGATCAAGTCAGCTTAGACCGCGTTTAACCTTAACCCCAGTCCACTCCTGTTGATTATGGCCCAGGACTCTGGAACACAGGATTGTTTGCACAACTAAAGCCCTATACTGATTTCCAAATGCTGCTCAGCTCTAGCCAAAGCTTTCCAGGCTAACTAACAGTGAGTAATCAGGTGATTGTACATATTGGCACACTCAGACTCTAGACTGCCAGTTAGCTTGCTGTTTCTAAGCCTTGGCTGTTACTGTACTAAAACCTTGTACTGTACCTTTGGCAATGGTGTAGGGGGCACCTTGCTGGGGGTTTTAACAAGAGCCATTGCTGGCCAGTTTACCATCAGTGCACTCTGTTACCTTATTTAATTGCTGACCATAATCTTGAGGTTCACGTTTTTTCCTGGCAATAGACTTATTGCGTTATCGGCGTGAGTTGCACGTTTGTTATAGGCACGTGAGTACTGTCTGTATGGAAAAGTCTGATTCTTATAGCAGAATAATTTGTTTTAAAATCACGAAAGGATTTGTTAACTTTCCTAATTATTTATTCAGGATGTCTGAGATCTGTTTATGGTGAGGTATTTATGTTTAAGGTATAGTCACCACCGCACACCCACTGGCCGTGGGGTGTCGTGCTGTGTCTCGCGAAGCCAGGGTCTTCGCGCCCAGTCACGAGCCCTGTGAGATCTTGATTGTTTCGGTCTATTGATTCCACGGCAGCCGATTGAGGTGGCGCGAGAGGACCGCTCGTCAGTGCGAGACCAGTGAGACTAACGGAATGGCCCACAGAGGGCTGCTCTCTTAAATGAGCTCAATTACAGTAGGGTGAGTGTAACTGAGAATGTAAGAGTCTATGTATTCATGAATTTAACTAATGCTGCTCCCAGCCCATTTGGGGAAACCTCTTTTCTTCTGAAATGCTAAACTGTTTAGGTGACTAATTGTTCACACTAGCTAACATCAGATCAGCATCTACAATTTCCGACTATCCTAATTACAGATTTTTTTTGGTTCCTCTGGGAGAATGAATAACCCAGTTTGGTTGTGTATAATGACTGCGGAGGCACTGCAATTTGGACTCGTTTCAATATCACAACCATTTGATAGCATATCTGGAAACGGGCTTTATTGAGAACGTTTGCGTGCAGCTCTGGCAAACAACCGCACCGGCAGGGAATGGCGAAGGAGGTTTGCGCGGGAAACGGGGCCAACCGAGCAAGGGGACGCATGCGATTGCACGTTTAACGGTCAGATCTAATTTAGTAGGGAAGACATACGTGGGGCTACAGGGGGCATGGCTACGTCCACGTCCACGTGCTGCTTTACCACTGGGACCACGTTATTTGACCCAGGCTGTGGTGGGCTCCTGTGGTGTCCATGTATACACGTCTGATCAGTATTCATTACCCCAGCTGTGGCCATTGTCAGTCCAGATGAGCCCAAAGATAGGCTCCCCCGCCACGTGTCCGGAGACCACAGGACAAATGCACGAGCGTACTAGAGAAAGCACAGGAACGTGTTATAATCGGTTTAGCCGTGGCAACCTCCCAACAAGCTTGTTTACGCATTTCCCTCGAAGCATTACATAAAATTACCCGCTCCTCGATTGGAAGAAAACACGTTAATATGCAGGGCTCTGCAGTAGGGATCTTGAGGACCTTTCGGAAAAGCAGAATTAGCTGTGTAACGACAGGCTGATTGCCGTGATTATCCCCGTCCTCGTCACGTAGCCGCTTAAATCCCCCATCGATCCAGTCTACACAGCTGTATTTTCCTAAAGACAATAGCGCCTCTAATTGTAATCACAATGTTTCTTATTCACGGTTCTGAAGGGCATTACCAGACAAAGATGTTCCTCACTGAATCCTCACTTTTAATTAATCGCTTTTTAAACGAGAGAAATTGATTAATTTCAGTGAAGTGCCCGTATAGCATTACCGGGCGATTGGTCTAATTCAGTTTTACTTGATGTGTTTTTCAGAGTTGCTCTTGTATCCGAGGTCTTTTCCTCCATGCTTCCCATTGTGAGTGGATATTTGTATTTTATCACAAGTCCATCTGAAACGTCTTCTCTACAAGGAAGACAACATCTGTCAAATATGACAGTGATGGCTTGATGTAGGTGGTGGAATTCCGTCCAACAGTGTGCGACAGCTCTTACTTTTACACACACACACACACACACACACACACACACACACACATACACACGCACATACACACGCGCACACACACACACACGCGCGCGCACACACACGCACGCACACACACACACACACACACGCACACACAGCAAGGCAAAGGTGATTTGTGCTGCTCAGAACATAGCCTACCATAAATGAGACAGGGTTTGAAATGTAATTTTTAATTTAACTCAATCACAGACTCTAGGTGTGCCTTAAAAATCTTTACCACCAGAAACATCTAGTGACATTCAATTATTCTGTATTTCCAAGTACATATGATGCACACATTTGCTGAAATACTGAGGAAACAAACTGTGTACACCAGCCTGGGTGTGTATAGAGTGTTTGATTAATGTCTTCATAATACCCCTTTATTTAAAGGCTCTCACATTTTACAGGAATGTTTTGTTGCTATTCCATCCTATTAAAAATCCCCTTTTTGTACCACTAGCGACGGTGACCGTATGACATTTCCAAAAGAAAGTAGGCTGTCTCCAGGCGACTGCTTGGAGGTGTTGAAAGGGGGGGGTGTCTCTTAATTAATCCAGCACTCAGACCAGGGGCGGGAGTCTCAGATGCACCTGACCAGCCATTATCTTCCCAACTCTCCACTCCCACCCTTTTGGAGAAGTTTTTTTTTTTTGAGTGGGGGGTGGGGGGGATGGAAAATGCCTTTATTTCTCATAATCTTCCCTCACCACCTTATCCATATTTCATGAAGAGGGCTGGAGGTAGGGGAGCATCTCAGACTAATCCACTGTAGAATACTTAGTCTCAGATTAAAATCGCTCGCTTCGCTGCGCTATAATTTGCTTCCTATCGATTGCCCGACTGGAAAAAGCGAGAGGGAAAATTCGCAAGTCAGGGCTGTTCCATACATTTTACATTTCATTTCAGAAATGATATTAATGTGGTCTCTGTAGTATATCTATATGAGAAAGAGAGGAGACACAGCATTGTGAACGGGGAAGAGGACTGGAAGAAAGGTTAAGGTGGGCCGGGCGGAGAGAGGGGAGCCACACTCAGAGTGTTCGGCTTCAAAGGAAGTCAAATTAAAAACTGAAATTTGTGTGAAATTTCGCAAAATGGCACAAACGCCACTGGCGGAAGAAGTATTTGCGACTCCCCACAGGACATGGCGCGAATCGGAAATGACTGCGCGAGGGAGAGGGAGAGCGTCGGAGCAGACATCACCGTCCTGGCCTGCAGACACCAAGCGAGGAAACAAGCACAACCTTTGCACGCATGCGAGTTATGAGTTCAGTAAGGCAGATGAATCGTTCACCTTATCAAATGCCCTCCTTCCCCTCACCCCCACCCCCCTCTCCCCCACCCCTCCTAACCCCCTCCCCCCACCACTCCTCGTAAGGCCAGGCGGTTTCTTCTCCAAATCTTCACAGCTGCCAATTACAGATGGCGGGAGAATGTTTGAGCTGCTCAAACATCTGAGCTCCTCGCTGGATGAGATGGACTATCCCCAGCTGAGGGCTCAGGGTTGCTTCATAATCTGCCCCCCCCCCCCGGCTGCCGTGGTTTGCCTCTGTGCTCATAAAGCCCTGGGAAAGGCAACAGCACAGGTGGTTCTTGTGCTTATGAGGTCAGTACATTTCAGGAACTTGGCACAACTCTAGTTTTTTGGGGGGTTTTTTAATCTAACTTCGCAAAACACTGTGGTCTTCATGCTGACAACTAGCCCTCCGCACTCACTATAAGACCCGTTAAAAAAGAGTAATGCTAGTATTAGTTAATTTTAATTAATAGGTATTGCTAGCATCATGCATTTTCATAGGGCGCACCTAGTCTCTTTGTTCTTTTATGAGACGAGTCAACACAAACCTACAAACGCTGGCGAAAGTTTGAGAGAATGTCTCAGGGAAAACCTCCTAACATACCTGTCCAGGTGATATCTAGCAGCTCGGCCGGTGTCGTGACCGGTTCGGTCATGTGATGGAGTGTACGTGGTCTTCAGGGGCTGGTGGGCCTGTCCTGCGAGGCTCACGGATACGCGCTCTTGCAGTGCTTGGTGTGCTAATCTCAGTACAGATCGCTCGCTTAGCGCGACAGCGTTCTGCGGCTTTTCCCACACACGGCCCGATACACTTGCCTTGTGAAGATTATGTTATTGACGGAGAGCTTGGCATGGAGACAAAAGAGCAGATGGTTGGTTTCCATAGAAAGAAGAAAATAACGGACCTCTAGAACGCAGAAGTCAATTTCTGCTCAAGTGTTCCACTCTGCACATCCACTTGGATACATTGTAATATTTGACACCTAGGGTTCGAGAACACACCTGCCATGACTAAATTAGCGCACACTGTCATGTCTTATTGGTCTCTATTTATTTCCTGCCCAGAACACTTAAAAGTAATTTTATAAAAGCATTTTAAAAAACAAGTCATTACATATATAGGAAATGGAAGACTACCATAAGTAACTCTTATCTCCGCAGTGATAAACATGATATTTCCTCCTTTATAAAAATGCAATATGGTGTACTCGCAGTATTGGGGCTGTTTACACCACCTTTCAAGAACTTTAGAGATGGTTTAATGGACGAGGCTGAATGACTGAATCTTCAGCTCTGCGTCTCATTTAAAAAAACCCCACAAACAAAGCGGCAAGAGACACGTGGGCCGTCTGAGACACGGGGACCGTCTGAGACACGGGGACCGTCTGAAATGCAGGCTTCTCCTGAGAGGCTGAGCTAACCGAGGTAATATGTGAAGGACTAAGTTAGTCTCTGAAGCTTGTCTCTACAGCTGAGCCTGCGACAGCTAAGGAAAAAAGAGCATGAGAAATGGGAAAGATATTCAAAGATATGCTCACAGTTGAACAATGAAGCTACCTAATGTAAAAATACATTTAAAAAGTAATGTACGAATATTTCATGTCACTTGCTCATGTGTTTAGTCACCAGCCTAGATGCGAATACCCGGCCTAGAAAATTCCGGAATAGTC
The DNA here is from genome assembly GCF_041902795.1 of Electrophorus electricus. Classification (NCBI taxonomy): domain Eukaryota; kingdom Metazoa; phylum Chordata; class Actinopteri; order Gymnotiformes; family Gymnotidae; genus Electrophorus; species Electrophorus electricus. The sequence continues at coordinate 26,576,949 of NC_137499.1, forward strand.
CCTCTACCATAATACTTTAGCAGATAATACAAATCACATTCGGTCATAACTTAATGTGTTAAAACACTTGGCATCTGAATATATCCAAACACAAATTCTTCCTGTCAGCAGTCTTTTTAAAATAATATGAATAAAAAAAAACTGTGTGATTGAGCTGCAACGTATTATGGGATAATGATGAAAAGCCATGGAGGATACAATGTACTGCAGGCATGTGCACTATATAACATCCAAAGTCAACCTCCGTAGCCCCTAGCCTGTCAAATGAGACACACCTAGTGCTTATTTTATTTCAGCTACAGTCTGTGTTTGTTGGGTTTGTTTTTTTTCAACCATTACCTTCCAAATGCAGATGAAATCAATCCAAGGTTCTGGGTAGCAGGATTACTCACATGCAATATACAGTAGAAGAGCTCCCATTAGTTCCTTTGTGACCATACTGAGAGTCTTTCACATTTACTCAGACTAAAAAGGTGCTCTGTGAGCGAGGGAATGGGCTCCCATGGGTGTTGGTCCTATAGAACATTCCAGGCAGATAGAAGTCCCCCTTCTGTTTGGATTGGAAAGCACCTCGAAAGCACTGTTGATTCCTCCGTGGCAGGGAGTTTTAATGAGGCCTCTAGTGAAGGCTTCCAGATTTGGAGTGCAGGTCTGCCGGGTTTCCATTTTTAAGAGCGAGATCCTACCTGTGTATCTGCAATTCCCACGATAATCTCTCCTCGTGCTCTCCCTGCTTCTAACAGAGAACAAAGCTAAGAAAACGTTGCCCCTCCAGCACCTTTTTCCATTTGATTTTTTGAGAGAGAGCAAGAGAAAAAGGGAGAGACTGAGAGAGAGAGAGAGAGAGAGCGAGAGAGAGAGAGCGAGGGAGAGGGAGAGAGAGAGAGGGAGAGAGAGACTCTCATCTAAATGTGAAAAAGAACACGGTGAGAAAGACAAGTCTCCCTAGAGATCTAAGGCTATCCTAGAGTTCAGGTTTGGCCACTCTGACAGAAAGCCAGACCACAGCGTCCACTAATTAAACACATGCAGCTAAACTGAACTGGGGAAAAAGTTACTGTAATTGGTTATCTTCATTATTTCATAGAACTCTTCAAATTTTTTTTTCCAAAAGATATCTTTATTTTTATGTCAAGCCTGTGTCTAATAATTAGCTTTTGAATAAAAGTTTGGCTAGCTTTTAGGTTTTATTGTCTGAAATAATTGTACTCCAAGAAGATAAACGCTCATTGAAACTCAAATTGCTCCAGATTCTGAACAATCACTCACTGATGTCTTTTAGCCCTTCAAAGCTGAAGAGTACAGCCTCAGCCGTTAGCGGTTAGATTTTCATGTTTGACAGGAAGGGGATTCACCATGTGGTCCACAATGCGGAGAGATAGAGTCTCAGGAAAGCCCCCGCACCTTTGACTGAGAACCCTCCCATGTGACAGAGGACAAAGTGGCATTTTGTCTTGTGCTTGCATAGCACGCCTGTCTCTCCTTTTCTTTCCAACTGAGGGGTTTGACGAAACACGGGCCGGGCTCATTAAGATTCCCCAAAAGTGCTTGGGGATCCCGGAACGGCTCTGTTTTCTTTAGGTGAACTTTCCGTGGGGGAAGGAACATTCCCTTGTCTATCTGATCCCGTTGAGCTCATCTCCAGGCTGCCAGAAGTAGTTCGGCACTAACAGCTTCTTCTGTGTTAGCCTTTGAAGCGTGCCTCTGCTAGCATCTTGCCTTCTAGAACAATGGCTTCTGTAACTATGACTACAATCTCGACAGTCAGACACTCGGAAGTGCTCTGAAGTTCACGCGCTGTCTCATTCTTGAAAGAGTTAACAGCACTTGAATGGTTTAAAAAAAATATATAGATGCCGACCATGTAAGCAGTTTGACAAAAAAACAGGTAGGCGTGTGTGGTATATTAGGAAGAGAAAAGGTTTTTGAGCGCTTTGTTGGGGGATGGGTATAATCCCTTTGGCGGTTCATTTGAGGACACAAACTCCCCAGCATCAAAAGTCAGCTCTCCAGAAAACTAACTGATGGTTTCTGCACTGCAGGGCACAGCAGTTAATTATGTCCATTGTATTTTTATGAACAGGTGTTAATTTACTGCTCATGGGCCCCACACTCTCCCTTTCTCCGGTCACGGTGCACCTTGGCGCAGCGGAAAATGCCACAATCCGGAGAACTTGCCATGTCCGTCTTGGGATCCAATTACCGAACGATGTGTCAGCGCTGGCCTCCGGACCTGCCCGTCAGCTCAGTTTCAGAAGGCGGAATTGGCTGCTGCCCGCGGCCCGCATCCGGATGCGTGGTTCTTTCTCTTCCCGGTGCCTGGATTACACCAGAAAATGTTCACCCACTGGCTATGTGCCCCTGAACCCTGGGGCCCTCCAGCTACCTGGCCATAATGTGACGGGGGGTCCTCTGCATGATGAGTGGAAATTGGAAAATACTCCCGAACGTGGCGTTCTAATCCGGCGCCGCCTCGGTCTGCTTTGTTATCCCGCAGTTGTTTCCGCAGTGCAGCGTGTGAGGGGAGCAGTAAAGACATCTCTCTGTAAAGCAGTAAAGACATCTTCCCCTCAAGCCCCCTCAAACAGAACGATACTTCCTTCCTTCTCCTGGATGACATTACCATTTTCCTGTGAGTGGCGTGCCATCGTGTTTCCTTCGGCAGACCCGGGCCTGCTTATGGCTTCCGTGCGGCTGCCGAGGTGTTGCGACAGCTTCCTCTGGAACTGCTCTGCTTGCCTGGATCATGTGACTAGGCAGAAAGATTGTACAGACACTGTTTAGAAAGTCTACTTTTAAACATACTGAGCCCCATTGCTTTGCTGATGGGCTGAGAGTGATGCAGGTTTCATAAACTGTTTATAAACCTTCTCAACCACCTACCATAACCATAAAGGGCACACCGCTCCTGGCTAGGTTTGTTTCCACCAAACACTGTTTATTTTCCTTTTTTTCCCCCTGGGTTTTATTTTTTCACACATATCACCAAGTCACAGTGCCTGACAGTGATGTAATTTCACAGGACTCTTCACAACGCTGCGTTTCATGAAAAAAAAAAATTACATTTGTTGGCATCACCTGCAGCTGGAGATAACTTTAACGTCTCTTCCTCCACTGAAACGGGAACGCACGTTCTCAACCTCCGATCTAGTGGCCTTCAGCATGGAAACAGAGGCATCCCGCACCTAAGCGCGTTTGCCAAACTCACACGCTCTCGCGCCCCATACACCCGTTTCACACTGGCTCAGGAAATTGCCGCGCATTGCCATAGTCGGCATGCGCTAACTCGTTTCATGGTGCGAGACAATGCAATAAGCATTTGGTGGCTGGTAGGTCAGAAGCCCATCAATATTTACTCCTTTCTGTGTCCTGCCGAGTGCTAGAAGACTGGATAACCCGCAAAGCCTTCTGCTCAGAATGGAGAAACTGATATCAGGACGTAAACATGTGTTGGTGTGTAAAGCATGTCTTTCTCTCTCTCTCTCTCTCAGCATGTTTGTTCTGCAAAAGCAACACTCACTCATTTCCATTCATGTAGCTTTTGTAGCTTCATAAGCAAATAATCACCCATCAGTCCTGCCGGACGTAACACAGGCCAGCCAATTCAGTGCCCCTTGTTTGCCTTTTATTTACTAGGAGTAAATATCCCTCTCTCTTCTCTCTAAGATTTATCTCTTTATTCTCTACATTCCAATATCTATTAAAAACAAAAAGTGTTTCATTATTTTGTTTGACTTAAACCCCATACCGTGTTTTCCATTTTCACGAAGGCGGGAGGTTCCCACATTGTTACTCCTCCTGGAGCTCAGAACGCTACATGGAGTTTGGTGTTCATTTTGTTCGCGAGGGCCCAGGAGCCTACCTGCAGTTGAAGCATGGTCCGTGCTGGGAATTTCACTTGTGTTGAGACCCACTGACTCCCACTGAGTCCCCTCCCCCAACAGAGTCCCTTTCAGACCCAAAAACAACCGGGATGTTATGAAGGCAGACACTGAGGTACTAGAGCTAGCAATCTAGCTTGCTAGCTGACGCTCATTATGTACAGAGGTCGTACTGTACACTCGTAAGGCTAGACAGGTCTTGCTGTAGGGAGAAGCTTTTCCGAGTCGCACGCAGGCTTGTCACACTATTAGTGATGATTATGTGACACCCCTTCCACCCAGAAGCACGTGACCCTAACTTGTGACGCTATCGCTCACTTATCTTAAGGAAAGAAGAGATGAGGGTGTGATGACCCACATATTAAAAGCCAACACTGCGATGTAGAAATGACGGCGGAGAGATGTGATTATGAGTGTGTGTGTGTGTGTGTGTGTGTGTGTGTGGACAGAGAATGAGCGATAAACAGTGAAATGGAGAGTATGCATGTGTCTGCATGACCCGCACATGACCGTGTACATTAATGAGGAGCGAGGGTGTGTAAGACAGTGTAACCACGATAGCTTGTTGAAATTCTTCCTCAGACAGCGTGTGTGCGAGGGGATATTTGCTTTCTTATGCTTCCCTGTGAATTCAAACAGAGGGATAATAGCCAGCAGTGGCTGCCTGGTCTGACCCCAAACGCTCCGACCTTCCGCCAGCTCACGCCAGAACCCCTCGCCCCTGTTGCCACTATCCAGAGTCCCTCCGGACGCGGCGCGGTCTCCTGCGGCATGAGCATCTGTAGTTTCCATCGGGACGGGAGATCATCTGTTCGGGTGTGACATTGAAAAGAATCGTGGGGCAGCACTCGCTTTACAAACAAGACAAAAAAGAATTCCGACAGGTGACCGACCCGTTACTCACCGAGGGGCGCATGCTGGCTGGAAAGGGCTCGGCACGCTCCCCTCGCCACCCCCGCTCCGACCCCAGCCGTGTTCCGCAGGCGGCGGCTCTGGAAAGGCAAACCTGTCACTGCTTCCCGACGCTTGGGCTTCAGGACCCGAGAACAGCAGTTCTGTGGTGTTCCGCGTCCTCTTCGGACCTGTGCGGTATGGATTTCGTCTGACCAGGCACTCAAATCAAGTCAGTCAGGAGGACTGAAACGCGAGACAGCCACAAACTCGACATCCATACACTGTCGATACATATTAATCTTTAAAGCAGCCCTGACGGCCAGGCACGGGGGACCTGGGGCCTCATTTGTTTCGTAGCGTCTTTGCTTAATGCTACAAAGAGATACCGGTGGGAGAAAAATGAACTCCATCAGGAAGCTGTCTAAGATTTCTCTGACATGCTCAACCTCCTCTCCAGTAAGTGTATCACCACTTCCTGTGGACATGCGATCGCTCAGAATCTATCGGGGACAGTTTGTCTCAGGGCCCACGTGCACGCGTTATTCGTCAACTTCGGCCCTGTTTGCGGTCCGTCGTCCTGTTTCGGGATCTTTTGGCATTGAGTTTAGCAGCACAGATTAGCTCTGGGAAAGAAAAAAAATCCCCGATATAGCTCTGAGATTTGGAGCGGTTGGTATAGTACCTCGATCCCACCAGAAAGCGTTTGAACCGTTGTCCGTTCGGTTCAGGATTTGAATCAATTTGAATCAATTTGAATGAGCTGCACTTAGTTCACAATCTCAATCCGTTGTGAGGCTTTTAACGTGGCGGTGAGTCCGTATGCGCGTTCGGATTCTTTTCAACGCTCTGTGTGTGAAGGGTGGGCCTGGTGGCTGATGGAAGATGAAAGCCCAGCTCAATTGGTGCTGCACCAGGTCTTTGAACTGGGTTTTTTTATCTTTTGTCTGTTTTTAGAATTGTATAAGATGGCAAGTGCACAGAATGGCATTTAAAGAAAGAAACAAAGAAAGGAAAAGCAAGCAAGCAGACGACGTCTCTCCCTCTCGCTCTCGCTCTGGAGATGCGCAGCTGGACACTTTGATGATACCTGTGTGTGTAAACATGTCCTGCAGGCATGACAATGTTGTCCAAAACAATACAAGTGTATGGCAGGCTTTTTGTTTTGCCCTGCTCTAGAGCAGGCTACTGAGGGTATGAATAGCAAATTATTATTATTATTATTATTATTATTATTATTATTATAGCAACTTGTTTCTGCGGTACTGTTTTAGTGCTGTTCTCTCCTCTCTCTGGAGATGTTTGGAGATGAGGGTTCTCTGTTCTGGTGGCAAATCTGTGCCTACGCTGGCATTTAGCAGCCTAATGTTTAGAGAACAATGCTCTGGCAATGTTCTGTTTGAAACACTAAAAGCCCACATCCATGACTTCGCACTAGCCCTTTCTGTGTCTTTTAGCTGGTGGACGGATTTGCTGTAAATGTCACTCGGGACACAGCGTGACAAAATAATGACAGGCTTCTTTCAAAGAGAGCAATTTCCCAGAACTGAATGAGCAGGATGTGTGCAGCGTACAATATCTGCGCTTTGCCACCAGATTGGGCTGTCTGTCGATATCGTTCTGACATGCCTCTGAAAATGTGGCCAGATAAATGGACAGGATCCAAGACATACACACACAGATACAAACACACATGCACACATGCGCACACACACACACACACACACACACACACACACACACACACACACACACACACACACACACACACACACACACACACACACATGAAGGAAGCTGCCAAGCAACGGTAAGATGAAATATTGAAGGAGCCCCGCCAATAAATCAAGGTGCTTCCTTGATTGCCTGTGCACGGAACGCTCCATTAAATATCCTCTCTCGTTATGCGTGGTAAGTAATTAGCACATGATGGCTGACCGTTCCCTTCGGCAAGTCCACGCTCTTTATTCTAACAAGTAGGAGCTCTCTTGATGTCCCAAGGAGCTTTGTTCCATATGAGTACTGCCTTCAGTGCCTGCGCCAATGATCCTCTTCTTCTTATGAATCTCAGATGCAAAGGATGACCCATCCAACGACCCGAACGCAGACATTGTAATTACGTAAAGTTAGCCTGCCAGCCCCGGGCAGGGCATTGCGCAGCAGGAGCCTGTGCCGGGCGGGGGATTTTCCCGAGGGTCGGATGGTGTGTCGGCATGTGATGTGTTTCCCAACGGTCTTCGTCGTGCTACACTTTTCGTGAATCAGAAAATCAGTCGCCACCGCGAGAGGTGGCAAACCTACAGGAATCCAGAGAGCGCTACGCGTTGGCCTCGGAGAGCGGTAGTGGGGGTGGGGGGAGGGGTTTGGGGGAGGCCTGTGCTGGCTGATTGCGGGCCACACCCTTTTCATAACAGCTGGACGGGAGGGAAAACATAAGGCGGAATAACGAGAAAAAAGGTCTTCGTCTGCATCACATACAAAGGCAGAAATTAAACCGAGGCCACAGAGAAAAGCGCAGCAAGATGAGGTGGCAAAAAAATGCCAAAAAGATCAACGTTAATCGGTCCAACAAACTTCCACCGCACTGTTTTAATCAGTCTGTACCAGCATACACAAGCCAGGCCATAAGGGGCTTGATAATGAGATGTTTTGTTCAGCAATATATGAGGCACTATAAACACACTATAAACCCATTATAAAGACACTATAAACACACTATAAACCCATTATAAACACTCTGTAAACACATGGGCACACAAGACATAGAGCAGTCAAGACAGTGGTGGAAGGCGGGTAAATTGGAGGCCATGTGATGGTAAGTTGTCAAGTGATTCCTCTATAGAGCCGTTGTTCACAATAGATTAAATATTCTATTCCATTTATAGGTCTATAGGTCCTTTCAGTGTATCAGAGGACAAAGTCAAACCAGTATTCAGCACCGAGCCTGAGCTGAGACTCCCTCGGTGGTCTTAAAACAGCTCCGCTTTGGCGAAACCAGACTCTTGCTGGCTCCTGCCAGCACCGCCGGATCCGAGCGTTAACTTTGGTTGCACAAACGCAGAAGCACTTTGTGGATGACCTTGCTGAAGAGACTCCGGCAGAAAAGGCATCGTGGGTAGTTTTGGCTCCTGTCCCTGCCGCTCGACTGGGCCGCTCTCCCGCGGTCTTCGTCTGGCTCCGTGTGAGCCGCGGCTCGCGACCCTTCCTCTTCCCACCGAGGCGAGGCCATAAAACGCTCGCCATCATTCAGGCAGGGGCGCCCCGGCGGGACGGCGAGGCTGTTGTGGGGGAAACCAGAGAATGGAGCGCAGGAAGTGCAGGAAGCGCATTTCTTTCATTGGTTTAGGGGGGAAACGAAAGAAAGAAAGAGAGGAACCCTGAGAAAAGAATGAGAGGATGAAAAACGGGGCACGCTCATTTGTTTCTCACAGCGGAGCAGAGAGGAGGCAGGCGAGAATTCAGGGCACACGCACGCATGCAGGTGTTTTTAATTCAGGGCCATGAGTGGCACAGTTGCATGGGAATTTGACTATTCTGTGCTAGTATCACCCAGCTGGGGAGAAGGCAGACACTTTGACCCATCCTGCAATGGCTGCTGAATCTTAAAACTTCTCAAGCACCTTGGTCACTCACTCTTTTTCTCTTTTTCTCTCTTTCTTTCGCGCTCTCTATTCATCTCCAGCTCGCGCTCCCTGTCTGTCTTTATTTCTCTCCATCTCTCTAGCTCGCTTGATCTCACTGGCTATCTCTGTCTCTCTGTCTCTCTTCACCTCTATCTCTGTCTCTGTCTGTCTGTCTGTCTCAAGAGGGCAAAGATCAGGGAGAGACAGAGGTGAGTGTTTTTGTTAGGAATGCTTGACCACACAGCGTATAGACCATTAAGACACTCCACGGAGACGACTGCTGCGCTCTCGACCGAGGCCTGTCTTTGATTCCCATAGTCATCCTCGGCTCCAGACAGTCACAAGGGCTCAGGAAGCGCGGCGCACCAGAAGGTCGAAAGGAAGGAGTCGCTTTTAAAAACCCGCACACGCCTGCGCGCAGTCGCTCATGCCTCTCTGTGCCTTCAGTGACTGATCTGCGAAGGAAACCCTCACAAACTGCTGTTCGCACTTTACCATTGACATGTTGCCTTACATTTCCTATGCATTTTCATTTCAGCGGTTGACGCAGAATAGTTCCCAATAGAGTGATCGCAGGCAACTTCCCTTTGAGTGCCTGACATTTTACTTGCGAGTGTCTTTGTGAGCCTACTGTCAGAAATGAGAGTATGCGCAAGTGTGTGTGTGTGTGTGTGTGTGTGTGTGTGTGCGTGTGTGTATGTGTGTGTGTGTGTGTGTGTGTGTACGCATGTGCGGTGTGTGTCCGCATGTGTGTATGTGTGTGTGTGTGTGTGTGTGTGTGCGTGTGTATGTGTGTACGCATGTGTGGTGTGTGTCCGTCTGTGTGTGTGTGTGTGTGTGTGTGTGTGTGTGTGTGTGTGTGTGTGAGGGAAAAAAGCGCTACACTATCAGAATATCATATCCCACCTTCTGCTCAGAGTAGGTGACATGCAGCGTACTTATCCCAATGCTCCTTTGGCATTCTGAGAGACAGAAGCAGAGACAAGCATTTAAATGGGGAGAGGGAGCGAGAGATAGAAAGAGAGAGAGAAGGAATTTGCTCTTAACATCTTCTGAATTGTACTCTATAATTGAATATCTGATTCATCTGTTTGTTTGCTCCATCTCCTTTGTTGTATGGCAGTTCTCACCCGTAATGACATTACTCTACCGCTTATGGTCTATTAGACATCTGCAAATGGGCAAAGAGCTCTAAAAACAGCACCACCCCACACCCCAACCCCACCGCACCCAAAAAAAAACAAAGCCCCCCCCCAGCCCGGCGCTGAACCGTGCGCTGTGTGCTGTGTGCCGCTCTAAACTTGATCAATTCCATCCTGCAGCATGCAAATGTATTTATGGCACTGAAGACTTGTGGAAAATGAAATCAGCATATACATCGTGAAGCTTCCAGTGCTTATGATTAAAGAAATATATTTTTGTGATAGTGGCGCACTCCCCAGATTGGATTGTTTTTCCTATTACTCAAATAATGAGAATGGAGTCTATTAAAACGGCAGCTAGGAAAGAGAGAGGGAGTGAGAGACAAAGATAATGAGAAAAGAGAGAGAGTGTTTAAACTGGCATTTCTTGTTTTGAATCTCTGGAATAAATTCAATCAACACTTCAACGTGATGTCATTGTTTCTTCAATGGTCTAATGCCAGTTAAGTCATTTTCTCGCTAGTGGTTGACAAAGATGCTTTTAGGAAAACAAGAAAGCAGCTGATAAGAAGCCATATGCCCAGGAGGATGCGCCGCTGCTGTGTGATAAGATCCCTTTGCGATTTAAGAGCATGCATAATTCTTCATGATTCCTGAAGCTTCCTGAAATGACTTTCCTGTTCTGCATTGTCTGTCCCACAAAGGAGCCAAGATGTGACTTCTTCCAAAAAAAAGTGAACAAAAAGATAAGCAGCTCATGCCACAAAATAGTTTTTTTAGAGTTTGTTATAAAACCTTGAATGCAGACATGGAGAGGATTCCCTGGACCCATGCAATTGTCCTTGATTTCCTGGACCCACGCAACTGTCCAGGATCCCCTGGACCCCTGTAGCGGTCCTAAATTCCTTGGACCTATGTAACTGTCCAGGATTCCCTGGACCCTTGTAGCTATCCTAGATTCCCTGGACCCATGTAACTGTCCAGGATTCCCTGTACCCCTGTAACTGTCCTGGATTCCCTGGACAGGGAGGTGGCTCGGTGTGAAAACCTACCTCTGATGACAGTAGTGAAGAACTGGAAACATGGTAGTGGTGTTTATCCTGACCCTCAGCTGTTCAGCTGGGTTCATGCACACTCACATGCCAGGAAGCAAAGATTTGGAGTGATGGGCGATTAGTGCTTGAGGGTTCGATCATTTTGTTGTAATATAAAGGCAATTTAGTTCAAAATACAGCACCAGGCAAAACTCAAAATCCAAGCTCGCCAGCATGGAGCCTGAGAAATAGGGCACAGAGCCCAACCGACAAACAGATAAGAAAGATAGAGTCTGTCTGAGCCATTTTAATTCATTGTGATTTGGGCACAAATTCGGGTGTTATCTCTTATGATGAGACAGCAGTTTTACATTTTCATCAAAATATTATTCCAGTCTCTGATTTATAACAATGAACACGAGAAAAACACAGACGCAAACATCAGATAAGGAGGCCAAGCACCGTAAAGACACATACTGGCCCTTGAAAATTCTGCTGACAATCAACCTGAAAGACCGTACTGGCAATATAGCACTAGAGACAGTAATAACCACAGTGGGACTCGAACCCAAGATATTCTGCATCAAGGAGACTCCTGCCCTCCTTTTGAGAGGGTCTACTACGATTAGCTCTTCTCCAGACACCACAAATGGTGAAGCGCGTTGACTTTCTTTTTTCTGAGGTTGTTGTATATGGTATTTTTTTAACCTTGCTTATTTGGTCCCCTGAAGAAAATGAATGAATTGGGTAGGCGGCTAATGCCTCCAGGCCTTGGTTCCCCTACTGCCACCGAAGCTATACCCAGCCTTATCAGCACTTTTCAGGCTTCACAACCCTGCACCACAAGCGTGGAGGCTCTAATTTTGTAAGAGGCCATGTAATGTTATCAAGCGAGGATGAATGACAGGCTCTGGGTGGATATGATAATGGCTGTGTGCCGTTGAAAATAGGGAACTTAAATACCGACGCATTTGCTTGATGTGATGGATGACGATTGTGACGGTGATGATGCTGAAATCTTGGGGCGTAACCTAGTATGCGCAACACTAACTAGGATATTATAAATAAAACTCACAAATAACTGGAGTGCTAAGCCCAAATTCGTCATCATCTCCCTTCCTTTATGGGAGAGTAATACTCACGTGCACCCAGGAGCAAGTAACAAAATTAGATTTAGTGTTGATTGACATGTTATTTATGCCCCACTGTCTTTGTACATTTAAACAGGCTCTTGTTTTCTGGTTTTGCATCTTACTCCATGCTAATATGTGATTATGTATGCTATGCTAATGTGCAGTTGCAGATTACGTGTGCTCATTCATGGATGTCACGCGATGAGAAACAAAATAAATGTATGCAAATCCATGCCCCTCCAGTTTTCCCGGGTCCGGTTAAGTGGGTTTTGTTGCAGTAAGCGCTCCGCTGATGAGCTGGTCTGATGTCGGAGTCACTGGGCCTCAGACTGCGGCTCAATCTCAGGCCTCTGTGTCGCTGCGTGGACATTTAATCTGATCTGAATGGTAAAGGTGGCTGTGAGGTTGTGGTCATGCGGGAAGCTGACATGATATGATGTGTCTAATTTGCAGCTCTGAACTGTCGGGTGATTGGCGTCATGGCGTGTGAATGTGGTGTGCATGTGTGTCTGTGTATGTGTGTGAGAGAGGGAGAGAGAAAGAGAGTGAGAGAGTATGTGAGTGTGTGTGTGTGTGTGTGTGTGTGTGTCAGACACCGTGTGTGAGATTGAGAGAAAGACAGGGCGAAGAGGGAGACGTGTATGTGAGTGTGTGTGTGTGTGTGTGTGTGTGTGTGTCAGACACCGTGTGTGAGATTGAGAGATAGACAGGGCGAGAGGGCGAGAGGGAGACGTGTATGTGAGCGTCAGCTTTTAAAACGAAGCAACAAAGCTGCTTTTCGAACTGCAACAGCAGGAGTGTTCCAGCAGCAACAATGCACCCGTTACAGCATCAGTATGGGCATCCATCATGCACTCTGTGTGTAAACTCGCAATCAGTCCAGCAGCTGCTGTTTGAGTCATTATGGATTAGGGCTCGAATGCAAAAAAGACAGGAGAGGCTTTAGTACAGCTGCCCCCAACACACACACATACACACACACACACACACACACACACACACACACACACACACACACACACACACACACACACTCCAGGACGCCTGCTTCTGAAATCCCACTGGAGCTGTTTGGATTCATGTCTTCCTGCTTAACAACTTCACGTGTGAGATCACAAGCTATATTCTCAGAGTCATTTTCCTGTCAAGCTAGATTTGACTTTGACAATTCCACAATTGTCAAGATTTAGATAGCTCCTAATGGCTTTGATAAGTAAGTTAACATCATCTGTCCCACATTTAATATTTAATTGCTTGCATCAAGTGGTAAGCTTCCATGTTATTTTCTCCATGTTTCTGTTACAGCAAAAATGAAAGCTATGTTACTGTATAAAGAGAACTAAAATACAGATTATTACCAAATGTGGAAGAAAAACACAGTAAATGGCATATTAAACATTACACATGTCATGTAGGATAAGTGGAGATATTTACTTTTAGAAAGAGCAAAAACTCGCCTTACTTCAAAATGCAATCTTCAAATTTTCCATGTATTAGCTAAATTATAGCATTACAATGTAGCGTTTATTGTAATCATGTAAAGACTAGTCTTATGTAGAAACTAATAACACTGAAAAAATAGCGAGTTAATGAAAATGAGAAGTTAGCGCGGGAGCAGTGCTATATAATCCTAAAACATTTGCTGAAAGCTTTCAGCAGTGACTCAAACGTTAGCAGTCCTGCCGTTCTGCTGAGAGCAGAGATGAGATTTGACTCTATTCATACAGTACTCCGTCACCGGTCTCTTTCTAAAAATCATTATCATTGACTTTTCAGAAAGTATTCTGAGTGGTGGGAAAAAAACCCGCCTATTATTATATGCTAATCTTTACCGGACAGGTCTAACTCCTGCGGATTAGCACACAAAACCAGTGTGACGATATTGAACGAGCTATGTACCATATCCACTCCTGCAAAGGATACTGCGGATAAAGTAAATGTCTTCCACGAAAAAGAAAATGGCTGGTGATTTCTTTTGAGAAGCTACTTTGGAGAATTTGTGAATAGGAAAGAAACCTGTCCTGAAACACACTCGTATGCTGCGCGCGGAGATGACCCGGGCGGATCGGTCGTGTGCGCGTCTGAGGGTTTGCTGCTGGCTTTTTCTGGACCGCATCATCTCCAGGTAGGTACAGTAGGCCCCTCCGACCTTGCATTGATGAGCACGTCCATTAATCATTATGAGATCGTGAATATTGATGTGGGCTGTTGTAATATGCGAGTAGTGAACAATCAGTCTATACCAGCTGTTCAATTCCCACCCCCCCAAAAGGAACGGGGCACCATAAGAATTAAATTACCGCCTTTGTGCTGTGACAAATCTCCGTATACACACACCGGATACTGCAGGGAACAGGAAACAGTGCAAAGGTATCAAAACGTGCTTGTTTTTCTAATATCTAACAGAAGCGGAATGGCATAATGGTGTCCATCCAACCTTCTAAATCCCGCTCTCTGATGCGGTTAGCAGGACTTTTGGCTTGTGAACACGATCCGGATTCTTGCCGGATGACGTGGCAGAGTCTCCACAACGCCCTGCCTGCCGGTTCAGATTGGTCTTCCCCATCCGTGGTTCAGCTCCACGCCATCCATGGCCCACGCTGAACCTCCGGTCCGGAATACCGTGAGCTTTAGTGTGCCGTAGTGCATACCAGGTCGCCGGCTTTTTATCATGCAGCGTGACTGGCTCTCGCTTGTCATCTAGTTATTCACGTACGCGTGTCGACATCGGGCTAATTGGCTCGGGCCGTGCCCCCGGTGACACACGGGGATCCAGACCACGGTGCGGGACAGACACGGGACATGGGCCTCTCCGGCCACGCGCCGTTCCGCGAGAGAGGGGCGTGTGCCCTTTTCTGAGCGGGGGGTTCTAATGGAAAAAAAAAAAAACATTTACTGTGGCTTACTGACATGTGTCACGAAGCCTGACACCATCAGTTCAGAGGCTGAGCGTTGCATCTGCAATATCCCGCATTTATACAGCAAAGGCTGTTAGATCCCATCCCATTGTCAAGTCTGATCAAACTGCATGCAGAAAGGAGAGAGAATTGTGAATTTTATAAGACATGCTGCAGGGCAGGTATACGCCTTCTCATGATATAGCAGGTACGCCCTATATGATTACGTGTGTGCAGTACAGTTCCGAAAGCGGTTTGCTCTTATTCAGTTCCACACCGCTTGTTTATTTACATAACCTAAAAAATTTAAAACACAGTTCGATAATCCTCACAGTTATCTCTATCTACTGATTCCTGTGATAACGCTTCGTTTCACCCTTAATATTTGCAAGAGAAGAGATGTTAACAGCAGAAACCGACGAAAAAAAAATAAAGCCATTGTCATTCTTTTCCAGGCGATCACGGCAGAGACGCGCCGTCTCATAAGATCATTCCATTCCGAGCGAGCAGAATCCGCTCCTGGTTTTCGCGAGCCACTGCCTATACATCCTTTCTCCCCACTCCTGCATTGCTGTACAAGCAGATGTTGGCGAGCTAAAACCAATTTACACGAGTCTCTTACCGGAGCAAGAATTGGCTTTTGAAGCGGACGGAGAGTGCGGACACACACAACAAAAAACGCTTGTTCTTCAAAACACGTCTGAATTGAGCGGATAGAGAGTTGCAGATATTCGCCACGAGGCACGCGGAGTAATCTCTCCTTATTTACCACACCTGTGATGCGCTGTTTCTGAGCAACCAAGACGCGCGGCGGGGCTACTCATGGCCAAGGTGCGGGAAGAGGAGCTGCGCTGAACGACGGATTTTGATGCAGTGGGTTTTCTGAAACTGCGTGAGACCACTCGAACTAACTCCCTGACGCACAAGAAATACTTATCCGAGCTCTCGTGGCCGGTATTGTAGAGAGAAACTTGTGCAAGAACGCTGCCCAAACAAATAAAAGACGATGTCGGTGAATCTGTGTCCCTTTGTCCGCCGGAGATCCAGGGTTATTCTCGCATCCATCTGGTTTCTTTCCGTCGGATTTACCTGCATTGGTGAGTTTATTGTTACATTTTTTATTGGGTTGTCTCACAGGTTTTTGGAGAGCATAGCCAGACCTATTGTACCTTTTGGGTTGTTGAGACGTTTCCACGTTACACATCTTTCTCGATAATGCGTGTTTTCATCCTGAGAAGCGGTAATAAACAATATTGTCCCCGCGGTATAATTAGTCTCCTAAATGGCAGCCTGCGTTGGTCCGTACGCGCCGCGGTGGACCGACGGTTTAAGAACGAGAGTTTGTTGTCTCCGAACTAATATATTTGTCTCTCTGACTTTTCTCTTTCACGGGGTCCATACCAACACGACCAGCACGTTGTGGCTTATTTTTATAGAACATAGAAGTCTGGCGCCACAAACGCTCTCATTATTTGGATATCGACGTAATATATATACATACACACACACACGCGCGTGCGCGCGCTTATTCTTGCGCCGATTTCCACCGTAAAACGCCGATAACATCAGCACGGGCGTGGAAATGTCGCGGATAAGTTTGCGTGAGCGAGGGATTTATCCGGAAGGTTAACACGAGGCACGCGGAGCGGAATCACGGTGCCAAACCTCGGACGCAACACCGAGGACGCGTTGGCTCGGATTGGACATTTCCAAAGCTACCGAGGTCCGACTTTAAGAGGTCCAGGACGTCTCGTTCTGCCTCGGCCGGCTAATGACTGCCGACACCACCTGCATGAACTGTTCGATAACGCGTTTCCGCGCGCCGACGGCCGTTTTTGCTGCATATGCAGTATTCTGACAGGTTGGCGGAGTAAGCTGGGTACCTCTGCGGTCTGGCGAGCTCCTGCTTCAGCACGGGAAATAATTCCGGGTATAAACATGTCAATAAAGCGTCGTAAAAAAGACGGCCTTTTCCCCCCCTTTATACGCTGAACCGAAACGGACGGTTTGCGCGTTCTGGAGATTTTGCTGAGCCGCTAGTCAACGTAAGAGTAGATATACGCCATATTTCGTGCTTAAGGTCGCACACGCTAACACCTGGTTATCCCTAATTCATTCATATAGTTTATCTGCTTGGACCTTTTTGTTGTTGCTGCTACTGTTACTGTTTAGTCTTTTTTCCTGCAAATGGTCGGCCAATAGAACCGCGTGGCCTTGCTGTCGTCTTACAGCACAGTATCCTGCTCCTTGGATAAAGCAGATTTTTAAAGGAAAACACAAAACTGGCCATTGATGTAGGCAAACACTGTATTCTACATAGCTGCATTATGAAGAATGTATGTATGTAATGTATGTATAACGGCGCAGAGATGTTTCAGGGTCTCCATCCCACAAGTCCCAGTCAAGAATCCACGTATGAAGCCGGTCAGACTTTTAGCGGTGGGTTTACATATTCATGCCGTTACTGAATCATTTTAACAGTCACCCCCAGTAACATATCCAAGCTGTCGAGTGCGTGTGGCATGTTCTCTGTGAGTGAACATGGGCTTCCTGTGTTGCTCATTCATTAAGACCTCTCCATGACTTTAACACCCCAGTGGGGCCCCCATTGGTTAGCCTGCAGGCACACGCTCGGTCCGTTCAACATGAGTGCGCGGCGCATATGACCTGTGTGTAATTCTCCCTGGTCACAGGCGAATTGTCAAACTCAATGACGTGTTTTGAGAAGTCATTTAGCACTGGTTTGAGAGTGAAGCGGGTGTATATTTGTGTGTTGGGGTGTGTGTGTGTGTGTGTGTGTGTGTGTGTGTGTGTGTGTGTGTGTGTGTAACCTGCCTATTCTGTCTACTGATTTGTTATCCTGCATTGTGTTCTGGCAGTGTTAAAATCATGAGGCAAGGGTCTCTGGTCCTTTATTTTGATGATATTTAAACATGAAACCATTGTCGGTGTGTCACAGCAAAAGCTTTGACTCATGTGCATTTGAACACACCTACGTAACTACTCCGAATGTGCACACACACACACACACACACACACACCGCATAACAAACACAGGTAGGAGATACAGATGTAAAATTATGGAAATTTTGTTTTGGTGAAATTCATAAGACAGTTTAACATGTTACATGTGCCTGTGCATGTGAACACAACAGCTTATAACTGGATTTCTGCTTTTTAAAGCCTCTGTTAGTCATATGTGCACTTGGATAATTGGTAAAACTGCTTTCGTTTTCAGTCCTGACAGGGGATGGGTTCTACTGTTCCAAAACTAGGGTTTCTCAGCCGACTTGCACTGTACGGTGTGTCTGAGGGGCAAACGGCACAAGAGACGATTTGTCTCTGAGCCGCGTGTACTGTACCATGGGGGGGGCCCTAATTCAGTCGTGTGCCTGCGAGCATGCAACCTCCCCCTACCCAGTCTGTCAGCGTGGCGCTCATCACTTGCCTTGTGCTGGCTGACCACAGTGAAAGTACTGATGGGTGGAAACGCTTTAGGTGATGTGTTGGGTCTTCTCTCCCGCACAGAGTAGTGAGCAATTGTGAATGAACTAAGACTAAACGGTCGTGCTCTGGGGAAGGCGTGTTTCAAACAGGGCGAAGTGCCTTTGTGTTTGTGTCTGGCAGTTTTGCATGTGGCAAGTAGGGGGAGCGTGAAAAGCGCCATTCAAATTGGGCACCAGTGCAAGCTCCTTTTCAGCCATGAAGGAACATCATGCTTTCTTGTCAGGGTATCAAAGCTAACTCGCCTAAAGTGCAGAGATCAGGGTCATTTCCTTTTTTTTTTTTCTCACTTCAAACAGCATACAATGAAGGGCTGTAATGGTCTGATGGGAGAATGGTGATGGGCGTGTGTGTGTGTGTCTGGGGGGAGAGTGGGGGAGGCAGAGGGCGTGATTCCTCTCCGGATCGGACCGCCATCTCATGGGGAGCTCCAGGCGCCAAGGGAAAACAGGCTGACATGGCGTTTCCCGCAATCACAGACACGTTGTCTATTTCTGACCACATTGGGTTTCAGAGTAAAAAGGTCACACTTCCGGTCTGCATGAGGGATGAGGAGGGAGCGGGGCATTTCCCAAAGTGTTCTCTTTAGGGAGACCGAAGAGGGGGGAGAGTCACGGAGTCTGTGTGCGTTTGTCACAGGCGGAGGTGCCAGGGGTGAAATATATGTCCGTCATGTTCCGTTCAGCTTCTGTCTTTAGTGACGCACCTTTTGGTGCAGATGTAAGCAAACTGCATTCCTGTGTGTGTGTGTGTGTGTGGATATCCACTGAAGCTGCGTGAAAGCATCGTGGTTTCTGTACAGAAGTACCTAAGCACCCTGTTGAAAAGTTTGGGGAGCGTTTGGATTATTACGGTTGGAACCTTCCCAGAGTTTTTTGCCTCAGCAAAGCCCTCGTCGCTACCTGTTGGGACTCAGCGTAATGAGATCAGGCAGGCAGAGGCAATATTACCATAATTTATTGGGTGAAGATGCCTTGTGGTCTCGGGAAATCTTTTCCTTTGTCCCTAAACTAGTGCACAGCAGCTTATTGCCATGTACTGTATCCATAGGGCATGGTGGAAAGAGACCAACCAAACAAAAAAATCCTAACAGATTTTGTCCCCATAGTTGTGAGCAGTGAATTTATAATACACGCAAGGAGCAGGCTGCCGTGTGTGTGTGTGTTTGTGAGAGAGAGAGAGAGATGGGGACATGTTAACATATAATTATTTATTTTTACACCCTAGATACCAACCGGTGAATTAGCATGATGTTCAGGAGCTGAAAGTAACAACCAAGGGGGAAATTACATCGCCGAAAAAAAGAGAAACGGAAAAAGGAATTTATCAGATTGCTTCTCCTTCCTGAGGGGACTCTGTTATTAATATTTTGTTGAGCACTTGGAACTGGAATTTGATTAAATTAGGGAATAAACTAGACATAATGCCTTTCTGTTTTATTTAACCTCATGCTTCTGTGAAGTGCGTGTACATAATGACCCTAAACTGTTCATTTATTGGTCCCCATGCCCGGCGCACGTTAAATTTCCGCTCACTTGAATGGCACGCATGTGCCCTTTGCCTTGCAGCATGATTCACGGCGACTGACGAGCTTCTGTGCAAAGGAGGTTAGTGGTTCAGGTCACGGGTGGCCAGGGGCACGACGACGCACCAGACGCCTGTGTCCGGTGACAAGTGCGGACACTTCCTGTCACGGACAACTTTTAAATACGAACACAGCTGCTCTAAGAGATGGAAATGAGGGGGGAGTTGGGGAAAGGGGAGTTTATTCAGTCATAGAAAATGCAGCACGTGCCCTAAATCTCTGTCACGGCGTGTCCCTTTATTCAGTTCTGCCCATCTGCTGAACTTTCAGGGCGAGGGGGTTCACTCAAATGTGCTCGGGCCTGTCCCGGAACCCCTCGACACCCATGTGTACCTCGGGGAGGGGCACTGAACGTAGGAGCTGCCCAGCGGTTGTCGTGGGGGGAGAAGGCGGAGTCGTTCCATTCCCTGTACTTGCATGCGCGCCGCCGACCTCGAGCCGGCGGCAGCGTCTCTGCTAACCCCGACCCCAGGTGGGCGGCGCCTGGAAGCCTCTCGCGCGCACGCTGGTAAGACTCCATTTCCCAGAGTGCCTTTGGCTCTGCTCGCAGCATGTGTACCTTTAGATCCGTGCAGGATCCACAGGAGCGAACCATCTGCCAGCGCGCTAAATAAATGCCCCCCCCCTCCCGCCCCACGCTCCCAGCTTTTGTTTGTTTTTCCGTCTCGTTCTCCCGACCGCAGCGTCGCTCCACAGCACCGTAGCTGGAGAACCAGAAGCATTAAAATGAAAAATGCACCACAGCACTCCGCGCTCTCCCGGCCCATCTGCGGTGCCCCGTACGGCGTAGTTAAGGATGTTTGGGGATCCTCCCCCTGTTCTCCCGTGATCAATAAGCCTCTAACTGTTTAATTGGCCATCAGTCAACGACAGGGAGGTGCGCTTTAAACCTGGAGGTGCTTAATCCTGGCTTATTACGCCTCTCCTCTGGGCCGCTTCCCGTCCAGCGCTGTCTCTCCTCAGGCAGCGGGGCCATTTGTATGCGAGGCAGGATGGGTGACCCGATGCGGTCGCCGGGGAGCCCCTGGACTCACACTCCAGGTCCTCCCGAACACGGGCCGTCCGGGCCCCTCCAGCGCGGCCCGCTCCACATGCCAGTTAATGACCTTGTTCAGGTGAAGGAGGGCAGGAGCAGGAAAAAACAACCAAAACAAGCCCCAACGCCCCCGTGGAAAGCGGAGCACTTTGGCGCACTGCCACATGGCCAGAACGCCGCCATGGGTGACGTTACATGTTTCAACTTGATTTGTCTATTTTCGAGGGCTTAAGTGAGTGCTAGTGACTGTCTACATACTTTATATATAAATACACACACACACACGTGTGTGTGTGTGTGTGTGTGTGTGTGTATATATATGCTCTGGATAAGAGCGTCTGTATATGTGTTTGTATGTGTACCAGTGCAATATTTTCCTTTTGGCTGTCTCACACTCGCTCAGGCTCCTTTGTTTTCAGACTCCCAGTTAAATCTGACTGGGCTGACCTTCACACACTGGTGTCTGAATGGCCGGATCGTCCCCGCGCCCCTCTGTTGCGGTAATCTGCCGAGCCGATCTTAATTCAGCTGTCGCTTGCTCCTAATCATGAGGGCAAACACAATTACGAAGCAGCCATTCAGCGCGCCCGGCTCACGAATATTAAACGGACGGGGCCTCCACTTCGCTCTCAGCCCATTCAGCTCCCCTGGCCTAACGAGGAGGCGAAGTCAACGCTGTGAATGCTGGGGTGTGTGTGTGTGTGTGTGTGTGTGTGAGAGAGAGAGAGAGAGCGCGAGCGCGCATGTGTCCCGCTGCCTGCCCGGCTGGTGTGTTTCCCGTCACCCTGCCGAGATCAGAAAGCCCCTCAGGTGTGCTGTAGAGTGGGGTGCGGTGGGGGTGCAGTGGGGGGGGGATGACGGTGGCAGCAAGGGTGCATGAGGGCAAACAGGCCATGCGGCCGCCAGTGCTTGTCTCCCTGAAGTTGACTCTGCCGACGGGAGCAGGGGCCCCGCTGACCCCCAACGCACCCCCCCACCCCCCACATGTCCGGATGCCACTGCCTCTGGCAGTGAATTCAACTGAGTCATCACTGGGACTACCGCACGTGACCCGCGGCACAGGCATCCGGGGGACAGAACAGCCAGCGAACAACATCTGCTGTTCAGTGCTCTTTCAGCACCACGGCCGCGACGCAACGGCGTTAATTATCCGTCTTTGGATTGGCGCTTATGTCCTGGATTTAGTGTTGCTGCTTGAGCACACGTAGGAATGTTAGCAGGGCATATCAAGGTCACAGACACCCCATTGACTCTTCATTGATTGAGATGGCAAATTTGACAAAGCCCTATTGTGCGTTTACTGGTACAGGTTATGTGTGTGTGTGGGGGGGTGTCCTTGGACCATTAACCTTGGATCAGCTCTAGCATATGCTTGATGTCTAACATAAAGACCTTTAAATATGGCTTGTAAAACACGTTCTGCGTTATTGACGAAAAAGCGCAACTGTCAGTCATTTCAGTTCGGCAGCCCAATGTGTTGGTGACGGGCCGAGTCTGCAGCACTTTCACTTTTATGACCATGGCGCGACGCCGAGACTGTTTACACGGCGACCGCGCTCCGGCCAAAGCAGCATGGCGGGGAAGGAGCAGCCTGAACAAAGCAACTGGCACTGAGGTTCCTGGCAAGGCCCCGGCAGGCTGGGAGGTCGGCGCAATGCGTGTAAGGCTTCGTGCTTTTAGAAGGAACGAGGATGTCCAGGGCTCAGAGCACAGACAGGATGTGGGGCTCTTAATTAAGGTTGTAAATGCAGTGGCAAGTGCGATCTCCCAGCCGTCATCTTGGGGTGTTGCATGAGAGTGAATGACAAGCATGGGCTTTCTGAGTCTTTTTTTCATGTTTTTGAGTTAGTTTTGATACATCTGCATGTGCCGGCAGACCCTCTTGTGTGGACAGGAGCCCCGGCTCAGTGTCGGAAGCATTGCAGAGTTACCGTCGATGACATGGACCGGTTCGTTGTGATGGTGGCTCTGCTGCAGTGCTGCTTTTTTTTGGGGGTGTGTTCAGCTTGGAGCAGAACATGACACCAGCTGCTCATCTGTGCACGCCGGCCTGCGTGATTGATGAATTCCACCTCATCATGTCTAATTAGGTGCAACATTTTTATATGCAAACTGATTTTAAAGCCATGTGGGTTTTTTATGGCAGTGCGATTCTGTACGTCGGCGTTGCCCTCCGTCAGCGCTGTGCTGTGGTGCTCGTTACGGCTTAAGACATATTTTCAGTTTCTTGGATGAGGAGGGGTGTGGTGAAAACATCCTTTAATTTCTGCAATTGCACGAGACGAGTCTGTCAATTTATGAATGTATCTCCTCTCAATGTGTCTCATGTATTTTCAGTATAAATTGTGCCATTGTGAAAAATCTGTGCTTTTGACACCGTCTATTCAGAGATGGTCTAGAGGATGTTAAGAGCTGGAACATATGAATAAATAAGTGCTCTGCTCCAAGTGTAATCACAGAGCAGGAATACCAACGTTATTGGCCTCCTATTTGCATTTTTTAGCAATTCAACCCATTATTATACTGTAATTCATATCATTATAACAGATAAAGGTCTTTAATGTGCTAAAAACTATCATTAGCCAAAAAAGTTATCGTTCGCCATCATTAGCGTTAAACTATCATTTTAAACTATAGCATGCATTTATGAATGTATTTATTCTTTGTCCGCCTATGTGCAGAGGGATGCATTTTTTCAAGCTCTTTATAGACGAGATTTCCTTCTAGATTAGAAGGGTGATCTTATCTCCTTATTGAACAGATGAAAGCTTCGGAGTCAGAACATAATCAATAAGGGACACCATTTCACGACCCAGAACGACACTGAGCACCGTAATGCTACTGTTTTATTTTTCACCAACTCCCTCTTCAGCTGTTGAGCCGTCTCTCTCTCTCTCTCTCTCTCTCTCTCTCTCTCTCTCTCTCTCTCTCTCTCTCTCTCTCTCTCTCTCTCTCTCTCTCTCGGACATTGGAGTAAGGATCCGTTAACGTCATGAGCCTCCCTACACGGCCGCACGTACATTGAGCCTCCAAAAACGTTTACATGAAGTGCGCGACAGGTGGGAATTACGGGGGTCGGGCGTCAGGAAAGCCGTTTAAGAAGCGCCAGCGCGGCATACGTATGCGACCGAATGTCCTCCTCGGACCGCTTTACGACCTCGTAAAGCGCTCCAAAGAGAAAACGAAGCCTTCCTCACGCAGTCACTCAGCCGGGCCCAGCGTCGCCTCCATGTTTTATTGATTCCACGCCGTCTTAAGCAGGACTCTAACGTGCGCCCGCGAGAAGCCCCTGTCTGCGCTTTCCGTCGTGCCGCCCTTTAAGCTTTTTTAACGCCCGTCCAGCCGAAAGCCTCCAGAGTCTCCGCCTGCGCGGAGCCGTGCGTACCGAGTGCCCGGCGTTTCACTCCTTCTTCTCCAGGCAAATTCGCGCTCTTTCGGAGGACGCTCAACGCCGAATCGCCGATTCACCGTTCCTGCGCGTTGCGGGCAGAGAGCGGGAGGGGCCGGGGCGACTCGGCGTGTTAAAGCTGACCCAGTTAAATTCAGCACCCTGCTCAATGCGCTGGTGGCGTGTGGCTCAGCCGGGTGGGGCGGTTACCGTGGATACGCTTGGTCGTCGTCAGCGTAAATCAAAGCGCGCAGCAAGTATAGAAATAAAATGTATGTGATGCGAAAAATAACAATTCTAAGCTATTTATTACCACAGATGGACAGTAATGGGCATTGGAAAAGACCTCAGAACTGGCTGGAATACTTTTGGCACCCTTTGAATACAGCTCAGTTTATCTTGAAAGTTGTATAAATCCTCCTCAAATTCTAGTATAACGCGAACTATTTTTCAATAACGGGCCTTCTCGCCCAGCCGGGGAAGAGGCAGAGGAAGCCGAGGACTTTTCAAAAGGCGACTTGAAAACACGACTCATCACAACTCTCTGCTCTCCTGCGCCACGGCTCGTGTTCATCGCTGGTCTGAAGTCTCCGCGCCGGCTTCTTCTTCATTTGACACTGGCTTTGATTACGAACAGTCGCCAGCTAGCAGCTGTGTCATGTATTCCAGAGCTGTGCGTGCCTGACACACACAGTTTATTAAAATGATGACCGACCTGGGACAAAAACACAATCTCTCAGGAAAGAGCTGTTGATATCTAATTATATGTAATATAAACCGCAGTACGACGGCGATTAATTAACCCAGAATACTGAGAGCTTGCGTGCTCATTCATGCTTTGCGGTATTCATACGTTTATTTTGTTTCATTTACTTATTGACCAGTGAATGATGATTGGCAAAGATGGGAAGCTTTCAGGCGGGATGTTGTGTGTAACCATGATCAGTGTTGGAGTTTATATTGGGGGGGGGGGGGGGTTGTTGCTGTTGTTGCTGTGTGTTTGTTGTTGTTGTGTAAGGTAGGTCATAAATTCCACTTGCTGTGTCAGACAATAGCGTCTGTCTTTTTTTTTTTTGTCGCCTTTATTTCACTATTAGAGGACAGCCACACGTGCCGCACCACTCAGCACTGGAATACACTTCACTTCATCCTTTCTCGCTCAGAATGTCGAGCCTCCTCCTTACACAGCCCTGAAGACCACACACAGCCCTGAAGACCACACCAAAAAAACCCAGAAAAGGACTTTTCCCAGTCATTTGGAGTTCAAAGGATACAAAAGGCCCCCCTCCCCCCTCCCGGCGCGTGCGTGCACACACACACACACACACACAACAGAAAGAAAATGTACCATCCTCATTTCATAAATGGCCTCAGCTCTTCTGGCGGGCCCTGTGTGCAGCTTGCACAGGCTTTAGGGTTCCTTTACCCAGCATATCTTCCCTTTCAGTTTCTGTTACGGTAATCAATGCCACACATTAGTCGTCCTCTCACATTAGATGCGGCAGAGTATGAAAGAGCCGAGAGAGAGAGAGAGAGATGGGGCAGAGAGAGAGAGAGGTGAGGGGGTATTGTGAAGTTTCCTTTTTTTTTTTTTTTTTTTTCCTTGCCATGTCTGTCCTGCTTTTCCCATCCATTTTTCCATTTTTTGAAACCTCACATGCACCGCTGCTGGTTTACTATAGGTGCACCTCTCTCCATAAGCTGCTTTTGACAACACAGTCGAGCAATTAATAACTGCACCTCCTCATATATTTACTGCACCTCCTCATCTATTTTGCTTGCGCTGCCTCAGTGGCTGTGGGCAAAGCCCGGCGTTCCACCACGCTTAACAAACACAGAATCAGGTGGTTCACGTCACATACTGTGGTTCTGTTTATATATAAATTTTGTGTCAATCTTCTCTGTTTACACTTGTTTTAAATATAAGGGGCTGTTGTGAATAACCCCAAAAACCAAATCTGATGTGTGAATAATGTCTATTTAGTGTGAGCACATTGACAGCTTTCTCACTTCAGTTAAATATCTT
Source organism: Electrophorus electricus (assembly GCF_041902795.1). Taxonomy (NCBI): domain Eukaryota; kingdom Metazoa; phylum Chordata; class Actinopteri; order Gymnotiformes; family Gymnotidae; genus Electrophorus; species Electrophorus electricus. Next base: position 26,603,089 of record NC_137499.1, read on the forward strand.
TTCCAGTCTGTTAGGAGGAGTGAGAAGAGTGCTGCTTTTATTTATATATTTATTTCTTTATTTTTGGATTTGGATGCCGTGAAAGAGGGCGGTTTTTATTGTAACTGTAAAGGACGGGTTACAGCATCTGTTGATGGCATACAAATGTGTGGTTGCACCACGGCTCGCGCCGAGACACGTCGGCAGTCTTGCGCCCGTCTGCCGACCCAAAAAAAAAAAAAAAGGTCTTAGCCGTCCGTCGTCGGTTTTGCAGGATCTCTGGCCGAGAGGACGGCAGGCGCGGCCCAGCCTCCTCCCGCTGAAGAGGCCCTCGGCGCGCATGCGCGCGGCATCGCTTTCCCGCCACCAGCCTGGGAGTGTTTTTTATTTCAGTCTCCGCGTTACCTTCTATTCCTGTCCGCCGTTCTCAGAGGTGTTATTCGACAACGCAGTAATCAAGCCCCGAGGTGGCTTCGCTGCGCACTGAATCCTCACTATCGGCACCGAACACACCACCGTCTTATCGCTTTAGGGGGCCTTCAGGAAGTCGGGCCTTCATTTCGTCCACAGCGGCTGGGAACTCGCACCAAAAAATGTCACTTCTTGTGGCGCGGGAGAGAGTGGCGCGTCTCCCATTGTTTTTCTCAAATTCTTTCAGCGTGTTTGACAAGTGAAGCGTCAGTTTAGCCAGTCTGGACTGCGTGGGTGTGGGGGGGTGTGCATATGAAACTGGCATTAAGCAGTTGCCCTTGCTACTCGGACGACGGCAGCAAGCCCTCCACTCCTTCCCCATCATCCTCCGTCCCTCTTCTCTCTAACCGCAACTTGCATTTAGCCATCCTGCTTTCACAGAGCTGGAACAATGGGGACCCTCAGGAGAGAGAGGGAGAGGTGGCTGGTGATGTACTCATTCAGCTTCCTAGACCGGAGGTGTCACTGCCTGTCGCTCTTCGTCACTGTCCGGCACACCACTAATGGCGTTCCCTAATCTTCCAGGGGCGGAAGGGAGGGACAGGTTGAGGCAGAACCTCTCCCTCAGACCACGTCCCCTTATTTGTTTGTTCTCACACATGGAAACGTGACTGTAAGGGCACTAGAGATCAAACCCAAGAAGTCATCTTAAAACCAAGACACTCATCCCTGTAACGAACTACCCAAGAGCTTTTGTAGCCACAGCTCTGCTGTGTCTGGATGCTAAACCAATAAAGGCACGTAAATGTTAAAGCAAGCCATGAACGGGCTTTCCTCTGCTCTTTATCATCTGCACTGAAGTGACTCCCTGCAACTGCCAGACGCTCGAACTCCTCGGGAGATGTGGTTGCCATCGATCAGACCAATTCTGTAGATCACCGGACGAATTGATTCCGAATTTGATGGGATGGCACGCAACCTTTGCGGTGTTAGTGTTACTATAATAACCCTCATTGATATTCTCACTCAGGTTCCCAGTAGGCATCACACATAATCGGGCTCCGAGATATGCACTCGTGCTGAAGTTGTATTGTTCTTGCACGTTAAACTTGCATATCATTCCTGATTAGTACCTCAGAAACAACCAGCAGCAATAGACTGTTGAACTGTTAGGTCTGAGACTGTATGGGGCTTGTGGTTAGTGGAGGTCTAATGCATCTATACACGCAGTAATGATGGTTTTGTTGTCCATGATGATGATGATGATGATGATAAGATATAGTAGTGGAGGTAATGTAGTTGCTGTAATAATGTAGAAGTAATCTAATTAATAGTAGTAGTAATTTAATCTGTTTTAGCCACAGACTTGTTCTTGGTGAGTAATCTCTGAAAAGGCTTCGACAAATTGAAAACATCTAGCGAAGTGGTCAAGAGATCAAAGCCACACCGTACATGTGAACTGAGTGGTCTGATGGCCCGTCTAATGGACTCGGAGGTGAAGAGCATGGCCAAATTGGTGACGGGTCTACCTAATGAATCCCTAGTCACTTAATGAACAGTCTTACAACTGTGACACGAGGCACATCGACTGTGACGCGCGGGCTTTCTAAACGAGATGCAAATGAACCCAATTTACATGGCACCTTTTTACGCTGCAGCAGTTCCCAGCCCTTCGGCCAGGTGCGCCCCTCCACGCGAGCATGTTTGCTTCGAAGAAAGACCCGCTTAAAATAGCTGGCCGTTGGCCCGTTCCGTGGCTAAGGGAGGACGAAATCCCGGCGTCCAGTTCGCGTCGCTCCTTGTCCCGTCGCTTTCCGTTGGCCAGGATTCTCTTTGGGCGTTAACAATGGCACAAAAGTCATCACGTTGTTGTTTTTTTTTGTAAAATGGTGGTGCGGAGGGAGGACGAGAGAGAGAGGGAGAGAGAAGCTGTGTGAAGCACTGATAAGCAAATGCTTGTTTGCCACCTCTTGCTCGAGCTGAATTGCCTTGGGGGAGAAAACGCATAGAAGGCCTATGAAAGCTGAGCACTTCAAGGAAATGCACTGCGCTGTGTACCACAGCAGAAAGGGCAGGGGGCGGCGCGCACGGCGCGTTCTCTGTAACTGCCGCTACGCTTACCATGCTTACCAACACTCGGCTCCTGATGGCAGGCTACGTGTTCAGGGCCAACACTGGGTGTCCGGGTGGGTTTCTGCCACTGCGAGACCCCCTCCCACCTCCTCCCAGTTCCCATAGATTGCTCTCCAGTGCTGGGTTCCACTGGCAGCGCCATACCTGCTGTCGTTCGGCAACGCCGCTACCTTTACAAACGCTTTTTGGAGCCCTCCCTCGCCGGGGCCACTTTGTCAGAGAGCCGGCGCTGCTCCGCAGCTTTTGAGTCATCGGTGACACCTGTGATCCGCCACGTAGACGAGCTCGTCTGGCCGTTCGGACGTTTATCGCGCTGCTGCAGCTGGGGACCCCTTGTCCAATTCCCTGCAGAAACGCCCCGATCCCGTTGCTGCCGCCAGAACGGCTCTACCCGGCGTATGTCTCACACAGCCACTGGCTTCCATGGCCCCGTCCATCTGCCCATGTGTGTCCTCTCCAATATCTTACTGGCTTTTTTTTTTTTTTTTTTTTTCTTTGCACTTCAGGCTGTCATTTGTTAACGTGCTGTGCAGGGAAAACCGCTGAGACTACGCCCGGGTGGTGAGCCCACACTCGCACGCCTCACTCTCCTTAAGAAACAGACGCTCGGGAGGTCTCTCCAGCACCAGGCAACGGTTCTGCTCTGGAGGACAGACGAGCCGGATGTCGGAGGGCGGCCTGATCAATGGAAGTTAAACGAATGTCGCGGTTTGGTTTAATTGAATCGCGCGTCTTTAGATTGACGTGACTTTCCGCAGGAGAGTTGAAGTACGCAAATGACTGTCTGATCACGCAAGAGCGACCAGACGGAGGGGATGAACACGCACTCAGCTTTAGTATTAAACACCTTTTTACTAGCACTGTAAAATCTTGCAAAGATGCCCACATGTATAAAAAAATAAAAGCACCAATATGAAACTTTAAGTCTTTTTCAATAGGCTGCTGATTTGATTTTTGTTTTTTTTTCGTGCTTCCTGCCCTTTGGCAGTTGAACCCGGCCTCCCGCTCCATGTCTGCGTTTGCATGGCAGCAGAGGGGGTTCACTCCGTGGAAGTGAGGGGGTAGACCCTCTTCTTGCGCAAGCGAGGTAGCGTCAACCCCACGCCCTCTTCACCCCGGTGGGGAGGCAGACCGCCCAATAAACTATCTCCGCCCCCCGCGTCCCGGCGCCCTGTGTGGCTGGGCGGGGCAGTGGCGCCCCAGCCCCTCCCACCCCGTCCCTATCTCACCATCTTTAATTTAAAAACGCAGCGGGTGTCGGAAGTGCGCGCCCGCCCCGCCTCTGTCTGCGCGTGTCGTCTAATGGCTCTCCTCTCTATCTCATGTTCTCCTCCGTTTGCCTTCCTCCTCGATCTCTCCGGCTGAAATCGACACCATCCCCACAGCGCTGTCTGTCTGCCAGAGATCTGCTCATCTCCAATCGGCTGTGAGCCCCAGGCCTCAGGCATCTGTAATTGTAGCATCAGGGGTTATGGAGCCGGGGGAGGGGGGCAGCACCGTGATCTCAAATGTCTCAGCGCTCCAGTTCATCTCAGGTACTTTTCGTGGCGCACAAAATAACACGTGTGTGCAACTGGGAATGTAGACCTGTTTCAGCAGACTGCGGGAAAGCGGAAATAAAGCCTACCGACATCACATTTTGTAAAGGCGCCGTGATGTTTACCAGTGAGGCTGCTCCTCGTAACACGGATGACTCGGCGGTCGCGTGGGCCGAACTTTGGGCGAGAAAGACGGGATCGGGAAGGGCGGGAAGCGGGAATGATGGGGATGAGGAGGCGTGGCAAGAAGAGGTTCGTCCGAGAGGAAAAAGCCAGAGGGATCTTTGGGGGTTAATAAATAGGGCGGAGCTTCGGGTGCCAACTTCCGCTCGCACTCCCGTTATCCCACAACGTCAACGCACACGCCACGTTCTGCTCATCCCTGTGCCGGACAGCCGGCCCGGACAGGCAGCACGGGAGATCCATTTGAGCGATAGAGGCTCCTGTCAATGGGCCTTTTTTTGCCGCACCGCAGTCATGCTTTCGTACCTGACATGTAGCTGAGGCTGGAGCCACAGATGAATGACGCTCCCCTCTTCTCCCCGAATCCCTCGCTCTCTCCTTGCGGCTCCTCTTCTCGCTCTACCTCCTTCCCCATCTCTCCCGCTGCCGCTGTCTGTCTGCCTCGCTAGGTCTCCCGCTACGCCCTGTCTGTCTCACTTGCTGTCTCCTCTGATCATTCATCTGGTTCAAATCTGGGAGAAAGGATCCTTGGGGGGGGGGGGGGAGTGTCTGGCATAATCCATGTCGCCAGAGATGTGTCTCGCCAGAGATGTGTCTTTATTGGACGTTTTTTGGCTCTTTCAGTGACACATCAGGGTTGCCATCACAGCTGTTCTCCACATCATCCTGCCTCCCTCACTCTTTATGTTTGAACATTTATTTACCCATTTGTTGTTTAATCTTCACTTTTTAAGTAACTTGCTCTATCAGGTAAATGTTTAACCAAGAATGATATTTTTGTGTGTGTGTATATGTATATATATATATATATATATGTGTGTGTGTATGTATATATATAATATAATCACAGCCCTTGCTTCCTGTCCAGATATGTTCACACAATGATACCTGCACAGGAAGCAACCATAACCCAGTTTTTAAGGCATATTTAATAGGTATTTCTAATTCAGTGGCTATCGATTTTCCTCATTACTTCTGGTACCAAGTCCTCTACCTTGTGCATCTCAGATGATGCAGTGCTGTAAAGGGATACTTCACTCAACAAACGTCAAGGAGGCCAACAGCAGAAAAAATGCAAGTGGCGATGAGTTGGCACAAGGCTGACTGACCTCTACCAGCTGTCATTCAGTCGTTTAAGAGCAGCGTTTGGCCTCCCTGGCCGAGAGTAGCCCTCAGACGTTTTTAGACTTCCTCCTCCCTCCGGAATTGTTAGGCAAACCAGAGGATGCAAGCAAAGTCTAATACAGAGTACCGGCGGAAGACGCGTCGGGGTGCGTCTAAAGGAACAGAAGTGTCCGGTTTTGGCCTGTCGAAAAGCCAGAAACTCTAACACATTGTAACGCAACAGCCTGTGCTGTTTAGAGCTGCGTGTAAGGGAATCGAGGAGGTGGCTTTGGAGTCCTGCATGCGTTCTGGAGGAGGAATGTTTACTCCATGTTGTCAAAACTGCATCACTCTTCGCTGATCTGAAAAAGGCTCCTATTGGCTGTACCTTTTCCTCGGCTTCTGGAAACCGTGGAAAACATTTGTGTTCTATCGCTGGAAGATAACCAAGGCCAATATGAGCAATAAGATCTGAGTGGATTGTTTGATTTCTTGTCTAGCAGTCTCAATAACTGCCATTAGATGTGCTGATAAAATTGGGCATCAACCCGGTGGTCTTTTCTATGATGGTCTGCTTATGATGGCTGTTTCTTTACTTATTTATTTCTGGCTACTAGAATTGGGGTTTCTTGTTACAGGTCTCGATGCTCAATACATCATTTTGTTTTTTCCATTTCTTTCTTTATTTTGCGGTAGAATGGGCTTAAATAAGAAAGGTGTGTGTGTGTGGCAAGGTCAGCAGTTGTCTGTGCTGTTACTCGGGGTGCTAGCCTTTCTGTTGCTGTCTTGTCCACTGTGCACGTCTGAGCTTTGGTTTGATTTTCCCCCCTTTTCTCATGCTTATTTGAATTTGGAGATAAACATCCCTTGGGTAAAATTGTAACAAATTGGGTCCTTTTTTCTTTTTACTTTGTCACTATGTTTGCCTGGTGCACTGATTCTGGGGTAGTATCAACACAAAGCATCATGTTTGTGTGTGAGCCTGCATGTGTCCTCCCCAGCGTACAGTGTTGCAGTGTAGCATTGTTGTGTAATGTTGCAGTGTAGTTGTGTAGTGGAGTGTATTGTGTTGGTGTTTTGTAGTGTATGCTAGTGCATTGTGTTGTAATGTAGTTGTGGTGTGTATTGTAGTGTATTGTGTTGTAATGTGTAGTGGAGTGTATTGTGTTAATGTTGCAGTTGTGTAGTGGAGTGTATGGTAGTGTATTGTGTTGTGATGTTGTGGAGTGGTGTTGTGTATTATGTTGTAATGTTGTGGTTGTATAGTGGAGTGGAGTGTATGCTGTTGTGTTGTGTAGTTGTGGTTGTGTATGCTGGTGTGTTGTGTAGTGGAGTGGAGTGTAGTTGTGGTTGTGGAGTGTATGCTGGTGTGTGGTGGAGTGTATGCTAGTGTGTTGTGTTGTGGAGTGTAGTTGTGGTTGTGTAGTGGAGTGTATGCTGTTGTGTTGTGGAGTGTGGTTGTGGAGTGTACGCTAGTGTGTTGTGTTGTGGTTGTGTAGTGGAGTGGAGGGTATGCTGTTGTGTTGTGTATGCTAGTGTGTTGTGTAGTGGAGTGTAGTTGTGGTTGTGTAGTGGAGTGTATGCTAGTGTGTTGTTGTGTAGTGGAGTGGAGGGCGATGCTTATTATGTGCATTTGTAATGAAATACCTGATCAATTCAAGAGATGACCACACTAAGAGACTAAAACCTCATTTGTATTCAAATGCTCTAGAATTTGAATTTATGGAAAAGCTGGCATGCATACACACACACACACACACACACACACACACACACGCACACACTTCTCACTAAGCAAGCATTGTCAAGTGCTTGCCTTTGATTGACATACTGCTGTTCTTCAAATATGACATCACTGGAGCTGCTGGTGCAGTTGTAGAGGTGTGTGTGTGTGTGTGGGGGGGGGGGGGGTTCTTTCACAGTTATCTGCTGCATGGAGAGGAGAGATAAAACAATCCTGAAGGGGAAATGATTTTGCCCCTAATCAGATTTATTTGGGCATCCCACTGAGGAAGACTGATGTCTTATCTGGAGCTGAGGATTTCCATTCTCCATGCCACAACACACAATCAACCAACACCGGAGTCTCCAGAGCATTTTTAATTGTGTGCGTGTGTGTGTGTGCGTGCACCCACCTAAACACGCACACGTCATCTGTGTGAGCTGCATCAGTATCGACATCCCAGGCAGCCCGGGTCACGAAAGTCCTCCCAGGTCCCTCTTCGGCTGGAATTTTAGAATTGTTAAATGCCAGACATCTGCTTCCGTTGTCCAGGTGCGCACGCAGATCGGAAGTGTGTTCGTAGCCCCCTCAGCTCTCGGTCACGTTCGATTAGGTTTTAATCAGAGGCTCCAGCAGAAGAAGGGCTAACTCCAGGCCGGTTTAACGCAGGTGCGCCGGTGACCCTGACTCTCCTCGTGATCTCCAGCTCGCATTACTCACACTCACCGGCCACTTTCAGTTCCTGATAAAGCGATGCTTCTTCACACACTAAGCTGATTGCCACTCATGGAGAGCAAGGCCAAAGGTTAAGAATGTTATTTAAAAAAAATTTAAACAAGGACCAAGGAGAGGATTCCGAGGTCAAGATCAAAGTAATGGCGCAGTAGCCCCCGGTCGGTGGGCACAAGTCCAAGAATAAACCTCTCCCCTTCTGCCGAGGCCTTTTAAGCCCCACACCAAGTAATTAACAGATCCGACGGACCGGTCCGGCCCGCTTCTATTTCGGGATGGGACATGGCGTATTTCAGATTAAATTATATCCAAAACATTATTATATTTCTTTGTTGAAAATACTTTTGAATTTTAAACTAGGTTTAATCCATGTCTGGACAATCAGCCCCCCATGACACTTGGGGCACCTCCAGAAGACCTTTTAAATCTCTTAATCTCGTGCGGGTCACAGTCATTCATGTACAGATAATCCGGGTCAATAAGCATTACGGGGTACATGCAGGATACATGCTCTTAGAAGCAACGTTACTGTGGGGGGAAACGCTATCACATGTCTCTTCCAGAAGGCACTTTTCTGTTGTGTGCGCTGAACATGTTCTCCCAGATGATGCGCGGGGTACCCTGCTCTGAGAGTATCGAATTATCTCAACCGCAGGCTGGAGAATATCAGGCTTCTCATCAAGGAGCGCGGTTTTGCACTGCTCCCAGTGAACTCACGCTGCGGACACAAACGGCATTGTTGTTTGTTTGTTTTGCAAAACCGGCCCTTCGGCGACGGAGAGCTGAAGGACTTGGGTGAGCCAGGGGGCGAACGCGAGCCGCAGTCTGCCCTCTGTTTCGCTGTGCTGACAGGACAGACAATGCCGATGCGGATCGGCTGTATCCGGCCTGTCAGATGCATCTTCTAACTAAGGTTGGGTGAAATTAAAGATGCTGTCACTCTCGTCGGGCCTCTTTTCCAGGGGGAGGTTTGGTACGTCTCGTCAGGTTTTTATTCTAACATTATAAACACAAATTTCTTTGTAGTGTTTGTTCTTGTAATATACACATAATATTTATTCTTATACTTTCATAGGCTTATGCACATAGTGATGGTGGTTGTACTCTTATGGATTAAGACAGATTAAGTCTAAATTGCAGTACCACTGTTTTATTATTATTGTAACTAATCTGTAGTTTAAGATTCATTTGGTCCTGGGGATCTGTCTCTTACAGTATTTCCTTTAAAACCCTTTTGTGCTGTATTTAATGATGTATTGTTTATGCTTTATCATTTTACTAAGGTATTTATGCTTGTACCTTTTGACTACACTTTGTTTACTTTTATCTAATGCACCCATTAAATGCCACCTTGTGTATCTTTGAGCAGCAATATAGTTCCATCATGTATCACTTTGTATTTCACTGAATTAGATTTTTCCTATAACTGCATTTTATTATGATTAATTTAAAACAAAAAAAAATGAATTTACAAAGAATTTGTCTAATTAGTGCAAATACCCGTTATTACATAAACAGGCGCTGCTTGGGACTTTGATTTAGTGTTTTACAGTTCCTTTTGTTCACCGTAAATGGGCTCAGTTTTGTTTGACTTCTCTATTAACTGTTGTAACGTGCCCCAAAATGCAGACTTCCCTGACTCATTTTAAAGATAAACTACTCTAAAACAGCAGACTGCGGCCGTTTGTAAACCAAACCGGGAACTGAGGCGAGCGTCTGCTTTCTTGTTTGCACTTTTATTTCCACGACGTGACTTTTAATAGAAATGGCATTTTGCATACACTGTAAAGGATTTGAAGGATGGAAACGGCGAGCACGGAAACCCGGTGGGGGAAAAGACGCGGCGCCGCGCGATTCGCACACGCCAGCACACCGCTTGCGCCTCCTGCTTTTCTTTTGATCGCCTTTTATTTCTTAAATACAACGTAAAATCTGACAGCCGCGTCGCACATTTTTAAGCGACCGAAAGCCCCCCCTCCACCCACCAAATTGTCTCCAGTCGCGTGAAGCCTCAGATGTAAACCCCTCCCACCTCCACACCCCCTGCTCCCACTCACACAGCTTGTGCATTAACATCAGGAGCTAGGCGCTCCAAGCACCCACAGGTGTCTGTCCCAATCCTACCTAAGCCTTCTATAAAAATCCCTCCTAATTATTCATTGCTGCAGGTTAAGTACTATTCTGAAATATTAAAAGTGGAGCACAGGCCCGTGTTTACACGCCGATTGCGGCATGCTGGCTTGTAGGAAGGGGAACCGGGCGAAAGAGGATTGTATTTGTAACTGCATTTCCTTAAACTAAAGAGCAGCTGCCTCGCCCTGTGGGAGAACATTTATGAGGGTGGTTTAGGGGAACGTCTACTGTCAGCGGGTACGTTTACGTCCTCCCACCACCACTACCATCCCAAATCCACCATCATCATGTCTGTGGTTGTCTCTTGCACCTTCTACCAGCACTGTGATTTATTGAAGCTTCCCAACCGTGGAAAGTTCTCAAGTCTTGAGCCCAGGCCGGAGACGAGAATGATTTCTTTTTCGCTTTTGACCCCCGCTGGCCATTTGGAGAATACGTCTGCGGCGGGTCCACTCTGCGTTCGTTCAGGAACCTACTCTGAGGAGCTGGGACGGTGCAGTTACGCTGGCACCACTCAGCGGCTCAAAATATTACTTCCCCTTTAGATTTTGAATGAGAAGAGTCATTGTTCCAGTTAGTCCCAGAGTAAACACTAGTGAACCAGTGTAAATAGTTCTTTGCTGAAGATTTCGATTTTCTGTCTTTGTGTCTGTTTGTGTGAGGATATATCCGTCAGCCTGTTGTCAGACGAGGGGCCGCTCTAGTCAGCTGCTCCGTGCATCGCAGCTGTTCTCACTAAGCCCCTCAGACCCCAGCAATCGGGAATGCCAGTCTGCCCATCCCTGGCGGGTCACATGCGCACGTGTGTGCAATCCATGAAGTGGCCCGAAATCTATACGCCATGCGTTTCACCTCTTCGCTAGAACCCATGGACTGTCTCACGACATGAAGGGGATCCGTAGGAACATATGTTATCAGTCTGTAAACATTCAGAACACGAGGGTTCCCTACCGGTGTAAGAATTGGCGGGGGGGCCGAGGTGGTAATAGTTGTAGCGTTTGCATTTATGTAGCTCTTTGATTACGTGAGCCGCTCCCTGCTTTGACTGCCGAGCGCTGTCCTCTAGCTGGATGCAAGTTGGAGTCAGTGGAAGCCATAAATCTTCCTTGTGATCGTAGCACTCACCTCACCCCACCCCCGGCTACCCGGGTGAATGGTATGGCCTCCGTGCGAGGCCTTGTTTGCACGCAGTCTTGCACTGTGTAAATGTGCTCAATAGGAAGCAAATGTATTGTCGTAAATCAGTCCTTCGTAGCCCCCAATCACCACCACGAGCAGAAACCCACACAAGTAGGTCAGCAGGAGCCATGGTTCCAGCGCTCAGTCATTTACCCAGGTCTGCACATCACCTAGCCCCCGGGTCTGAGAAGGGACTCCTCTCTGGGACTGACCCCCCACCCTCACGCCCCAGGAGGGAGGCTAGAACCACTCCAGTGTTCTGGAGCAGAATGCTATAATTAGCCCTTGAGATTTCCCTATGAATATTCTTAGGAAATCTAATCCAGTTACAGCGGTCTCCTGCTCAGCTAGTGGGGAATTCGGTGGTTCCCTGCAAGAATGCGTGGGGACTTAAGTAAGGTCGGGAATGGAATACATGCATAAAATTAAGCAGAAACAAATGTTTTTACTGAAAACAAAGCCAGCCGATCACTGCAGCGTGTTAACCTTCGCTGGTTTCCGTGCCCCTGCGTGGCCCCTGCGTGGCCCCTGTGTCTCCTGTGCTCCGCCTCCATGTGCATTCCCACGCTTTCCCTGCCCACAGTCCCACAATCCCACGCAGAAACTGGGACGAACTCGCAGAGCCCCAATCCCTTCACTGAACAACTAAGCCCCAGACTGCCACGCTGGGCCCAGCCGTGGCACGGCCTTGCTGGCAGGCCGCGGATGTTGCGTCGTGCCATGGTAACGGGACGGAGGCTTGGCGGGCCGGCTGGCCCACACTCCTCCCATCTACCCTACGTGGACTTTGCTTGGCTGATGTGTTAGTGGTGGTTTTTGTTACGTTTTTCCTTCTGGGACCGACTGAGTATTTAACACGTTTCCAGATATTTCTCCCACTCATTTTGCTTCTAAGCAACCTTATCAGTAACTTTTTTTTTTGGTAAATAATTTTTGCTTAAGCAAAACTAATAAAATAAAAATGAATAAAATGGGTAATAAATAAAACTACTAATTTTGGAAGGATGAAAACAAAACACAGTTTGAACTTGCTGTTTTTATCGCTTTCAGAGACCGTTCTTCCTCCGAATCATCCATAGTTTCAGCGCTGTTGTCCAGAATAACAGGATAACACTGTCAAAATGGGCTGTTAATTAACAGGCAGAGTACAATAATAATGTTGGAAAATGGCTGTTAATTTTTTTTATTGCACTTCCTACATATTCTTTTTCCCTGTCTTCAGATACTTTTTCTCCTTTTCTCAGTGCGCAGAGTTTCAGAACTAACATCCAGCAGTTGCATCAGCAAAATAGTACATTCCTGTTTGGAAGCTTTATAGAGATGGAGTGCATATCTGCTTCTGTGGAAGACGTGACAGATGTGTGCAAGATTATCAGAAGAAAAAAAAAAAAGTTTCACTCTCACTTATTTAATCTAAAATGAAAAAAAGGATTCAGACATTTTATGCTAAATTGACGTAATTAATGCTACTCGGTCTGGATTACTCTTCTTAATTAAACAAAGAGGCTATATTGACCTTTTCTAAACACACAGAGAAAGCAAAAAACATGGTAATCAATTTATGAACATTTTAATTATTGTTCAAATTATCCTCCAGAGAGTTTGGTGTGGCATTTTAATTAATGTAGCAGCTCGTCCAACGTCTGAAGAGTCTTCAATCCACGCCAGTGTGGGAGAGTTTACGGTCTTACTGAGCGGGGACGCCATTAATTGCTCACTGCGCGCAGGCCACGCTTGGTATCCCGCCTGTAGGGACCTGGAATTGCTCGCCCCGCGACCTCCGGGGCTGCACGGGGTTAACGGTGTCGGAAATGGACTTCCACGATTTGCCCAGCAACGAAAGACGACACCAACCTGTACTGGTCGGCATCACGACGAAGTCCGCAAAAGCAGTTTTCTATTTGCCGTGCTTTTGTTCGATCGTCGAGACGCCACGGTGCCAGCCGCTCATTTCTAAATCTACATGCTATCGTTCCGTCTGGCCTTTTTTTTTTTTTTTTTTTTTTTCTTTTTTTTGTGGTCCACATGTTGCTGTGATCTGGAGCCCTCAGACCTCTGGCCACGTCCACTAGCCCCAGAGGGCCCTGGCGTTCCAGTACTGGTACTGTGCGTAATTAGCTGAGGTTCTGTCTCGGTGGAGCAGCCTCCATTACCATCTGCTAGGGACTGCGTGGAGGCCTGCTGGAAAGCCTGTGCTGCAGCCAGAGGCAGTCGGAGGGGACAGTGTTGCGGGGAGCCTCAAGGACGCCCGTTCTGGAAGCAGACGGCCGTACACGTGTCGCCGTGCGCATTTGTATGCTGTGGCGAAGCGTGTCTCTCTGCTTCACTCTCCCACACACAAGCGCGCGCACGCCTGGACTTCAAGGGGAGATTTGTTTCTCACAAAGTGAAAAATGGTGAATTGATGAAGCGCTGAAATGTGCTCTCCCCGTGCCGAGTCGCGAGCCGAAAGGGAACAGCCGTCCATTTCTCTGACCTCCTGACCGCCGCCCAAAAAAAAAAGACCCGTCTGAGGGTAGGTTCAAGGGAAGACGATCTGTCCGACTCCTCCTTCGATACGACAGATACGACACCAAGAAGAGCTTCGACGGGGCAGCTCGTGCCAGTGGCAGGAAACCGATCCGAGTGCTTGCTGCAAGTTCCTGCTTTGCCACTGCGATTTCAGTTCTGCGTGGTTCAAATTTGGCACTAAGAGACGTGCAACGTCGCTAATTGGAGCGAAATTTTTCTGCGTCATTTTCTGTTAGGAGAGAAGAGCTTTTTTTGCCATTACCAGGATGGTGTAGGCTAAAGGAATCCTTTTGTATATTCTCTCCCTTACAGTAGATCGGAAGTGCGGTACATGAGCATTTGCCAGTGACAAAAATGGTAGATTGAAGTCCTGCCAGATACAGTAATATGCGCTCTATATTGCTTTATAACGGTTCTGCTTGACAGATGGATGATACGATAAGCTAATTGTCATGCATATCACACGGCGGCCTCCATTCAGAAAGCATTATCGGCGTCATAAAACATTCAGCATCTCTCACATTGTGATCTGATAGAATGCTTATGTATTCGTGCAGCGCGAATAGCAAATGTGTGAAAAATCCTTTAGTAATATCCATATCCCTCTGACTGAAACACACGTATTTTCTTTCAGCACTAATACATTCCACTATCATTTCCATAGCTGCCGTCATTGTGTGTGAGGTGGGGGGTCTGTGTGTGTGTGTGCGTGCGTGTGTGTGTGTGCGGGCATGCATGTTTGCAGTACAGGCACACTCGCTCACGAGTTTTCCAACATTTAATCACACAAGTCGGGATATTTTTTTTGCCCTCCAGCATCGCATATTCATACGGGTAATATTTACCGTGATTCTGGTTTCTGAGCCGCGCTGGTGTCTGAGGCACCCTGTGGAGAATGGAGAGCCCCATGCAGCCTGTGGGCACTGAAAGCCTGGAGTATCAGCTCAGCCCAGCAGGGGGCCAGAGCTCCGGAAACGCTGGTGTCAAGAAAGAAAAGCAGAAAAGTTTAGAAAGTAGGACCGTTCTTACTGATTTTACTCTGACAGTAAAAAGCCTCTGGATATTTTTAGATCGCTCCACCTTCTGGTCAGCTAAAAGCTCCCTCGCTTCCCCCAGTCGACAAAGATCATCGTCTCGTGGATTTGGGATTCTGCTGGGGTATAGGGTTCTGCTCCATGCCCTGTTTTCCCTCCTGGCATGTTGAGAGCGATGAGGTGTGATCAGAGCTGCGTGTTTAGTTCGGGGCGCCCCCACGCCAGTGCCCCGGTAAAGGTGCAGCCATGAGTGTAGGCGCCCAGGCGGAATCGGCGCCCCGAGGCACCCTGGTGTCCAAGCAATGGGGGTCGGCACGCAGAGCTAAACAGTCAGAGCAGGTATGGCAGAATGCTGTGTAGGGCAGAACGTTGTGTGGGGCAGAACGCTGGGTGCTCTGGCTGCACAGTCATGTAGGAATGAGGGTCTTCTGCTGCCTTCCCACCCTCTCATGTTCTACATTTGTCCTCACTAGTCTTCTCACCTCTGGGTTTCTAGTTTTTCAGCTGTTTGATACTTATGTGGATGGTCCTGTGTGTGTGTGTGTGTGTGTGTGTGTGTGTGTGTGTGTGTGAGAGAGAGAGAGAGATGGACGCGCACAAACACTACATACATATTCAGTCTCAACAAATGCACCATGGCATGTTGGTATTGTTGTCCGTTGTGTGAATAGAAGAGTGGCTGGTCTTGAATGGCTCGTGAGCGTGGATGTTTTTACATTGGATGGCATCTCCAAATGCAGCCTCCCAGAGATGCGTGTGACCCCATCACCCATGCTGAAACCGCCTTCCCCGAATGTGATTGTAAAAGCTGCTTTTGCATGCGTGTATGTGCATGCGTGTGTGCTCTGACAAAATGGGCCCATTTTACTCATGGACGGCGTGAAAGATCAGTTAAAAGCTGGCCTTTCATCCTTTCAGACTCTCTTCCTGTCTCTCAAAACTCTAAGATGCAATAACCCCACTTGGTTGCAGGCTACCTTCCCTGTGAATGTTCCAGCAGTTTCCCAGGGTTGGGGTTGCGCGTGAATGCACTCCATAGCTGGAATGTCGGGAAAGCCGATCCCGCAATTTTCTGGGGACGTCCTCAGCACAATTTCCAGCAAAGTCCCGGGCAGAAAAAAAGCCCGAGCACACACAAAGGACATGTCTTATTGATAACATATGCGTTTTGGGACTTTCCCATTGAAGATATAAAACCTAGCAAACCAGTGATAAGCAATCAGCAAAGATTAGAAAAGTTTGTTTAAGAAAAGGTTTGAAGAAGGACCGGGGCTCATTTAAAACGCTGGAGCTTCTGTTCGTCCGAGGTGAGGACAAGCAGTGTTCCCGGAATGGGAAGAATTCTGTCAGCGTTGACTGAAAAGTTGATCCAGCAGTACTCTGGGTGTGATGTGGGCTGTGCTTGATGGGAAACGGTGTAAAAGCCTCTCTCCAGACTGTGATGTAGGAACAGTTTGGGTTTTTTCCTTTTTTTTCCATGTGTTTTGATGTGTATACCGAGCCTAGATCCAGTGTGCGTCTGTGCTCCAGTCAGAGGTGAGGGAATGCAATTGCATGGGGCCCATATTCTAACAAACCGGTATTGTAAAAATAAATTGCGGCACGCTGTGTAGCGCAGATACATTCACAGGGTAAGGAAAACAGATAAGGCACAGTTGGTCACTAAAAGAGATTACAGCCACAATTTTAAAACAAAACATTGTCACAGCGCAAGATCTCAATGCGCTTTAGATCTTGTGAAGGTCAGTAACTAAATATCATTTATCACGTATCCACACACACACGTGCTGGTTCTCTTTGCGAGATTTCTCCCGCAGGCTGGCGTGTGAGGACCGGCTCCTGCCGGTGCTGTGCCATCGATAAACCATCCCGGTTTTATTTCCTCGGCAGGAAATCTCAGCCCGCAATGGATCTCTCTTACCACAGCCGCCATCTTGAGCCCGTGGTTCCCCTTGTCTTCTGCTCGCACCCCCGATGCCGCCAGGACCACCTGTGCTGCACCTCGGGGTGGAGGGAGTTGGGTGGGGCTGGGGTGGAGGGTTGCCCCCCTCCCCCAATGGCCCGCAGCTGAAAGCTCCTTCCAAAGGGTCCCGACTGCCTGCTGCCCACCACCATGCTGTGCTCAGAGAAACAGAAAAGTACTCAGAGGGAGCCTCCTGTGTACACACACACACACACACACACTTCTTGCTTCCTTGCCTAACAAAAGGGTGATGTAGTGCTAGGTGGGGGGTGAGAAAAGCAGGGGGAGAGAGAGAGCGCACTCTCCTCCTCCTCGCTTGTTCGGGCCTGAAATCACTGCCGTTCTTTGTTAGATAAATAAACGCGCCGTGTCCTGAAGTGATAAGCGGCCATCATTGATCTCCATCTATCGCCGGCTCCGAGCCGGCTGGGTCCAATTCCTCATCTCAGAGCTCCGAGCGGGCGGCGTGCGGCGAACGTTTGGTGGCACCTGCCTCTGGGTGACTGCACTGCGTGCCTGGGAGAGGGGGTGGCTGATGACATCAAAAATAGAAAAGGAGCGCGAGCGCTTATCCCACACCCCGTCACCGGGCCTCTCGCGGTGCAGGCCTCTCTCACCAGCCTCTCTCGGATGCCATCACACACGGCAAGATACCTTAAAATAAAGGTATATTTAAAAACATATACATTTTTCTATTATAATGATAGATTTACTTCAGGTAGCTCTCGAACTACCAGCATAATACATTAAAATCTCCTTCTCTCCTGCGTCATTGAAATAATTTAATTTATACCACTTCTCTTCAAAAAACCTACAACTTGAAAGAATAGCTAAGAGATTATTAAAATACCATTTCATTTACCTGAAGACAGTGAACAAGATATTCTGTGTGCCGAGACGCTATCTCTCGCAGGAAGCCGAAGTGGCTTTTAATTTGTGAAGGCCCACCTTAAAGTACCTGTAAGATAAAAATTATGATGGATTAGTTCTCTCTTTCTCAAAACCTTATCAAGCACTATCGGACCCGTCTAGTAACTTGAACTGGACTGAAGTCAAATGTTCAGAAGATGAAGGGTTAAAAAAAAAATGCTGAGAAGCTCCCCCCCACCCCCACGCGTGCATTTCAATCTGGTTGAAAAGAAATTACCTGCCTTTGTTGCGCTATAAATGAAGAGCAAGTCACACCAAGAGGCAATTGTTTCCTTTGGGGGGGGGGAGAACCTATAATCTATTTGCCAGCTCTGCACTTCCCTAGACTCTTGCCCTCTGAAGCCTGAACCTGTACGCGTTTGAAATGTGTTCCTTTCTTCACCGCGCCCGAGAAAAGAGAAACCCGTCTGCCCGCCGATCTTCCTGCAAGGCCCAAGAAGCCTAGGCCTCCCTCGCGAGTTTCCAATCGCCTCGCAACACTCCCTCCCCCAGAGTTTGGCTCTGACGGGAAGCCGCAGAGAGAAAACCATAAGAGTTAATTGCGCCCGATAGAGGATCTTTGTAAGACTCGGAGGTATTGTGCCACTACCACTGAGGTGCCGGAACGTTCTCTCTTTATGGCCCAGCTCTAGTATGGCGCTCCTAGTGAGCAGGCAGGGTGTTGGTACCACAGATGCAGCAGAAACGCAGTTGAGGCCTGCATCAGTTTTGCAGTTAACGTGTAACCGTTTTTCTTCCTGTGTCGATGCCGCGCGTGCCGGCTTCACCCAAGAACTAATGCTAAATGGAATACCTCACCCCAAAACACTAACGACGCCAGTAATGAAGAGTGACCATTATGCAAATGAGACGCTGCCAACTCATCCCCTCTAGCTTCCATCCACTGCGAGGCTCGTTAGCCTGTGTTTGGGTGTAGCATTCCGCTAACGAGCACTTATGATGTGCCCCATGGCTCTGACGGGCTCTAAATAGGATTAACTAATACTAAATAATTCACTGGTTGATTGCTTTATGACGCCTTCATCAGGCCTCGGCCGTTAGGAGACGTTGAATACATTACACCCTACCCACGCCACCCCGCACCCGCCTGTCAGGTGAATCGGGCAACAAACACACCTGCCCCACCCCCCACCCCCCCAGCTCCAGCCCGTTAAATCAGTGCTGGCGTAAGCAAGCGGCGGAGAGGCAGAGGATTCAAGCACGGGCGTGGACACAGGCAATGCTGTTAGAACATGACAGGCACAGCGGAAGTTGGTGGAGGCCCTGTAACCAGAGGTCTGTAACCAGAGGTCTTTTAAAGAAGAGGTCTGTAACCAGATGTCTTTCCCAGTGGGTCTAATAGCCACATGGCTCTGTGGACTGCTCATCACCGGAGGGTCTAATTGGCCATCACTCCCCATCTGAGTGCTCGGCAAGAAAAGAGGAAACATTTTGAAAGAGGCAGCTTTTTTTTTTTTTTTTTTTTTTTTTCCCCCTTTTCATTTGTGCCCCGGGCACGTAATGAAGATGTTCCACGCTCCAGGCCGGGGAGGTTGTTGTGTTTTCTGTTTGCTGGGATTGCTGTCTTGTTGCGGCATGTGCCAGCACAGGTACAAAGGTTCCTGTGGATGCCTGGACGAAAACTACCGCATGGGCGGGTTTTCCCCACTCCCACATCGGAACCACGTAGCCGTAACCTTGGTAATAACTAACCTTTGGCATTATGAGTCTGAAAACATGAGGCAGTATAGGGATTTGTGAGTAGGAAAGATTACAAGGAATAATCAGAAAGCGAATTCCATTGCCAGTAGCTGTGCTAATGAACAGTGGACTGATCGCTGTGGAATGAAGTGGTTTCCGTGGCCAGAACACAGCAGCCTTGAATATTTCTGCGTTCCTTAAATGACCTCTAGCTTTGCAAATGCTGCGGTGACAATGATGTGTGCGTGAAGGGACCAACTAGCGTTTGTTTTTCCATGCCAGCAGAAGTGTGTGTGTGTGCTTGTGCGTGTGTGTGCGTGTGTTTGTAGGAAGGTCAGATGTGAACAGCACCAGAAGTGTCCTTGACTAAGTTAGCGGAAGCCAACAAGAAAAGGGAACAGGGCAGCTTCAGGCTAGAGCAG
The DNA here is from genome assembly GCF_041902795.1 of Electrophorus electricus. NCBI lineage: Eukaryota > Metazoa > Chordata > Actinopteri > Gymnotiformes > Gymnotidae > Electrophorus > Electrophorus electricus. The sequence continues at coordinate 26,622,744 of NC_137499.1, forward strand.
TATTGATTTGGTGCTTAAATCAGCATGATAGCAGCTTTGTCCAATCAGCTCTTTTCACCAATCAGATTAGAGCTTTTAGTGTCATCGATTGGATGGGAGGGATTTCAGACGTAGATGACAGCCCCTTGGTAATCCTCGAAAAAACAAAACGTAACTCGCACTACAAAAGCAAGCTTGTTCACTTGCTTGTTCAAAAGCTAATTCGATGTGTCTGAAATGGTCTAATTTATGTATTCATTTATTTCGTTAACTTATTTCGATATTTTCCAAAGAAGACAAGATGGATCCTAATTGCAGGTAATAAAGAAAACCAGACCATCCTGAAGGAAAATGGCAATTAGTCTGTGCCTCAGGCACGCCGAAAACCATCTCTGCATGCCTGTAGGTGTTGCTGCTCCCACACACACACACGCGCGCACACACAAATACACAAACAGCGCGCGGCTCCGGCTAGTTTATACACGGGAAGATCTCACGTATGCAGAATCGTGGGCTGGGGACATTTGGGCTTCCTCTAGATAGCAGCGGAGAAGAGGAGGAGGCCCGCATAGCGCTTCATGTCTGCTCTGCTCTCGCTGATCAGCGCCGCAACTTTTCCGTGTTTTACAGCACTGCAGCTCTTTGCACTGACATGCCGGCGTGTTTTCACGAGCCTCCTCCCCCGCGCTGTCTTCTTTACCTGGACCCTGCCGCAGAGCAGAACGGAGTGGGTTGGGTGGGGCATGGGGGCGGGGTTGGCCACTATAAATCAAATAAAAGAATCCCGCGCTCCCTCCGTTGTAGGGCCTTAACCGAGTGGCCAGCAGGTTGAGCTGCAACAACACCAACAAAAACCGTAGTATTTGCATGCACCGGCTTGCCTGGGCAGTCTGGTAGCCTTGCCTGTCAAAACAAGCCTCTCGCCTCCACCATTTTTCCCTCTTCTTCTGCCGCCGCTGCTGAGCGTCACCTCACGCTCACCCAAGGAAGCCACTCAGCCATAACGGCATCTCCGTTCCTCTTCGGAAGACTTTTAAAGAGGAGGGAAGCAGGGAACATCGCTCCGGAATGGAAGCGGGGGCCCCGCTGTCGCTGGCTGAAACGAGGTTGCGACTCCGACTCGTCTCCCTCAGTGAACTTTTCCCAAAACTGTTTTCCTGCAGCGCGGGGCTCATCTGCATCCGTGCTAGCAGCAGCCAGGGTCGCTTCTCTCTTTTAAAACCAAAGTAGGATAAAGCGAGCCTGCGCGTGTGTGCGCGCGTGTGTGGAGCATGCAGTAATTCTGATGACACCCTTCTCACTATTCCACCTCTCCACCCAGTTAGTGTCTCTAGGAGAAGGTGACCGAGAGAAGCCCCCCCCCCCGCTCACCGAGGTCACTTTGCTGCCCATCAGTCTCAGAGAGCCGCAGAGTCCAGCAGGGGGTCTCTAATGCCAGCCACCCTCTCGTTCATTCTCCCTCCCTCTCTCCCTCCCTCCCGCCCAGGAATTCTGATCTCTTAGCAACACTGTTTCCCCTTTCCTCCCCCTCAGAGGACTTGCAGCCACGTCTACGTGCTTGGGCCCAAGCGAGGGCAGAGCTGGGCAGTGGCACGTGCACCCACAGCGGGCGTGAGTCAAGCTCCGCCCCCTCTTGCCTCACTCCTACTGGAACGTAAGGATGGCGTCATTTACAGTGGGGCACAGCCACCATCTCCTCGTGACTGCCTGGATTTGAGCACTGATTATTTCCAAAAGGAGGAGGGAGTTTTACATTAACTTTGAAACAACAACAAAGACAAGAAAAAAAGATACATAAGAACAATAAGAAATGCACATAAGAATACACTGATGCATGAAAACATGTTATCATTATTATTACTGCTATCATTATTGTTAACGTTAGCCATTTATCTAATAATTTGTGTGTCTGAGTACATGTATGTGTATGTGAGAGACAGAGAGAAAGAGAAAAGATAGATAGGTCGATATTGGTAGCAGTAGTGGTAGAATTGGTAGTAGTAAGCACCCCTGTAGCGGTGAGCTATTTGTATTCTTATCTCAACACTGTGTTCAGTCCCAGTTAACGCGCGTGTGCGTGTGCATGAGGGCACTGTGCCGTGGCTACCACTCAATAGCGTGGAGGGTGTCGTAGACCCGCTGCGATGGCTGGCACAGCCCTGCCGCTCGTCTGGCTCCGTGCCTGCGCCACTAATCCATTTTTCCCATCCAGCTGAACACCACTGTTGGAGAAGGTCTGCTCCACATACACCCACCCCCCCCACCCCCCCCGGACACGCTTGAGCGAGCGAAGCACGACACACTAAAGCGAGTCAGGTCTGGAGAAATGGCTCAGGCCTGTGAATCCGTTGGCATCGTTTCACGAGAAGCTGCGAACTCTTTGGTCTGAGCTTTTTCCGTGAACAGTAGCACGCGACGAGCAGATGCCACAGTGCTGCACGAAAGCTGCAAAGCAGGAAGACACTATACAAGATGCATCTCTCCTACACCTTCTGGATTACCTTTATGAACATGTTCAATATTTGTACTAAAAATAAGTCAGACAAATAGCAGTGCAAAAATATTTAGTGCAATAATATTTACAGTTTCCTTAAGGGTCAAACACAAATTAAAATAGTAAATCAAGCACTGAAAAAACCTCTAAATATGCTCATTTTAATGTTAAATGTGTCAATACACTCGTCACTGTATCCGTGTGGATCGTAGAGGACTGAGTTCAAATTCCTCCTTCACGCAAGTTTGTAAAGTCTTACAAAAACTGTATTGTCAGTGCATCTGTATGCATTCACAGATTCGCTGCACGTGGTGCTCAGTAAATTGGGCCCCCTCTCCCTCGCCTGCGCTTCACCTGAAGTCAACCGTTATGTTGCTCCTTTCCAGCTGTGGCAGTCTTGTCGTTTCCAAATTCGGGGGTTCATAAATGAGACTGAAGGTTTATGTTGACAAGCGATACTTGATTTCGGAGAAGAGGCGCCTGATTTGGTTTCCTCGAATCAGGGGGCGAATTATTTAAAGCCTGCGTGTAATGTTGCGTGGCGTGCGCATATGAAAACGTAAGAGAAAGCGCGCGAGAGAAAGAGGGTGAGGCTGCTGAAGAAGACGCAGTAAGAGCGAGAAGGAAGAGCCATTGAGTGGGTCAATAGTAAGAATAAAGGCGTCCGGCATCTCGTCCTGGGTCTCGTGTAGGGAACAAGCAGCATTAATCTTCCTTTATTGGACTCGAAAACGATCGTATCGCTAATGTAGCTGACCAGCATCTGCAGATGATGAATGTTCGCAGATTTGACGTGAAAGGCTTTCAGCTCTATTCGGAGCGCATTTACAGGCCCTTGTTTCTAGCAGATGCTACGTCAAGAGCATCTGAATGAGTGAGTCAGAGGAGGATGAATAAACTCGCTGCTTCACCGCACAATGGCAGCGCCGGGTTGCGCGCGCCGACTTTCTCCCGGCCCTTTCTGGTTTTTAAGGGCGCTGCGGAACACAATCAGCCGCTATTTCTGCGGAGCGCAACGCGCGTGCGTCGGCGCAGGTGTTGTAAAAAGCCCTAGCGGGCTCGTGCCAGCACATTGTAGCGCATCAGCGCGAACACATCTCCTCTGAATGCAGTATGGCTTCTTTTCAACAGAGTGGAAACGCGAGTCATTGAATTCCTCCCATGTAAGAAGCCCTGCGCCTAGATAACATTTATTAATTCATCGTGCGCATCATTGTTTTAAAGGTACGGCGGAACAGTATTCTAAAATGCATCTCTGTTCTAGAAATCCATTTTACTTTATGGCAATAAAGATTCAAAACATTATGTTGCTGTGTTTGGTAGGTATGGTCATGTATGGTCATTTCAGTTAAGGTATGCAGTGAGTGTTACTAGTACGTATTCAGAACCGATCACTGTCGTTTCTCTTTTTTTCTTTTGAGGGGGGGGGGGGGGTCTGACTGCTAATCAATACCAAAGTCACAAAATGAATGACGCTTCTCTATTGAGCGGGCCAAATGGAAGAGATCGCGGCGACTGCAGTTTGAAACTGAATTGTAATGTCAGTGTTCCCGAGCTTCGTTGTGCTTTCTGGAATTACTGCAGGCGTTATTTAGCAGATGGAGGCGTTTAAACATAGATTTCAGTTTGTTTGCCTTATCCTTTTAAGTGTTGTCAGCTTACCCAGCACGACATAAAAGCCAGCGAGTGTCGCCTTTTTCCTTCACATTCCTCGTTGGAACGACACAGTATGGAAGGAAACAGAGTTGGTAATTCTGCACAATCACCTTGGCATTAAAGGGATATCGGCAGCTCTGCATAGAATCCAACAGCTAGGCATTCACGCGGGGGAAAAAGGCCGGTGAATTTTTATTATTTTTTTTTATTTTCGTATGTTTTCGTTTTTTTCTCAAGGCATGCCTACGCGACTTGAGAGCTCTGTAACTCATTACCGTGATGGATGCGGTGCGGAGCCGGGGTGTGACAGCACGCCCTCGGGGCCCTTGTTTGTGTTGTTCCCGAATATTGGCCTTGGGTGGCGGACATGACGAGCTCCAGCGCCCAGTGTTTAGGTGCTTCGGACAGAAGCCAAGCCATCAGACCCGGACACAAACATTTGACCCTGCGACGTGATCGTCGAGTCGCTTCAAAGCAGCGGAGTTTAATTTACAGACGGACGCGATTTTTTTATTGAACGTTACGCGGCTTTTTGATGTAGGGAAAATGGCATTCGGCACCATTAGTAACTCAAGAAGGTTCTTTTCCCCACGGTAGCTCGTAATATAAACAGTTCTATGCAGTGATTACCGTTTTGTAAACGTTACGCTGATGTCTGCAGTGTTGTGTTGTGAACTGTGGAGGGGGGCGTTTTATCTTAAATTAATCCTGAATCCAGTAATCTACACGGATTGGTGCTTTTACTTTTACACCATGCGTCAAATCTAAGTCAATTTAAATAAACGAATATGCAGCACACGTTCTTCGGTAAGAGACAATTGGCAAGGCTTTATTTACTGTCTCGGTCACGCGCGTTTTTAGATGTTCTCGTTTCCTGCCTGCACTTGACTGTACTCGACTGAACCTTCATTTGCTTAAGAGCCCTATATCACCATTCCGACTCACTGGCCAGAAAGAATACGGAGCAATTCGTCTTCCATTTGGTCCCGCCGTCTACAAACGCGAGAGAGACCTCAAGGGGGGAGGGGGTGGGGGGTATCAAAGGGTTCAATCGCCAAATGGAGGGACGGGATGGTCTCTGGGTCAGAGCAGCTACGCAGACCTGAAGGCTGCAATTAGCCGAAGCCGTCCAACAAAGGGGAGTCGTTTCAAAAATGTCCCTCTTACCCTGGCATAACCTTTAGATAATAGCGTGGTGCACAGTTATCAGAGACGGGGTTGCAAGTTCAATTATGTGGTGTCCAAAAAAAAAAGATGAAGGAAACAGAAAAGCATCATTGAACCGTATAAAGTTATATAAAGTATATTCCCAGCAGCAGGATAGGAATTGTATATTAATAATGTGAAATGAAAAGAGGGTCACACAGATATTGGGAGACAAACAACAACACAAAAATCCCAAAAGCTCAACCATCGATGCAGTCGGTGTGACGGGAGGCAGGTAATGGATACTGTACATGTGCACACACGCGTGTGTGTGCGTGTGTGTGTGTGTGTGTGTGTGTGTGTGTGACTGCGCGCAGGCGAGGCGTGCGCGTGCACACCAATGAAGTGGGCCTCGCTGTGGGCCTCCGTCTCCTCACGCGGCGGGCTGGGTGCGGGCTCGCCTGAGTAATGCCCCTCGCCGTATCCCACTGCTCCGGATTACTTATCTATTGATCGGGGCGCTGCACTACACAGATAGATGCCTTCAGCCTGTGACAAACGCCTGGGCAAGCACAGAGCCTAATGCGCCCTAATGTCACTCAGGGGAGAGCAGCAGAGATGGGGGGTGCTAGGGGGCTGACCGCTCTCCCTTAAATAATGTCCCCTCTTTAAGACCAGATTTCACTCCTGGTCAGTCCCCGTGCTGAGCGAAGAAAACGGGGATCCATCTTGATTGGTTGTGTCCAGACTCAGAGATCAATGGCTGTAATTACACGTGGCCACTCCGTGCGTGTCTGTGGGAAGCGTAATAAATAGCATTAAGTGCTGGATGGAGGGGTTTAAGCATGCATTCCAACTCGCCCCTGCCTTCCTGACGGTAAAAAAAAAAAAAAGAACAACGAATTCCCTCCTGAATTGAAGTGCTGTGGGGGAATATGGGACTCCTCTCACTCCTCTCTGTCCAATTACTTTTTGTTAAGGAGCTTTGGAGAGAGGAAGACTCCCCCCCCCCCACACACACACACACACGCACATGCGTGTACACAAACACACACTTATGGACTCAAAAGCACATAGCATACCCAGCAGTCTAAGGTTGCTGGCCACAGAGTGTGTAAATCGCAGGCTGAAATGTTCACACACTGCTTCAACTTGATTTGTGGAGAGGAGAATGCGTAAAAGAGCTTGGATTTGCATATTGCAGTTGTGTGTGTGTGTGTGTGTGTGTGTCTGAGAGATTTATATGAAGTGATAAATGCCAGATGTTTCTAGAATCCTCTAACTGGGCTTTGGCGTTGCTCCATGCTAACACGCTTCCATGGAACCGCTGACTCAACACGGTGTAAAAACCCCAAATGGCAGAGCCCACAGGAACCCCGCTGAAACGCTTCCCATTTGACAGCTTCTCTACGAGATTGTTTGTGCCATTCAATTCATTACGTTGCTAGCTGGTGAACAAATTATCCCGGAATAGATACTGACCACTCATGCTAGTGGTCAGTGTCATGGGAGAGCATTCTGTGGACTTTATGGAAATATTAGTCAGTGAATGTTTGCTTGTGCTGTTTTGGGGGTTTTGGTTTTGGGTATTTTTTGTTGTTGTTGTTCGTTATTTTTAATAAAAATATGTGCATGTTTACCGAGATCTAGAGAGGTGTATTCTGAAAGCGTCTGTTCTCCTTAGGCAGCATTGCCCATTGGAGAACAAGGATATTTCAATGTACCGAGATAACAAGAATGAATAAAAACTGCATGTTTTCACAGTTATCATCGATTCAGTAGGTAAGCATGCTGTCAGACTACATATATTTACAAGACAAACTGGTAATTGTTCAGCGAATGAGTCTTACATTTGAAGTTGGATCTTTTAGATCCACTGAGAGATGCAAGTTGCCAGACTCGGGGTGGGCGGAGGTTACCCTGCACCATCTACCCTACCCTACAGTATCTACCCTGCAGTACCTCACCCACCATATTCTACCCTGCAGTAATGTAGTGTGGGATAAGGTAGGGTAGGGTGAGAGGGTACTGTAGGGTAGGTTATGATGGGTGAGGTAGGATACAGTAGGGCAGGGTGGGATACCCTACCTTACCTCACCCTATCCTACAGTACTCTACCTCACCTTACAGTACCCTACCTCACCTCACCCTATAGTACCCTACCTCACCTCGCCCTATCCTACAGTACCCTACCTCACCTCACCCTACAGTAAGCTATACCATGCCACCCTACCCTATCCTACAGTACCCTACCTCACCCTACAGTAACCTACCTCACCTCACCCTACAGGAAGCTATCTCACCCCACCCTACCCTATCCTATAGCAAACTACCTCACCCTACAGTACCCTACCTCACCCCACCATACCCTACAGTACCCTACCTCACCCCACCATACCCTACTGTACCCTACCTCACCTACCTAACCCACCACACTCCACTCTCCAGTTATCCCCTTTGCTGTGCACATTGGTGCTGCTGCCAGCTTATCTAGAAGAATCTATGCTTTGGTCCGTGCTGTCAGGTGCTGGGCTGCACACGGACTCCAGGACCGTGCACCCAATCATGACTGCTGGAGGAGACGGGGTTATTTGTCCTGTAGGGAGAATAGATAAACACAATGAGAAAGTAGAGCATGGATCAAAGTGCTTGCTCCATCTCACACGCACACATGTGCAGAGCACCTCACAGAGAACGGTGTATTTGTATGAGTGTTACATCGCAGTGCTGGAGTTATTTACAGGGTGCCTAATAGCAACACATTAGTAGATTTTGTTTATGTTTAAAAATACGTTGCCTGTAATTAGAATATGCAAGCTTTTCACCTGCTGACGCCCTCGCTTTTGAGACAAAGCATTGTTCATCATAATGCAATTATGAGTCCATTTAGACTATGAAAAAGGCATTTCGTCTCCGGTCACAAGGGTAGAATTTCCATAACAAGGCCATCGTCCGTGCGCCAGAGGACCACGTGATCTTAACACACCGCTTGGGGCTCCCAGCTGGGCCTCGCAGGGCTCGCGCGCTCCATTCCACAGGATCAGCTTCACTCTTTATTCCCACCCAGCCTCGGGCCCGGCTCGCGGATGCATTTCCATTGATAAAATATTTATAGAAGATTCATTAAAGATTTCATTACGTGAGTACAAACACAGGCACATGAGCAGATCATTTAGTGGCTCTCCACAAAAGCCACTTTGCAGTTAGCCAGCTGTAGGAGGCTGAGAAGAGTCGAGTGGCTTTTTTATCCTAAACCTCCTAAATGTGAATAGCCTAATTAGAGAGCCGGCAGTGTTGTGCAAGTGTTTTTTTTTTTTTCCCGTATAAATAAAATCTGCTGCCAGGAGTTCAAACAAGCCACACTGGCTAAGCTTCCTATTAATGCTTTGTTTAGGTGTTTACATTGAAGTTAACATTGTAGATGATGTAGAATTTTGCAGATTTTCACAATTTTGTTGGGGGGGGGCATTGGGATTTATCATGATCTGAGGCGGCTATGATTATGAGGAAGACATAATTGTTGTTTGTTTATTTGATTGTTTGCTAATCTGTCAGCAAAGTAACACTAATTGCGCGTCACTGAGTCAGGTCTGACTGTTGAGGTGTCGGATCAGCAGCGGGGACTGGGTTAACGGAGCACTAGCCTAGCAGACGCGCTTGGCCCAACAGGCTCTAGAACAGCCCCGGCTTCCTGCTCGGTGTTACCGCAGCGGTGGCAACTCCGACGCCCTCCACACTCCATCTTTCATGCGTCCCACCTTTCATCTGCCCCACAGTTGTCTCGATGACGTCCTGTGGAAAAATCAATAGCTCCCTCAAGCTCGGGAAAGCGCCGGCCCTGCCTGTGCAGACGAGGGTTTTTTTTTTTAATGTTTTTGCTTGTGCCACTGTTTTGCTTTGTAGAAACAGTTCTGAATGAGACCATGGCAGTGGGCGGGTGGGCTTTTGCGCTGAAAGGCATCAAGCACTCTGTGAAAGATTCGACAAATAAATCCCTCCAAATGGACCCAAATAGATTCGTCACCACCCTTTCTAAAATGGTTCCGTGCGCTTGGCCCACAGAAGTAATGGCTTAGTCACGGTGACAGACCGAGCGGCCCCCTCACTGCAGCCATTAATGTGGCGTGACAGATTTGTTTCAGCACAAATTTGTGGTTTCTCAATTTTTTTTTTTTTTGTCATCGCACCCCCCCCCACACACAAAAAAAGCCGTTCTGCAGCCATGTAGTTCACTGGCCGCAGCAGCGCCATACAAAATGTCACGTTGTGTTTCGGACATCCCGCTCCAATATCTGTTTTTACGCCTGCGTCCGTGCGTGCGTTCACTTATTCTCTTCACGCGAGTGGGACGGCAGGTCCACATCACAGGACAGTCACGCTCCGTGCCCTGCGGATAGCGTTCCAGCGTGTGGGGGGACATAGAAAGCTCGTGGAGCGTGGCACGGGCCACGTCGCTATTTATGCACTCCCGAACTACGCACGCCGTAGAGGCTGTTCTGGGTATATAAATAATCACATTTCCCCCGAGCTCATCCTCGTGAAGGCTCGGAGGGGAAATAACTCCCCTTTTTTAATCCACACAGGTTGCGCTTTCTGTCGCACGCCTCTTAAATCCCTGATTTACTCAGCTCTACCTAAATCCATACAGATGTAAACAGACGGTGTCCCCCTCCTTCTCTTTCTTTGGGTACAACACAGCAACACACCGAGGTGGTCAGAAAGAGCCCGCCAGTTTTGTATTGATTGCTGGGAGCGTGTGTTTCCCTCTGCATCTCAATTATAATCCCATTCCTGGCTCAGTACTTTGTGTATAGAAGCTCGAATGCCACTTGGCATTGGTTGGAAATAATCTGCCAGATAAATTGTCTCATGTAACGGCATTCTAATCTGGCTCCCATGAAACAGCCATAGCCAGAAGCTCCATCCTATATTACTCCTCACGAGGGTTATTAAGTAAAGATGTGATGTTCGTTAGGAGACTGGACTCACCGAGAACCATTTGTTTGCATTACAGCAACAACAACAAAAAAAAACATTTGGCTGGCTTCTCAGAATTATCTGAGGGCTTGTCTGCAAGTTTATCGTTGGCATCCAGTTCGCTCCACCACACCAAGTGGCTCGCGGTGCCAGCGACGGGGCGGAGTTCACGGGTGGAGTGGCAGCGCTGGGTGGAGTTCTGAGCGATGACTGATGAATGCTTACTGGAAAGGTGGCTCTGGATTAGACTGAAACGTACGTCTGTTAACGTCTGAACACCTATGGACTTGCTCATGTAAGCATACCCACCTACACATGGCTCTCGGCTGATAGCCCTGCTGGGTAGAGGGCATACAGGAGCAGGCATCAGTGAGGGCAAGACACCAGACACCCCACCCCAGCCCACCCCCCACGTCCATGCAGGGCATACCAAATGTTTACATTTTCCTCATTTGGAAGCTCCTCTCATCCAAAACGACATGATGGATTTCTCCAACTGTACATATGTTTTCTGGGAATCGAACCGATGTCCTTGGTGTTGCTGGAGTGTACAGCGACGTGCTGCTCCATTGATCCCTCCCATGCCCATATAAATGCGCATTTTGCAGGTGAGGTCAGCGGAGCTGTGTGTGTGTTGGCTTCCAAGTCCAGGGCCTGGCTGATGTATTGTTTCACCAATAAAATCGGCCGATACTAAGGTTCCACACTTTTTTTCCTCTTTTTTATCTGAGGAAACCGCATCCAGGAATGTGATGTTAATTTGAACAACAAACATGCCATTAATGTTATATAATAACTCAATCCCACTTCAAATCCTTGCGATGACCACGATATGAAAATATTAAGTTATAAGGTCATTTAATGTGACGTAAAAGATTATTTGTGTGGTTTGCTTAGGTTTTACATTAGTTTAGACTTTGAAAGTCTGCTGTTTAATTGGGTTTAACCCTCCAAAAGCCGTCATGTGATCCGTGCCATGAACCTTTGGTGCTCTTGCATGATGTTGCGTGAGCTTGTGTTTCCGAGGGAAACGAAAATTATGCCAGTAAAGGATGTGACTGCGTTGTGAAATGTACCTATACGGGGAAAGTCGAGCTTTGTGTTCCTGCGCCCTCTCTGCGGCTGCTGTCAGCGCGGCAGGTTCTGAGCGAGCACGCGCACACGTGCAGCTTGGGCGTTCACGTGGGACCCGTTCTTTTCGTTGGCGTAGCGATCAGAGGCGACTGAGGTGTGGCGCTTTGCGGCGGTTTGCTTGCTCAGAATGGCAGTTTGTCAAAAAGCTGATGCTTTGTTTAATCACTCTCTTTAAAATATGAAAATGGGCAAAAAGACTGCAATAAGACTGTGTGTATGTTGTGTGTGTGTGTGTGTGTGTGTGTTATTTAGAGAGAAGAACAAATCAAGAAATAACCGTTCGTGCTCCATGCTAAAATTGACAATATTGAATAGAATATTGACAGTCATGTTTGACCATTCTGACACTCATTATCAGTCAATAAAGCACTGTTTAACAAAACTGTACATTTTTCATCGAATATACAATTATATAAAATTCTATATGTAATCAATGCACTTGAGAACACTATGCAAACACAAATAAACCTTAATCTGTTCTATAGGTATACGTGCGTACACAATATCCAGACTTTATTTTCAACAGGTCATTAGTAAACAAGGCCAGTAGAAACACGACACAGCTGTGCAGAGAGTAAGACAATTTACCATCAGTCTGTTAATTTCTGAGCGAAAAAAGACTGGTACTCCGTAGGTGCAGCTAGAGAAGAGGGATACCTAATCAACTGGCAACTTGGTGTAACATGCTTTTATCATGTCATCTCCAGCGGCAATAAATCCTGCTCTACCTTTAAATATTTACCTCTTTGAGAGTCTGCCCTGCCCACAACTAAGATCTCACCGTGTTGTTTGCCTGGAAGTCACTATCTAATAAAGATCGTAATTACCACATAATGACTGCAACCTTTTCCTGCTGGACCTCGCAACCCAATTAAAACGTGCACTTTTACAATAATGTAGATAGTCAAGCAGATCAGGCTTGCAGTAGATGCTTGCAGAGAAGCCAGAGGGGCAGAAAGGGACAGGTGGAGGCGGGCGAGGCCTGGAAGGTGGAGCTAATGTGCACTGGATGGCGTCTGCTAGGTCTGGTCACAGCGCATTAGCGGGGCCATACGCCAGCGGAGCGGGTACGCTCAGCCAACCCCCCATCCAACATGCCCAGTGTAATGCTCCAGGCCCGGCGAAAAACAAATCTACCAATCTCCCCTCATCACTGGAGCTGCGGTTGTGGGAGGGGGGTGTGAAAGACACTCTCAGGCAAAGTAGAGCCCTTATTCTCAGAGATGTCCTGCATGTTGTCAATGATGGGCATGCCCACAAGCCTGTGCATGCGGCTGGGAGGCCCCCCTCCTCCAACTCTTGATAAATCAGCATGAAAAAGTAAGTGCAACAATGGCGATGTCACTTCCCTTTCTGTCTCTCTCTCTCTCTCTCTCTCTCTCTCTCACTCTCTCACACACACACACACACACACACACACACACACACACACACACACACACACACACACACATGCATACACACACATACTTGGATTTGTCCACACTTGCAGCACTCCCACTGAAAAAAGGCTGTGGCTTTATTATATATATTTTTGGCACCTCATATGAGAACTATGGTGGAATCCATATTACCCATAAAAAACGTTGTGTGTCCAGCCCACCAGAACAGAACAGCATCCTCTGATCTCCCTCAGTGTCCTCTGATCTCTCCCAGCGTCCTCTGATCTCTCCCAGCGTCCTCTGAGCTCTCCCAGCGTCCTCTGATCTCCCACAGCGTCCTCTGATCTCTCCTAGTGTCCTTTGATCTCTTCCAGTGTCCTCTCCCAGCATCCTCTGATCTCTCCCAGCATCCTCTGATCTCTCCCAGCGTCCTCTGATCTCTCCCAGTGTCCTCTGATCTCTACCAGTGTCCTCCAATCTGGCTCCTGCAGGTGGTTGCCGATCTGAAGTTTGGAGAGAGAAGTGCTGAGCAGGAGAAGACCTCGCTCCAAAAACCTCCACCTGTACAGCTCAGGAATCTCACTGAAGCAGATGACTTGGGGCAGTTGGAGACAGATGCGAGTTTAATTATGTCTGAAATGGAAACATACAGGCTTACCTCTAGTTCTCTTTCATGGGGAGTAATGAGGGAGCCAGCAGAAGGTGCCCCGGGCAAATCACTGAGTGGAGGGTGGAGCTTGGCGGAGCTCTGTTCCTGTCTCCCACCAAAAGGGTGAGGTGACCAGACGGGCCCGAACCAGAAATCCGAACCCCAGAGACAAATCCGAACTGTTCTGGGATTCAGCAAATTATTTTGTTCTTGCGCTCACAAAGTGCTCTGTTCGTATGATTTTTGTAATGGCTTTTTTCCCCACCCCTCTTTGAACATGCACTGTCATTTTCCAACCTCACAGAGACCAAAGCCACGTCTGCTCGATTCACTCCAACAATCATCTGATAAGATTTTTGAGCTGGCCCCCGCTCCTGGTATAAAGCTATCAGCGGAGTATCCGAAAGCCGATTAGCCTCTGCCTCGTTCCGCCGCACCGCCACTGGAGTGTTTGTCAAGCGGGAGCTTTCGTCAGGAGAGATGGGGTGGGGGGAGTCAAAGACGCGGACAAGCTGTTTTTCCCGGGAGCGCCACAGTGCACCGAGTGCTCCGCCCACTCCGTCGGCTCCCTCCGCTCACCACTTTCCCCCTCCGATTCGCTATTCTCCCACTCTAGCCCCTGCCTACTGGTTTTGGGGGTAGGGGGCAGGGGTATAGCCTTGCCCCACTCCCTGACGACCCCAGCCCTGGGCAAATTAGCCGCCTGCGATGCGCTGCAAGTAGACTATGTGCAGACGGAAGCTCTGCAACCTTTGACCCGCATCTTGCACTGCTATTGCGGTCAATACGGCCATGTTTTTCATTCCTTTATGGTCTTTTCTGTTTTCTGCATACAAAGAGCAGTCCGATCTGCTGCTTTCAGTATTTTCAGAAGCCCTTCATTATTAATGGCACCGGGCTTTGCTTTTCAGCACTTTCCCCTGCTTTTCCGCCATGACCTGTGCTTTCCTCCCCTCTTCTGTTCAGGCTTGAGGGAGCCTTGCCCCAGCATCAATAGCAGCTTCACTCGAGTCGTTTCCTGCTCCTCAACCTTCAGAATTCTTGATTAGAGGGGTCTTTCACATCTTGGCGCTTTTCAAATATTTATACAGACTGATCTAATGTTTTGGTTGGGCCGATTGCGTCCCCGGCGAGCCACTGCCGGTGTTTTGTGTTGCAATCGAGCTTCTGGCACTGAAAATAAAGTGGAGCCTTGTTCTCGCAACCCCCACTGCCCTTTCTGTTCATTTCGGAGGTCTGAACTTTCTATTCAGGCAGTTTTTGGTGAATTTGACCTTTATTGCTGTAACAACTGTGCCTGGGTTGCGACCAGGCCCCTTGCCTTTCAGAGTGCGCGGAGCCCCGCTAACTCGTCAATGGTGAAGGCCTTCATAAAGTTCTTTCTTTTTTGCTGGGTTTTCTCTTCTCCCTCTTCACTTGCTTTCCCGTCTCCCGCTTTCAAAGGCCCAAATTGTCCCCACCCTGCGAAGAGCCAAACCGATGAACAGACATCTGTGCCGTTGCTCCCGGTTTGAAAACTACCATTTTTTTGGGGGGGGGGGGTGTTTTTTGTTTTTGTTGTTTTTTTTCCCCCCTCCTCCCTCCTCACATACCGTGGGTAGCGTTTGCGAGTGTTATTTTAAGTGTGCCTTCATGTGCAGGAACAAATTGTGCTAACAACAAGTGGCGGCCCTGGTGCTGCGTAACATTCCGACAGAGAGAGAGAAGAGGACGAGAGTTGAGACATCCTGTGGCGGCCCCCTACTGGCCATCCTGCTGCGTTGCAGGCAGTGCTGCAGACTGGCAGGACTCACCTGCACCTCCAGAGAATGTGCTCAGACAGCCTCAAACGCTCCAGGCACAGCATGAGAAGCTCAAGGGTTGCACTTTATCACGCGTGGAAATTTCTATTTCTCTTCTCAGACTAGTTTAAGCAAGTGCGACACTTTTTTTTTTTCTTCTTTCATAACGTAGCTAACATAACCATATGTTAATTTATTCTATGTTACCCCTCCATAATTTGAACGGTAAGGTGAAAATTGTCTCTTTATCCAAAGCTTTTTATAGAGTGGAACATTTTTAGAGGCCAACATAAAGTAAAAAAAAAATTAATATGTCTTTTAAAGCAGCTGTCTTTACAGAGCTTAAGTCTGCAGTCAGAAGAACAGCTTATTTCACCACAACTTGCTTCTCAAAAAGGTGAGGGTTGTGTTTTTTCTCTCTTAATAAATTTGGTTGGTGTACAAATGGTTTGGCTTATACAGGATATACATTTCTTGGCATGCACGGTGACTATAAATTACCTATCACTGATATGACAGCTGTGCAGAAAAAGCAATTGCATTTCAGCGCCAAAAATGTCTCTGCCAGCACCAAGAAAGGGATAAACTCATCTCAGAAGGAGAGTGAGTGAAAGACAGAGAGAGAGAGAAGAGATAAACTCAGAAGGAGAGTGAGTGAAAGACAGAGAGAGAAGAAGGGATAAACTCAGAAGGAGAGTGAGTGAAAGACAGAGAAAGAGAGAAGAAGGGATAAACTCATCTTGGAAGGAGAGTGAGTGAAAGAGCGAGAGCAGAAGGGATAAACTCAAGGAGAGTGGAAGACAGAGAAGGAGGGATAAACTCATCTCAGAAGGAGAGTGAGTCAAAGAGACAGAAGAAGGGAAGGGAAAATAAATTAGACTGAAGGGTGAAGGACAGGAAGAGAGAGGGGGGGGAGGATAGTGCGTTTGTAGAGGCTACAGTAGTGCAGCTAAAACACACTAAACATCCACTAAACTGATCCCTTGTTATCAACCCAAGACCTGTGGTGAACTGATACTGGCAGCTCACCTCTCCAACACACACACACACACACACACACACACACACATAAACAAACAAACTCAAAAGAAAAAAACAACCCTAACGTCTGTTGGAGGATCATTAGCCACAAGGCGAATTCGACCAGAACACACGCACGCGCACACACACACACACACACACACACACACACACACAGTCTGCATGCCTTCGCTTCTCATTCTCACTGTCTCGTCCTTCTGTTTATGTCAAATTGCCCTTAATGCTGCATAATCAAGTCAGGGGATAATAAGGAAACAACTGCAGACGCAGAAAACAAAACAGCCTGTACGTCCAATCACCCGTATCGCCTGTACCTCCAATCAGAACCCCTCTCTACTGAATAGAGTGTGAGCAGAACAGTGCCGGGTCCGAGCCTGCTCACGTAATTAAGGTGAGAGCCATGGGTACGTTTGGGTAGAAAGCTTTTCCACTCGGCAACCGCTGTTCTGCAGAAATCTGAGTGTTCTGCATGCAACTTGGTGTCTGCACTCGGCTGCCAGCCGGATGTAGATAGAGTGTTTTTACCATCCCTCCACCTCACAGTTCACCAGGGGGATGTGCCTGCACCCTTTTGAAGAGTACAGTGCGCAACCAATCACTCTCATCATGCTTAATTTCACGCCACGGTGGAGTCCCCTTCCATTCGTGTTCACAAGTTTCTTCTCTGTGAATATTTGAAGGCAGTCCCGTTGAGCCTTGTTTTCTGTGATGGTAAATGAAGACTGCTCATTGGCTAATATTTCATCAGTATTTTACCAGTATTGGTACTGACAAATCGTACATTCTTACGCTTGCATCCATTCAGTTGTTGCTGGAAAGTGTAAGTAGAATTGTCTGGATTGTTAACCTGCTTGTTGTTATTATTGTTGTTCATTTTCTTCAGAATCTGTCACAGCAGCTGTTTTCTCATCAAATACGTCACTGAAGAGAAGTGAAACGATGAAATTGGTTAAAATTTTGGCTGTTTCTGAAATATTTAATCTTGAACAGTTTTGTTTTGTTTTTTTTTCTTCTGTGCTGTTAAAGAAGTGAATGTGATTGTGGTGGTGGTGGTTGTTGTTTGTTTCCTGACCTCACGGGACACTGTAAAGTCACCTCGGCCACGGTCCATTTTCCATGCGCCCTTTTCAGTTAGGTTTTCCCCTGAATCCTTTTGTTTGCGTGATGTACGTTGCCCATAAATGCCACAGCCGTGACAAAGGAATTTCCCTTGCGTGGAACGTTGGCGGGAAGCGGAACAAGCTGGCCACCTGCCTTATCAACAACAGACGCGTGACTGAGCCGCCTCAGGGAAGGCATCTGAGCAGGGATTCGGCACCTCTTGGCAACGTGGTACACATCCCCTGTCCTCCGTCATTCCCAGGAGACTGATGGAAAGTCAGCTTTTCAAATCTTTCCATTAGCTCCCAGTGGAAGACCATGGAAGTCAGGACTGGTTCTGAGGGTCGGGTGGAACGGCTAGCTGATCTCGAACGTTCCTTTGTCTCATGGAGTTGCTGGAGCTTTACGCTGACAGCACTCGGGTTCAAGTATGTAATGAATTTAATTTTTTTAAGGTGGCCCTGTGTCATTTCACCTGGTTGAAGTAGCTTTGCTTTAACAGTATTATTTCAAATGTACTCTAAAAGGCACATTTGAAAGCCAAATTGCACTGTGAAGAGGGGTTTTTTTTCCACCTGGTTTGAGCACCTATTTCACCATGGCGACCAAAAAAGGCAGTGAAATAAGGGCGGAAAATAAAATTAAAAGAAAAAAAAATACAACTCTGCACATAGTGATTCTGGTGCTGTATACGTGTTTCATGTGGGCGTCTCCCATCAGACGTCTGATAATGTGGCAACCAAGGTGGTGTTGAGTGGCAACCAAGGTGGTGTTGCATTTATGGTCGAAAAATTCGAAATTTAAGCTGAGCTATTACTTCCCCCCTCCCCTCACCATAAAACCGAATGGGATCGCCAAGATAAGAACGAGCGCCGATGCTCGTCCCGGACCGGGTGCGGCTACCACCGTCCCAAGTTGCTAAGGCACGAGTCAGATGTAAAATATGCAAAATATCGACATCAAACCAGTCAGAATCACACCCAGGACATCGTGGTTGCTCCACAGTTCTGTTGCCATGGGGAATTTTCTCTCTACTGTGGACACAGCAACAGCGTTTTTGATAGACACGTTTATACTTTTGCAGTGCAGTGACAGAGCCCTTAATCCGTCTATGCAAGAATGTACATCAAATGACAGTTCACATGCATAATAATTGTAAGGGGCACTCTCTCTCTCTCTCTTACAATTATACATATTATACATATATATCTCGCCTTGCTATTATTAAGTGAATTGTCATTTTATAACACTTGTCTTCCTCCTCTCACTCTCTTGTACATACATATATAGAAAGGACAGTGGGAGTGTGAATATTATGGCCAGTTATTATAGGTAAATGAGATGTTTCTAATAAAGTAGCTGGTGAGGGCCCATTTGAATGTGTCTGTATTTTGGATTTCTCTTCAATTTCTGATACCAGTCCAACATTAGAATGCATCGCGGACATCTAATGCAGAGCTGCTCCTACACGTAAGCTTGTCACCCGCCTGGTCGTCTTTGATCTCCTCCATTTGGACGGAGAACCTTAGAAAGTGGTTTCAAGTAATAAAGCACGCGCGGTCCTGCTAATTTGCATGCCTGCACGGCCGAGTCAGGAGGCTCGTTAGTGCCGACGGTTAGGAAGCGCTCGCGGGCAAACGAAACGGCCTCATCGGGACGAAAGGTGGTAGGTAGAGTTAGACGTTCCTTGGTTGCGCATGGTCCCCGCCACAAGCATGCAAGTCCCTGGTAGTCCGTTTAGCTCCGAAGAGAACTGAGATTGATTTCGTACTCTGTCTTTCATCTCTAGACAGTCTTCTTCTTAGCGCGCGCAGTCACGGCTCCGCGAGCCTTTCACGCCCTTGTTTGCCAACTTTAGCGGCTCTCTCTCTCTCTCTCTCTCTCTCTCTCTCTCTCTCTCTCTCTCTCTCTCTCTCTCTCTCTCTCTCTCTCTATATATATATATATATATATATATATATATATAAAATTTTTTATTGTACATTTTTTAGAAGAAAAGTCGGGGTTATTTTTAATAGGCTATAGGCTACGTATCTAGTTCGATTAACTACTGCATGTAGTACAAGCTAGGAGTGCGGAGGAAATTCGGCATCACTGAAAAGCGTTATTTCAGTGTCGTGTACAAAAATGCTGCAAAGGAAATTGCCGTGCAAGTTTATGCCAAACATGTCTAGTATGTCAGGGAAAAGTTTCCGCCGTGCTTGATGGATTACACCTGAAAACCTGTTAACACTTCCCGCAGCATTAGTCTCTGTATCTCTGCCACTCTCCCTAGTTTAGTTATCTTTTGGATATGGTTAGACAAGCACGGAGAAAGGCAGTAAGAGCGTGTTCTCTTGTTTTGCATTAGCGTAGTGTGGCAATAATTGGGCTCAAGCGGGTGTTCCGCTGTCTCTCACCCGTTACCTTTTATAGCGCATGCTCTTGTTTTAAAGGCTTCTCTGATGTTCTCGCCTTGCTTCTTTGTCACGGTAATTAAACCGCAGAAGTGGGTCTCTAAAGCAAAGCTCAGGCCCCCACCCTCGGGGATTTCAGGTAAACTGAGTTGACATGTCGAGGCAGGTTGCCTTCCCTTTCCGTTTCGTGACATCTCCCGTTGACGGTTCTCGAGACATAAATTTCTTGGGTTTTTCGTTTTGTTCCGGTTACGGGAAGAAATCACTCATTCCAGACAGCCCCGGGTAATTGCGCTGTACTGCAGTATAAAGATGTAAAAGATGTAGAGATATTCAGAACTGTCTTGAAGTAAACAAGGTTTCCAGAGAAATAGGACGTTTCAGACAGAGGTCCTTCATCATCTGCAAGCATAGTGCTTCTGACGTTTTAGGACAAGGAACCAGTTTATAATAGAAAAGGTAGATGTTTAGATAGTAGATCATAATATTGATTCCATGAGGTTCTGAGTTCAGAGTGTAGATCTTTTTTTCAGGGGGTTTTTTCTTCGAGTTCCCCAACTTCATTGCTGCCATAGCAACAACTGGCAATGCAAACAGCTATAGCATTAATGCAGTGTCTTTTAGTATTAACATGTCTTGCCACAGGAAATGACAAATCCTTAATTCTGATGGTCTGAAGGTGTCCAACAAACCGATCAGCAAGTCCTCTCCTGGTTTCTCCAATATAAAGCTGATGAGATCTTTTACAGGTAATACAGCACACAACTCCCACAGTGATGCATGAGGAGGAATGGGGGATGACAACTGGTCCTTTTGTGCCAGTTATTTTAGTGGTTGTGTTTATACATTTACATGTAGCAGGTCTAGAGTGGTTGCAGGCTGCAGTACAAGAGTTATTATCTGAATGATTGTTTATCCTGACCATATTTTTTGTCTCATCTGCAGGAGAGTAGTGGAAGATCCTTGAAAAGGAATTTGGTGAATGCTGAAGTGATGAAATGAAATATAATATAAGCCACTGTTTCATTTATAGGATGATAAGTCAGTACCAAAAGAATTCTTGTCGTCTTAACAGCAGATTATGTATAGGCTAGTTCATCCACTCTCTGAACAGGTAAAGCATGAGCAAAGGTGTCATCGATGACCTCCTCAGGAAACCCACAGTTTTGAAGATATTCTCACACTTCCATGCTTTTCTGCTGGACGTCTTCATTCTCACTGCAAATGCAGTGTTAATACAGTGTTAATACACACACCATATATGTTATACATACATACACGCACACACACACACACACACACACACCCATTTGTGCACACCTGCACACAAGTCAAGAGTGAGATAAATAGCCAATCGAATAATAACTGGTAATGCAACCACCTGCAACCACCCTAGATGTGCTACTTGTAAATTTATGGACATCAATATTATCTCTTGCAAGTGATGTAATCAGTTTTACATCGGAGAAACAATAAGAAGGCTTGCTGATCGTATTGTTGAACACTTTCAGAACATCAGAATTAATGATTCCAGTGGCAAGGCATTTTAATGCTAATGGCCATTGCATTAACATATCTGTTTGCATTGCCAGTTGTTGCTATGGCAGCACTGAAGTTAGGAAAAATCATGGAAGTTTGGAACCCCATGGAGTGAATGTTATGACTCAAACATCAATAAACTTGTTTTACTGCCTAGAATTTCAGAAGCACTTTGCTTGCACACCTGATAAAGGACCTGGGTTCAAAATGTCCTGTTTCTCTGGAAACCTTGTGTACTACAGTACAATTTTGCGTACTTCTATATATAGGTAGTCAAAATTGCAGTGAAATATACACATATCTTATCAGAGATTGTCAGTCCTTTTGCCCACTTGCTGTGCTGTGGGGACTGTGTCTGTGATATAGGAGGATTGTCATTTCTGTGACATTTTGCAGATCCAGCGACAAAGTTGAAATGTCTTCCATTGCTTTTTCGCATGTGCTGCAAAACCCCCGCTTCTAGCTCTGGGGGAGCCCGGTAATTAGATGAGGGATTAAAATGTTAATCTAAATTGTTTCTTAACTTTCCCCCTTTTCACAGGGCTCTCCTCCCCACCCTCCCCGCATTTCACATCCATTCCAGAGACATGTAAGATTGCCATTAAATTCTGTGCACAGGGCTAAGCTTGGTGTACACTGTAATCGACTCATTTTCAGTTTAAACTCCCATCCACCGGTGTCCAGGAGTTATAGACTATTTTTCATCTGCCGCACGTGTCCTGGCTGAGAGGGATGTTAGACTCCTGCTGTGTGGGACAGTTGTTTATGTCGACACTGCGTGTGTGTGTGTGTGTGCACGTTTGCGTTTGTGTGTGTCTTTTTATGTGCTGTTTAGGTAAAGTGCAGGGTGACATGACTCACCCTATTTTCTTTCTCAGAGACCCTCCACGTGTCCTGCATTACAGACCTTAGGCCATTTGCAAAACCATTCACGAACCTAAAAAGGCATTTAAACTACGAGGAGCAATTGGCTTCCTTTCTGCTTGGTTTGCCATGAACATCCCACTTCAACAGCGTTTAAATCTGAGAAACATTATGGTGCGGGTCTGCAGTGATGAGCCTGTTTTTATTTCCATGGTAACCCTTAAAGGAAGTAAAATGGCAAAGTGAATGGTGTTCCTCACTCAGGTTGTAGCCAGATTTGAAGAACATTTTAGTGGCCCGTTGATTAAACCCACTAGTTATAACTCTGTTTATATATATATATATATATATATATATAAAACATTGGGCTGGTGTGATATTAAATACTGAAGTTCTGAACATAACAGTGTGATTTAAAGTGATTTGCATTTTCTTAATTCATAATAAACTCTTAATGACAATTTATATGTAAATATACAAGAGGAGAAGATTTGAGTGATCCATCGCACTAATGTCTGTTAGCCCAGGTATGCTGAGCTGTGAATCTCGTTTGGTTTTATGCACAGGTTCTTAGCTGGGACTTTAGTATTGGTCATTGGGCCCGTCTTTCATCTCTTGGATTTTGTTGCTTTTGGAGTTTAAATTCCATGACTTCGTGTCACCCAGATGAAGATAGGCGCCCATTTTGAGTGTAGTTCCTCTCAAGGTTTCTTTCTCACGCCTCCGCGGGGGGGGGGGGGGGTTATCTCGCCGCTGTCGCCCTCGGCTAGCTCGTTACGGAGACTAGATCCGGATTTCTCCAAAGCCGCTTCGCGCCGGTGTCTGCTGTCGAAAGTGCTCGGCAAAATAACCCCGAACCGGACGCACCGTGGCAGCGAATCGGTGGAAACAGCAGTCTTGTCTCCTCACTGTTCAGAAACCGATATATGGTTTTGTTTTTTTTCCCCGCGTAAACCAGTCGGCAGCACAGGCGGGAGGCGAAGGGGCAGCGCTCGGGCCGCTCAGTTCATTTAGCGTCTGCGTTGCAGAAACTTCCCCGGTGCCCTTGAGGTCCACGACGCGCGAGCTTGTTAGCGCGCATGGCGCCCGTGCGCACAGCTGGCGGGATTAACGCCGCCGCGCCCGAGCCAGATAAAGGCGTCATCGCGTCTGCTTTGATTATCGGTGATATCGATATGGCGATGTGAGGCAATTAGCCTCCAGTGCTCGTATGCTCACATGACAGGGTGAAGGGAGCAGAAGGACGGAGAGTGTTTGGGAATGCAGCAATGGCACGAATCCGCGGTGCTTTTACACTTTGTTGTGCTTAGTTCATGCGAGTGGAAATGTCACGTTTAAGCGCCAGCGTTCGTCACACAGGATAAACTGATTTGTCCTGAACCCGTCATTTGCGGGGGGGTGTAACATTTCTGTGCTATAAGCAAGAGAAGAAGGCTTTTGTTCCTCTGGAGGAGAATTCGAGAGAGCCTGCCTATTGATCAGACATATCTGGACAAGGAACTAGATAAAATGTATTGGTTTTCGGTGCAGTGTGCAGGGGGAGTAGATTAGCTCAGACTTCCATTCCAGTGTTCTAGTGGTTTTAATTTTTTTTTAGCTCCTCTATAATGTCAGTTCCTTTAAAGTGCTTCTTTTGTACAATCTTTCTTTTCTTCTCCTTTTTATTATGTATTATTTCCCCATATCTCTCTCTCTCTCTCTCTCTCTCTCTCTCTCTCTCTCTCTCTGAGGGTGTCTGAGTAAATACAAAACAGAAATGGCTTGTGACACCCTCATAACATTACACTGTCTACAAAGGTTACAGAACCAAAGCAGTGCAGTCTCACTCGGGTTTGCGGAGGGAGGCTGTGCTCCACACCTCTGCCATCTCCTGCTCTTTCAGTTGCTAGACAGGCGAGCCAGACGATCAAAGGACTGGGTCGGGAGTGGGATTGGTGTGTGTGTGTGTGTGTGTGTGTGTGTGTGTGTGTGCGGGGAGGTGGGGGGACAAATGGCAAATCAAATCTGAAATTTGCAGACATCTGTTAAGTAGCACAGGGACCATCATTAGGACTTCACACCTCAACACGGAGCGCTCGTTTTGGTGCCAGTGGGTGGAACAAATAAACAGACATTGAAATTCAAGCCCAGGTTCCTCCCTGTTGCCATCTTTTAATGGTGCCCTTTCTGAATCGCAGCGCTCGCTCTCTGTCTCTCTCTCACTATCTCTCTCTCTCTCTCTCTCTCTCTCTCTGTCTCTCGCTATCTCGCTCTCTGTCTCTCACTCTCTCTGTCTCTGTCTCTCGCTCTCTCTCTCACTCTCTCTGTCTCTCTCTTATCTCTGCTCTCTCTCTCTAGCTTCAGGGAGGCTGGTAATAGATTAAGCCGTTAAGTAGGTGAGCTGTTCGAGAGGAGATTTTGCTGCCATTTTGGAATTAACCAACTTAGATGCAGCGATGTCTTCTTTGTTCTTTGCAGATGACTGTTCACTTCTGAAGAATGCAGCGAGGAAAGGAAAAGGTTCACCTTTAGGAACAGTTCAGATACACACAGCAGAGATGGCACCAAAATTAAATGTAGTCTGATTCGGTTCTGTGGGGTAAGATGGTGCAATAGTTGCAGAGGTGTGTGTGTGAGAGTGAGTGAGTGATGGTGGAGGTGCAGTGTGAGGATTTAAGAAACACTCAGATGGACTCTCACAATAGCGCTGAACAGTTCAGCAGAATCCATATTTAACATGTTCCCTTGTGTACGCTTTCCATTCCCAACCACCCCACTGTGTCGGTGGCTGGAAGTTCATTGATTTTCAGTTTTTTTTTTCCCCTCCTCCTAATTCCATGTTCATGCTATGCCTGATGCCTCCCAGAAAACCCCTGCAGGAGTGTAATTAACTGAGCTTCAGACTGTGCTTCCATACCTTTGTTAGGTGCAGTCAACTGGCGATAGCTTGGCATGCCTCTGCTGTTCAGGGGCAGCATTCCTTCAGAAGCAGCGCTCGTTCAGAGGCAGCAGTGCTCATTCAGAGGCAGCACTCGTTTAATTGTATGTTGTTAATCACTGGAAGCATCCAGCCGGAAACCTCTAGAATCTTAAGATGCGAAAGGCGTGACCCAGGACTACTTTGTGCATTGAAGTTCTTTGAGAGTTTTGGGTGGTGGTGTTGGTAGGGGTGGGGTTTAAGGGATGCGCTTGTTTTGATGTGGCTTTGTCTGCTTCCTTGATTTAAACAATTTTTTTTTCTCATTTTCTTTTGATGTTCAGCTATTGTTCCACAAAGCTATGTTAGGTTTAATACATAATTACCATTAAACATGGGATGTTACAGTGTAAATATTATAAACAAGCAGACATGCTAAATAAATATGAACATAAAAGTTAATGAAATTCATAGTAAAAAGCTATGGCAAGGAATTGTTTTTATTACAAACAAAAACACAAGTAAATAAAAGGAAGGTGGCTGTATGTGACTGGTGAGAGCGCTGCTTGCCAAGGGCACTTTGCTGGGGATGAAGCTGTTGGAACTGGAGACATCAGTAGAGAATGTGTCTCTGAGGTCACGGACATACAGGTGGGAGAGAGGGAGAGAGAGAGAGAGAGGGAGAGAGGGAGTCTGGGAGAGGAGAGCACAGAAAAGCTCTCCCCTGGAGCCCAGAGAAGTGTCTGCGCAGTGCGTTTGTAGTCTGGTGGGCAACACGAATCAAAAGTGTTCGGAGCTTTGGCGCGCGTCAGACAGCTTTTCTCCGCCCCCTACACCTTCGCAGCCTATTATGTATCGGTGAGTGAATTTACATACGCAAATCCCAAAACCCTTGTCCAACTCCAGGTAGGGGAGGGGTCTGCTTCATCCTGCAAAAGTCCAACAGAAAAGAACTGGCACTATGTCACACACACACACAAAAAAATCATTATAGTCGTCGTGGTGATGTTGCCAGGCCACTGGCACATGAAATAGTTTAATATTCCGGGGCAGTAATTTTAATGAAATTAATTCCAGAAGACATTGTAAAGAGCTGATGGTGTCATAAAACAAACGTTATAGCCGTCATCCATCACCGTGATGCAAATTATGTCCACCGATCGTCTGGTGATGTCTCGCTTCAGGGACGAGGCGCTGATAAGGGGCTTTAATTGCTTCGAAAAGGTTACGCGGAGCGGATAGGGGCTCGTTTGCACCGAGCCACGCGTGACCTTTTCGTCCTTTTGTCCGCCCGCGACACCTCCGTGCGGACAGACGGCTACCGCCCTGGAGATGTGGGAGCCAACACCTCCCCCCCCCCCGGCTCGGGGTGCAGGGGCGGGGCCGTGGGCTGCGTGAGGACCCCTGGCGTTCTGGCAGCCTGCGAGCCCGTTGCACAAGTACCCTGCCGTTTAGCAACATTTGTTCGCATTCAACGCCAGCGCCGCGAGGGTCCATTCGCCTCGCCCAGGGCCTGTTCGCTCCACTAGGGACTCGTTCCCTATGCATAAACCCGCAGCTGTCAACAGCACCAGGGACTAAATCGAAATGTTCACTCAGATACTTGTCTATTCTCGACAGCGCGTCAAGACTAGGTTCTGTCGGTGCATGTCGCAAGTCCTCCGCTCCGGAATAGACCTTTTTTTCACTCCACTTCCATCCTGGTCCCTCCCCCAGATTATCTGTTACATCACTGTGTCTGTGTTTTAGTGCCCTTTGTGCCGTTATTGTTGTATGAAGTGTTACTCACTGTTATCTTAGGTAATTGTGCCCTTTCTCTTGAACTCCCTATTTCTTAGGTCTTCTCATTTTTGTGTGGTTGGGTTTCTAGTCCTGGTTTTGCATCTTGCCTAGTTTGCTTTCTGGATTAAGACTTGTTTGCTTTCTGGATTAAGAGCTGTTTGCCCAGGTCACCACCGCCTGCCTGCATTACAGATTACAATAGTGGCCCTCAGAAATGGCCAAATAAGCGCTTAATCCAACACCCGTGCGTGCGCCTTGGCCCCATCTTGCCTGTGAAAGAGGGAGGGGTCCCACTGATGGCCACCCCATTTTGGCTGTGGTGTGGGAGCTCCACAGTAGCAACCTCCTAAGGCCTGCGGCCCACTCTAGGAGCTCAGCTACAAAACCACGTTAGCACCTTGCGCCTCAACTGGCACTGAGAGATGTTTTCAGCATGCTGCGACACTCTAATTTCCACGTCTGTTCCCTTTCTCCCGCCATTGATTTCAATATCCCTCAAGGATTTTGGGGTGGGGTGGGGGGGCGTTTTGACATGTGTAAGGATGAAAATGAGTCGACTCTGTTCATTATTGACTTCAGCTTCAGTCACTTGGGGAAAACCTTAAGCTGACATGACTGGATTTCGACACAAAATCCTTTATCTGCTAAAGACTTTTGTTGTTGCCAAAATTAAATGTGCGAAGATGAGAAATTGTGCTGAAGAGATTTTTATTGGGAAAGTGTTCTGCTCACGACAAGTTGTGTGTAATATCAAATTCCAGATGCGAAGGTGTAGCTTATAAGATAGTGTTTATTTGATTTCAGCATTGATCCATGAGCACTCAGTTAAAATGTGGATTCGCAGGTTTGTGTGTGTGTGTGTGCTGGTGAGATGATTATACAGCATACATTATAACAGTGTGAGCCTGTTCTAGCCATCCATCAGCCATACAGAACAGCGTTCATTTGAAACCCAGCATGGATAATATATGCCCTTTTTGTCTCATGCATAAATAATTGAACGGGGGGTGGTTGTTCTCAGAGAGCGTCCATATGAGGACACGCCCCACACGTCACAGGCTTCCATTCACACCATGACCGTCTCCCGCACGCCTGCGTCTGAATACGGAACACCTCTGATGTCGAGGGAGGGGCACAGTGGCAGGAAGCCTCTGCAATAGCACTTTTTTTTTTGTCACCTGTGATATGAAAGTCTTTGTCGTAATGGGGGAAAAAAAAAACACCTCCACTCCTTTAAACATTTTGACAGTCTGAAAGCTTTTTCCCTGTTTGTTTTAGAACCCGCTTTGGAGGTGGGACTCAACAGTCATGGCGTGAACACGGAGTTCACAGAGCCGTCTGTCTGCCGTGTACAAACGCAAAACGTAAACAATTCCGCGTGCAGGAAGTCCTTCACTCACTTCCTTTCCTCCCCCAAATAAGCTGTTTGTTTTCACTATAACACGGCAGAT
The DNA here is from genome assembly GCF_041902795.1 of Electrophorus electricus. Lineage (NCBI taxonomy): Eukaryota > Metazoa > Chordata > Actinopteri > Gymnotiformes > Gymnotidae > Electrophorus > Electrophorus electricus. The sequence continues at coordinate 26,651,012 of NC_137499.1, forward strand.
TATTCTCCACCGATGCAGGCTCCAGATCCAGCCACCATTACAGCGCTCTGCACGTAGATGTTTGTTTAGCGATGCATTATAGAATAGCACAGTGCAGTGTTCTTGTGTTTGTTTTTGTTTTGCCTGGTTCAAACCTGCTAACCCGCTATGGCCAGATCCAAGGAATGCCGTTAAGATGCTTAATGCTTAATGCTATTTAATTGTTTTTTAAATTCTTTTTATTTATTTATTTATTTATTTTTGAGTTCTTGAGCTCTGGTTAGCATTGCACCATGTAACCTTCGCTTGCAGAAAGCTTGGCCCGCCGGGTTACAGCGCTGACTTGTTGAATTTCGTGGTAGCAGGAAAGGTCACCCTGGAGAGGTAATGGCAATCATCATGGCACCAAATTAAGCCTCATTAGGCAGGCCGCAGCGCGAGCAGGCCTTTAGGTTAATGAAAGCCATTTGGAGGCGTGGTGGACGTCTCGGTTGTACCACTCTTAACCTTCCCGTAATGGAAAGGCTCGTCTTGTTGCCAGTGTGGGAGGGCGAGGTTAATGTTTGCGCAAACGCGGGGCTTTTCCTCGGAACGCTGGAAACAGCTGGCAGTGCTGAATTGCTTTTCTTTTGTCGCATGGAATCTCATATAACGGGGGTGGGGGCGGTGTTGGGCAGGCGAGAGAGTGAGCAGTAAGTGATGTATGCCCTTCATTGGACACAGAACATTTAGCTTTCATTAACAGTTGAACACGTACACGATGCATTAGCGGGGCCTCAGTGGCCGCGGTGCTCATCCTCGCCGCTTTCCCATCTGATGAATGCGCGTCACCAGGGGCAACGGGGAGCGGAAGCGGAGACGCAGCCCTGGCGCAGGTGCCATGCTGGTGGGCAGCGCCATGACTGACAGTAGGCTCAAGCCAATGCCGCACGCCCAACTAGAGCACCGTAACCACACCCACCCCTGAGGTGGTAAAGGGAGAGTCAGGGAAGGGGCCCGCTGTTTTGCGTCGGATTTTCACTAAGGGACACTGCACGCTCCCTGCCCGTTCCTAAGAGCTACCGCTCCACAGGGGGCGTGGTTCTGCAGCTTGGCCCCCTCTCACAGTACTGATGCTGCGTGGGCGCTGCGTGGGCAGAACGCAAAGGCTGGCCTGCGCTAGCGCCAACCAACTCGAACGAAACGAGACAGGGCCCCCCACCCCCCAATGAAAGCTCATGCCTCATAAAAGTCGGATGAACTTGAGGGCTGCATGGTAAACACACTGCCGATTAGAGAGAAGAAACACACGGCACACCCGAGTGCTCTGCAGACGTGGGTGGAAAAGGACGAATTAACAATTCATTCTTAATTACAAGCACCAGAAAAAACATGAGGTGCCTAACAAATGCCGCAGCAGAATTCCTGATGGGGCATCATTTGTCTCTGCTGCGTACAGGAGAATCGCTCTCCTGCACATCGGAGGACCCAAGTGCTGCCTAATGATCGTTTTTCATTGTGCGTCTCTGACACGATGGTTTCCCCACTTTCTATGTGAACCGTGTGTAAGAGGTGGATGAAAACAACCCCCCCCCTCGCACCCTGCAGCTTGCCTTCCGAGGCCCACGGCGCTTTATATCACGGCGCTATCGAGCCGCCGTTACGCCATCGAGAGCGGATCAAGTAACGAGCATTGTGATTCCTCTCGTGAAGGCGGCCGCTCATGACGCCGGCCGTCCATCAGCGGCGGGTCTGCGCATCCACTCAGCTCCGCTGCGGCGATGGGGGGTTTTGGGGGGCGAGCGATGCACTGACCAAGCAACAGCCATTGAGTGAAGGGGATTTATGACCTGCGGTCCATCAGCCCTGATCTTAAAAGCCTGTGATTAACAACGAGAAGAAAGCAGAGATGGGCTTAAAACTGGCCCTGGCAAAGCCTGACAAGGCCGTGCCGCTCCCCAGCCTTTTACTCTGCCTGTTAACAAAGCGGAACGCGCTCTCTCTCTCTCTCTCTCTCTCACTAGCTTTCCCTCTGTGTGCCTGCGTGCATGCATGTGTACGTGTGTGCGTCTGTGAGATGCATACACACACACACACACACACACACACACACACGCACGTGTGTGTATAAATGCCAAAAGGCTTCTGCATGTTGGACGCATTAGGAAATAACCCCTCTGGTGTGCGCCACAACGTAGCTGATATTGTCTTTTTCTTTTTTCCCTCTGCTGTATAACATCCACGGACACACCTGTCTCAGACCTGCGGTAATTCGCCGGCTTCGCTGTCTTGTGCGGTTAGCAGTCTGTCCTTTCTCATCAAGCGCAGTCGTGCAGTATCACTCTTTGCACGCGGGTGCTCGTGTCAAACGCAATCTGCTCATCCGCGGGGTTCCAGAACATCAAATTAGATGATCTCATTATCCTTCCTCGTTACTCCTGGCATGACGGGTACCATTAAAAAAAAAAAAAAAAAAAAAAAAAAGTATTTATTTGTTTGTTTGTTTGTTTATTTTGAGGACCTGCCCTCCATATCTGCATGTCGCACTGAAATGCTCTCTCCCTCTCTGGGTGGCAGGTGGGGAGCATGCTGCCACGGTGACGCACCCGCTCCCGGCTGCCTTCTCCGACCTGCTGCCGCACTTCCTGGTGGAGCCCGACGACGTCTACATTGTGAAGAATAAGCCGGTCACCCTCACGTGCCGCTCGACGCCCGCCACGCAGATCTACTTCAAGTGCAACGGCGAGTGGGTGCACCAGGACGACCACCTGATCGAGCGCACCGTCGACCCCTCCACGGGTACGTGGGCCGCGCCGAGCCCCAAGGGTTTCGTTCGCACAGTTCGTTTCGTGGGAACAGTCCAAACGACCCGTTACTAGAAAAGCAGACTTGGGTGGGGAACTAGATAGGATGAATAGCCGGTGTCTTATCAAGGAGGCCGGACCTCTAATATCAGTGCTGGTGACTGGCACCTTAACTAGCCAATGAAAATGTCACGAGGCAGAGAGCAGGGAGTGGGAAGCCTCAGCACTGTGCCCTGTGAGGAGCACACAGACCAGAGAGGAGGCAGGTGCACCAGACAATTTCTCAGGTGCTCCCCGCCACCGGAGAAAAGATCCCGGAAGCTGACACGCTCCTGCAAGCCGCTTTACGCATCGACTGTGACCCTTGTGCGTCACAGTGCACTTTTGCCTTTTGGAATGTGGCGTTATAGTTTTCGTTTTGACAGCCCCCCAACCCCCCCCCCCACCCCACCACTCTAAGCAGAAACGGCTCCCGTTTATACCGCGCGTACGAAGCCACTGTTGTCTTTACCTCCCCAAACAAAGCGGCTGCAGCCCCGTTACTGCGCCTCTAAAAGATCGCGCTGCTTAGGCGTTCGGGCGTCCTGAGGAATGCGGCGTCTCCGTCTGAGTGGGCCTTGGCCGCCTTTTCCATCTGAGAGCCACGAGCTCCTGTCCCCCCGAGGTTCAATCAGCCGCACGTTACCACGGAGCCAGCAGACTCGCGCTCATTTGTTCAACCCTGCCTCCCTCTCAGCAAGCACGGCGCGTCTGACAGCCACTCCGCCAGAGCCCGCGATTGATTATGATCTGTTGACAAGTTCTCCTGCTCATCTGTGTTTTGCCACCGCTGCGTGTACAAATCAGCGTGCCTTTTTAAAGAGAGCACGCCCGTCTTGCAAAAAGGAAAAGAATGTTTTTGTTAAGGCATTGTGATAATGTCTCCTTTCCTTCAGGATGATTGTTGACTCTCACGCCCTCTCTCTCTCTCTCTCTGTCTCTCTCTCTCTCTCTCTCTCTATCGCTCTCTCTCTTGCTCTCGCTCTCTCTCTCGCTCGCTGGCTCGCTCTCTCTCGCTCTCTCTCTTGCTCTCGCTCTCTCGCTCGCTCGCTCTCTCTCGCTCTCTCTCTCTCTTGCTCGCTCTCTCTCTCCCCCTCTCCTCTCTCTCTCTCTCTCTCTCTCTCTTGCTCGCTCTCTCTCTCCCCCTCTCCGCTCTCTCTCTCTTGCTCTCGCTCGCTCGCTCGCTCTCACTCTCTCTCTCTCTCGCTCTCTCTCTCTTGCTCGCTCTCTCTCTCTCTCTCTCTCTCTCTCTCTCTCTTGCTCGCTCTCTCTCCCCCTCTCTCTCTCTCTCTCTCTTGCTCGCTCTCTCTCTCCTCCTCTCTCTCTCTCTCTTATCTCCCTCGCTCTCATCAGAATTCACGCGCTGCGCATTTGCAGTCACGTTTGCCACCCAGTATGCACGACACGCACAAGTGGTACAAAACCCACAGTCCTCCAGTCCGGTCCAGCGCAGGACCGGGCGGCGGCTCCCGGATCTCTCCGGTCGGGGGCTGGGTCGCCGCGCCAACGTCGCGGAGGTGGAGCCCTTGCATCCTCCTCTCCTCCGGCTTCACCCAATCACAGCCTTGGCTCGTGCTTGCTGCTCTCACAGCGAGAAAAGGTGATGCCTGCTGGTAGCCCCACGCCCATGCGCTTCCAAACATGCTCTGCACCATAAAGCCCACCAAGTTTACGAGGGCATTGTATTAGGCATGCGACGCAGCTGCCAGCTTCTGACGACCGTGCCCACCGGCAGGGCAGCCCTTCACTGGCAAACTGGGCATATATATTGCAATATAATTATGGTTTAATACATTTCTTGGCATTAATAATACACGAGTATGTATTATTAATGTACAGGTTATTATTAATAATGCATCCATTGTAGATTTTCTGCGAGATGCAGCAGGGCCGCATAACACCGCCAGGTTTCTCAGGGTCCCGCGCGGCTAACATTTGGGCCACAGTCAGAGGCTGAACAAGTGTCCACAAGATACATGCGCATTGATCCTTCCCAGCTTGTTGTCAGCGCCTGCCCATGGCAAGGCGTCCCCCTGGCAACAGGCCCGGAAGCCCAGCTCTCCAAACTTTAAGGCTTTAGAGAAAGGAAAGTTTGGGAGTTCTCGCACGTTTGAATCTCTCGGGCCAGGGAACACCATTGCCGCTGCCCTGCCCCGGGTAACCGGAAGGTAGAGCAGATGTTCGGGCTTTATAATGACTACACAACTCTTTACTGTCCTTACTCCTTAAAGCAGTCTATCCCACTGGCTTGTTCCCTGGACGAGACACGGGCAAGTGGAAAGAAGCGTCTGCATCAGGCTTCAGTCAACCTTTCAGGCCAGGAGCTCTTTATCTCAGGACAACTACAGTATGTGGTGTCACATACACAGTCCAGTACACGTCAGTTCATTTTATTTTTATAACCTATTTGAAAAGAACCGCAGTTGACCACAGCTCTATACAAATAAAGGTCTAAGGTTAGGAAAATTAAAGAGATAAGATCACAGAGTTTACAGAAACCAAAAATGCAAACCACACTTCGATAAAACAAAATAACAATAACAAGTGACAAAACAATAAAATAATCTTCAATAAAATGAGATGGAATAAATGAATTAGGATAAAAGATAAAGATTTACATCTCTTCATGGGTTCCACAGATCCCACTTGTGTTTCTCACTAGAGACACGGCTTCCACAGCTCTGGGACAGTGAGTGAAAATGCTTGATCAGCCTTGTTTTTGAGATGAGAGCGTGGGACCATGAGCCACAATTTATGAACAGATCTGAGAGGCCTAATCATGTCTCAGCTGTACTGTGGAGACACACCATGTAATGCCTTAAATAAAAATACCATTTTAAACTCAGTTCGAAACGTTTTGGGGAGCCACCGTAAAGAAGCCTTACATTTTGTCTCGCAGTTGCATTTTGGACAACTTGCATATTCACATATAGAGAGAATTGCAGTAATTCACATATAGAGGGAATTGCAGTAAAGTGAAGGGACTGATTCCAATTTGGCAATATATGTTGGTTGGTAAAAATGAATTTGGTTGTTTGTCAAACTTAAGGGATGTCAAACAAGACCCTGAGATTTTTTTACATAGTTTGAATGCTTTGTGGAAACGAGTCCTGAATGGCCCGGAAAGTTGTACTGAATGGCCCGGAAAGTTGTCCTGAATGGCTTGTGTGCTCTCAGAGGGATTAAGGGTGATAACGTTGGTCTTATGATGTTCATTTAACTGAAGGAAGTTTTTAGCTAGCCATGATTTAAGGTATTCAGTGCAATCAGAAAGGGTCTTTAAGGAGTGGTTATCCCCTAGTTTCAGGAGCAAGTACAACTGGGTGACATGCATAACAGGAAATCTCATATTTTTGGAAAATAGTGCCCAGGGGATGAATGTATAAGGAAAATGGGAATTAACCCAACATATAGCCTTGAGGTATACCATATGTCACTGATGCTGGAGAAGAAATAAATCTTTCCATCTGAACTACAAATGTACATTTTAGGTAAGAGGAAAACCAAATACCCAGATACCCACCCCAAGCTTGAGCTAAAAGGATATTATGGTCAGCTGTACTGGGCGCAGCAGTGAGTTTGAGCATGACTAAAATGGCACAGTTGCTAGTTAAGTGAAAATAGTAAATTATTTCTTAGCAATTTCTTAATGAACAAGGCTGATCAAGCATTTTCACTCACTGCCCCAGAGCTGTGGAAGCTGTGTCTCTAATGAGAGACACAAGTGAGATCTGTGGAACCCATGAAGAGATTTAAATCTTTATCTTTTATCCTAATTCATGTATTTTATCTTGTTTTATTGAAGATTATTTTATTGTTTTGCTTGTTAATGCTTTGCTTTATTGGAGTGTGGTTTTGTCCTGGTTTGGTATTTAATGAGAAGGTGAATCACAGAACTTTTAAAACACAATGAGACAACGCTGCTAGTAAAGCTACTATTCAGAATAGTTAAAGGGGGAGGGGGGGGCAACACCATCCCATATTTCTTAAACAACATGTGGAGGGCCACTATCCCGAGGAGGAGTGGGCTTCATTTGAGACACTATATCTTTTAGCTGAGGATGTAACACAGAGTCACATTGATTCAGGAAAACAAACCATGAAATTGGTTCAGGAGGCTCATAAACACGTGGTGAAATAGCAGATCTAATGAGCTCAATTTTATCAACAAAGAATTTGTAGAACTTCTCACAAGTTTCAGGAGATCAAAGTAAGAAATAACAGGTGGATTTAAAAGCGTGTTCATGGTGCTGCAAAGAGATTTGGGCTGTGGGAGGTCTTACTGATCACCCTTGGTACTTTTAACCGAGTGCTGGTACATGGTAGACAGCCCCTTATATTTCACATGAAACTTGGAAGTTTGTCCGTCTTTCATTCTCACTCTGCTTTCCTGCACGCCTTTTAACTTTCGGCCTTCTGGCTCTCGGAGGAGCTATAGAGTCAAGGATATCTGTGGAGGTAGAGCTAAATGAAGTGACTAACTCCTCCAAGTTCTTGGAAGGAAGGGAGGAATTGATATTAGCAGAAGAGGATGAGACTAAGTATGCATCCGAGATCAGTCTAGCAGTAGGGGAGGTAATGTAGCGGGAATAATGACTAAAAGTGTGACACTCGGAAGTGGGGTGCGGGGGCGTGGCGTCGACTGCGCCTGGTCTGTGGCCAGATAGACAGATGTCATGCCCTTCCACGCAGACTGGAAAACTTAATGAGAACACCAAGTCAAGTGTATGACTATGAATCGATCAGCTGTGACCAGTGGTTTCAATGGACTGCAGACATGAATGTTAAAATCACCAAGAATCAGCAACTATTCAGTACTAGGAACAACGGAAAACAGAAAGAGTGAAAATTCCTGTAGAAAATCCCTGTTTGATGTAAGGGTCAGTAGATAAGAGGCCAGAGCATATGTCTGGGCACTCTTGAGTATTTAAACCTGGAAACTCACATATTTTTCCATGGCTATCGATCGGCATTTAAAGCAACTGCCTCCACCCCATCCTGAGACTCCCGGTGAACTGAAAATAACGTAAATCTACCCTAGAGAGTTTGGAAAGTGGACTTAGTCATTTAAATTGAAAGTCTTGTTTGATATTGATCTTGCATTGATAAAAGCTATCTCGGCAGTGCGATTATAGCAAATACTCCGTTCGTCGTAGATACTGGAGGTTAAACCCCCTACTCCAGCCCCCGCCTCCCGCGGGTGTATGTTCAGGAATATGCAAGTAAGGCCAGCTGGTGAGGTATCAGGGAGTGTGTGTTGGAGACTAGTGTATCTCAGCTCCAGAAGGCGTTCCCCAAACCGTAGTCAGGCGAGATGAATTTGAGCACCATAGATTTTCCCGGTAAATCTCATACCACCTTGCTCACCGCACTTCCTACGCCGTTCCCTTCAGCGCTGGGAGCAGCTTAGGCAGCAAACACCTGCTTGTATCTGCAGAAAGTACAAGGGATTAAAAAGACTATATCCTGCCAGGTTCTGATTGCACACGATCACAACACATGTCTGATCATAAGCGAGGGAAGGCAGGACTACTTGAACAAGAAAACGCACGAAAAAAGCGCAGTGACACAGCAAACAGGAAGGAGGCGGCAGTTACCAGCAAAACAGAGGCACCCACTTAGCAGCAGAAGTGCCTTTTTTCTCTTCTAGTCATTGCTGCCCATGAACAAACTCTTCTCATTGGTTGTGGGTGTGGTTATGGGTGGGTGTGGGTTTGTTTGGCCTGTGTTTGTTTTTTAAGCTTCTTTTGCTTCCTTTAGAAATAATTATAACTTCAAAGACCCATCTGTACAACAGTCTTTATTTTACAAACATGGCTATATGCAGAGTAAATATGTTAATAGGAATATTTGGAATATTTGATATTACCTCTCTCTCTCTCTCTCTATTATCTATCTATCTATCTGAAAACAGAATCCTCTCACACAAAAGCATATTTATAAAGTCATCAAAGTCCACCAGATCATCATGGTTCTGATAGTTCTGTCCACAACCACCTAGGTGTTTCGCCCTCAGGTAACCATCCAGACTGGATGCCGCGCAGTGTTCCGAGGCCGTGTAGACACGGAGGCCTAATGCAGTCAAGTCAGGTACTGCAGAGCCTTCTGGGTAACGCAACACGATCTCCCCGTGTGAAGCTCAGTGTCCTGGAGACAGCAAGAACATCCGGCAGTCTGATCTCACATAGGGACAACTACGACCTCAGGCTGTCTGATTTCCTCCGATTTCATTTTGCATAAAACATTTTTTTTCCAGTTTAGCAACATCTATTTGGTGTTTGCACATTTACTGTAGCCTCCTTTCTTTTTTTACATTTTTATTTATGAACATTTTATTTAGTTGGAAAGTAATCTTCACAATCCGACCTTCCTTTCAGAATATCAGTGTCGGCTATTGATTCTTTCCAGGGAGTCTATCAGTTTTCATTACCTGTCCACGGCAGCTTCTCAATTGCAGTTTTGCGGCCAGTCGGGTTGGGGGAGAGGAGAAGGCACTCCTCGAGGAGCACTGTTTGCATAAGACCCACCGCCTCTCCGGCATGGAGATGAGCTGAGCCCAGCCAGAGACAACGAGAAAAACGTATCCGCCTGGAGCGAAATCGATGCCGACAGCGCGCGGGCGTGAATCAGGCTTGCGCGGGCCTCATTCCGCAATGCTTGTGATCCACCCTCTGGTCCAGCCGCCACTGGCGGGCGCATGCGGGCACAGGTTCCAGACGGCATGGCCCGCATGTGGAACGCTCGCTTGTCTCTTCACGTAACGTGTCAAACAACCTCCTCTCCCCCCCCCCCCCCCCCCGAGTCTCTTTCAGATGTTGTTGTTTTTAGCCGCTTTCAAGCACGGATGCTCCCGTCTTCCGCAATCTGTCGTACCTGAACATCTGAACATCTCCAGCCCAGTGTTTGTCAACTGTGCAACTTTGCAAAGCACGATTGTCAAAAAAAGCAACACAGACAAACAAAAGCATGGAAGAAGATCCTCTAGAGAGAAAAACGTCTGTCAGGGCACGTTCCTCACAAACAGAGCAATGAATATTAAATGCAGTTTATAATCGAATGTTGGCCAAGATCTTATCTCCTAATTAGAGATTCTGCATTTTGGTTTTTCACCGCTTAATTTGAATCCATTTGTTGAGGTTTTCAGGAGGAAGTTTTGTTCCTATCCCCCCCCCCCCGCCCCAACTTGAATTGCAAGTGTGGCGCCTTTAGTAAATAAATTAGTTAACTAAATTAGTTAACAGGTTTAACAGGTTTCTTTACTGTCACTTAATTCCTTAAACAAGCAACTTGCGAAGGCTCGGCCGCAAGCTGGAGTGAGCTGCATTCCTGATCCCAGCACGCCTGGGTGGCGACAGCCTCAACGTCCCGTGTGCCGTGTGGGCGGATGCATTCGTGGCAAACGCGGCCCCGCGTTCCTGCGCGGGCCCCACTTCGCTGTCTTAATATGGGTTTCTGCATCTTGAAAAGGTGCGTCAGGCTCGTGAGGCCGTGGGAGAAGGCGGAGTGAATTACAGGCAATTCTCTGAAATTGGTGAGGGCTCCTGCTGTCCAGTTCACTCTTCCAGAACAGTGTAATTAAGTCCACCTAGACCCTGACCTCCTCGATTAAACATGACTGTTGCTTGGCGACGGTGGCGGGGGGGACGCCTCGCCGAACTGGAGCAGGACGGAGCTGGCGGATGACCCTGGTCCTACACCCATCCGTTGTGCCTTAGCGGGCCGCTCGATTTAGGCGTCTGCGCCGCGGCAGCGCACGTCTGGACGCGCGGCCCGAAAGAAAGAGCGGTTCTGAGCACAGCTCATCTCAAAACTCATAACCCAGCGCCACGTTTCAGGCCGCCCTTCCGAGTGACCTGAAAGCGTCGGGATTTAGTGCACTCGTAGGTATAATGTCCCGGCTGACGGCGACCAGCAGATGTTGCTCTGGGTCACCTCGGCAGTGTAACACGGGACCCCGGAGCGGAGCCAGTGACCATCACAACCCAGCGCTCTACCAAGTGCCCTATAGGCAGCGGTGACTCTAGGGCAGAGCAGAACGTGTGGCGCATACTGACTTGTGGATAGTTACTCTCGCTTTCATTCTGACCCTTTCGCCTTCCTGTCATAGCTGCCTCAGAGGTCGGTCTGTGTTAGCGGAGCGGGTCCCAGGTGGGGGTTGGACCCGTGCCCTGCTGGCCCACGTGCAAACCTATAACAAGTTCCCTAAGGGCAACACTATCCCCAAGGCAAAGAGAGATGATCTGTTCCAGCAGGCTATAGACAGATTTTCTGTCCTGATGCGTTTCAGTACATGTCGTGTTTAGAACTGAATTCTCATTTAGAACTGAATATTTGAATATTATGAATGCGTAGAACTTATAATAACTTATAATAATAATAATACAATACATTTGATTTATCATTTTAAAAAGTTTCTAAAAAGTGCTTTATACATCAAACAAAATGGAGAATGTAAATGTAAACAAATGAAATTAAATGACAATATAATGAAATACAATTAAAGGTGCTTTATTCAAGCACTTGTCACGTCTTGTTTATTTTTTCATCCTTCATGTTCTTTGGAGTATTCTCACTGTCCAGTGAGGTCAAAAACAAATCAAAGTGAAATACAAATTACATCAAATACAAATAAATGATCAAATAAAATAAGATGGGATAAAAAAGGTTTTGAGTGTCACAAGATCTCAATACTTCAGGTTTGATCTCAGTTTTTCAGCGAAGGCTCACTTTTCCTCCTCCTCAGCCAGTCGTCAGGGGCGACTAGCAGACTCCTGGACGATGCTCTGTGACCTGCCAGCAGATGTAAAAAATCCTCTGTGTAAGGTCAAGGTAGGCAAGACAACCATAAGCCCTTCAAATCAATTCTAGAAGATGAATGTAGAACTCAGTCCTAGAGGATGCACTCCAGGATTGCAGGAAATTCTTCCTTTTAAGCTAACGGTGTTGATATGCTTTTAACCCAGTGGTCACATCTGCATCTGCATGCATTATGTAGTGACCGTCGGCAGGTCCAAGCCGTCAGTGGAGTGGACATTTACTGGAGTAACAATTAATTCCCCCTATTAATAAATATAAATATGTGAGACTTTTTGCGTTTTCTACTTGAATTTTTGATTCTCTTAAATCTTTTATCTTTGGAATTTTTGCCAATCAAGTGGTGCACCAACAATAAAAGAAAAAACCTCCACAGAAGCTCGGCAGGCATTCCAAATGATCTGTGCTGTTCCAGGACTCGCACTGGAACGGCAGGAGCATGACAGTGATTTCCAGCACCTCCGTATTGTGGATCTTGCATTGTGCTTCTGTATTTCACACTTCCTTAATGCATGCTAGGACGGAACATCAGTGTGGCAGCAAGCCCACTCTGTCTGCCAGTGCAGCTCTCTGACCCAGTCACGAGCTACAGTAGACAATAACAAAGTTATTGAATTAATTAGCGGTTGACCATCTTTGACCAAAGTCAACCCTCTTTGACAGGAAGTGCAGTGAAAACTGAGAGACAAACTTGGGCCAAGAAAAGTGCTCTGAACTACAGTGTCACGGCTCTCGAGGAAAGGAAACTTTGCTTTTCATGTACGTGTTGCAGCTTTCCAGGCTCAGCCACAGGATCGTGGGTATCGGGGATGTAGAAGGAGAATTGTAGCTCAGCACATTGGTTCAGCTGTCTTTACTGTCACATGTATACCCGGCCAACTGCTTTTTATACATCCGACATATTAGAGGGTCGATTCTAGCGCAGCAGTTAAGAGAAATCCTACACCCCAGCAATGGTATAAAACACTCGAGTGTTATCAGACATCAGGGACCGCACGGGTCTCTCTGAAATGCAAATATTACACTCAGCAAAAAAATCTTTTAAACATGATCTTTAATGGGCCATCAGAGAGTGATCAAACTGGCATTTAAGGAGGAGCCGGCATGGCTGTAGGCTGCCGGTTAATGAACAGAGGAAACCGGAGAAGAAGCCAGTGGATAGTCGCCTTCTAAATGAGTTATAATGGGCACATACCACCTGCGAGGCATCGATCAGTAGCGATGGGGCTAATTGATAAGGCATTATTAGCAGCGTTTCCTGTAATGGGCGTTGTATTTCATCCTGTCCGCGCGGCCGACGGCAACCGGGGCCGGCGACGAGGCGCTGAAAACAGATGGCAAGGTCACGGGCACCAATAATCCAGCTGCCAGCCTGGCCCATTAGCCGGGTCCAGGCGGGTCGGTGCCAACGGCTGGAGCCCTGGTGCCGTGGGCGAGGCCGACGGCTGAGAGGCGGGGACTCGGGAGAAAATGGTGTCCCGCACCAAGGTAATGGCTTGGCCCCTCCCCGACTCCCCCCCTTTTCCCAAGGGGAGGCTTCGAATACGGATCTTGCCTTCTGTGGAAGTTGAACTTCGACCTTAAACTTCATGGAACATCCGTCACAGGGTTTGGGGAGCGGCTTCTGCTCTAGATGGCTATCCAGGCCGCCATGGCCACGATCCGTCACGGCGGACGGTGTGGGCCCCGTCATCTCGAGGTCGTGGTCCCGTTCACTATGAGCACGTTTGTAAAAGGGCACCTTCACGCAGACATTTATTCTGAGCTCCAGTTCTGTTCTGGACGACAAGCCAAATAAGGTTGCAGTGGTCAATTTCCATGTAATTTGTCCTTTTTAACATCCCCATCATACGTCTGAACTCCAAATGGCCGAAATGAAGGGGTGGCTCTGGCACTTTTCCCCCGGTGGCGAGGGTGAGTCACAAACCCGATGGATGTCAAGTCATCTGCGATTAGAAGAATAATTTCTGGGGGGGAGGGGTTTGTTTTGTTTTTTTCAAACACACTGTTGCGTAAACAACAGGCTCTCATCTCCCGGGGCAGCGTGCCCTCTCCCACGCAAATCCATTTCAGTGCAGCCCAACCTTTCCCTGCAAGTAATTACTTTTGGTCCGGAGCTGCGTCCTGGTGCAAGACGCCATCAGGGCGGGCGGCGGGAGGGTTTTGGAGCTTCCTAAACTTTTGGATTTTTTTTTCTGAGCAAATTTGCTCACAAGGTGTGTGTTTGTCAGTACTGTAGCACAAAGGTCAGGGGAATGCTCATATTTCCTGGGATAAATCATTAGTTTGAACTAATATATTATGAGTTGTTGTCTGCGCAACATATAACATTTTACGTCGCTTCAAAATCACAATGTCTGGTCATGTTTGCGCTAGTGACTTATAACTTAAATATTTGTTCTTTCAAATGTGGTATGTATACATACAGTTCTTTTCGTGCTGTGAGAGAAATTTATTTTTTTCATCAATGTGCTTCTGCCTTCAAGCGAAGACAGTAAAATGTAAAACGCTGACATTTGAACATCTGAGGAACCGATAATTGGAGCAGCTTTCAAACCCCTGCTCATAGCTTTTAACGTGATGAATGTACAGCTCCACACCAGGAGGCTCCGGTGCTCATTACGAGAGGGCCATTTTGCTTGGGCCTGTCAGCACCAGGTCTGTAAACGGATGAGCCCCATGGAAGGCACCAGCGGACCCTCCCTCACGGAGCGCCCGAGCGAACACCCTGGCTGGTTCGCCCGTCTCGCTCGGTGATGGTGGGCGGTCAGATGTTCTGTTTTGACAGTTCCTCGGCCATATTCGGGTGTCGATGCTGCCCCCCTTAGATGATCCCCTCTTCCAGTTAGACATCATGATACGCCGAACTTAGAGCAGTACGAGTGTTGTGTAATATTCATTTGCATGAATATTTCAGCCTGTCGCACTTCAAGGTAAATAATTTATCTAAAGTTCATCCAAAGCGTTTGTGTCCCAGCCGTAACACCTTTCTGGATTTCAACAGCATAGAATAATGAGATTTTTTTTCAGAGGACAAAAATTAAAATAAATTAAAAAAAGTTTGCTGGCATTGCCATCCCTCTCAGTCCCTGCTCATGGTTATCTGGAATATTCCGTCTGCCACGCAAACGTTAATTGGATTACCTTAAGTGCTTCTTGTTGACAGGAGCCCCTTCTGGTTAAAAAAAAAAAAAAAAAAAAACCTACTGAGATGAAGGTGTTGGGAAGGAGAGTAGCGCTGGGGAGCTTTTGGCTGCTTCAGTCGTATCCGCTACCAGATGGACACGCTAGCGTGCACCTGTAGCATCGCTAATTTATTACCTGAGGTGCTCCGCAAAAGGGGGGGGGGGGGTGGATTGCAGGGTCTGCTGACAGTACAGCAATGCTCATAAGCGCCTGGCCAGCCACAGCCTGTTAATATCGCAGGCGCTCCAGACATCCGTTTGAGTGCGTAGCATGAACTGGAGAACGCGGGCAGCATTCGCGTGGGCTTGCAGGCTTGCGGGCGGGTTGTGCGCAAGCACAGGCCGCGTTGCTAACAACAGTGGGAAGACTTTGAGGGCCTGGTCTGATTTGCATAACCACATCTTGGCTAGTTCCCCTAAGATTTCACAGGGCTGAGATCATGCTGCCTATTAGAGTGTTCGAAACGGCCACCGATGCGCCGTTCACAACGATAATCACTCCGCCAAGCTCAAGGTGGCTTTTATTATTCGTTTAGCATTTCGGGGTAATTTCTTGTGGATTGTTTTTTTTTTTTTTTGAAGGTTAAATGAATGTAGAAAACCTATTACCCTGCCTTTTGCTTTGTAATCTTGGTACCACGCGCCACACATGTATCTGAGAGAAGTGCAGGCTGGATCTTTCCTTCAGTAACCTCGGTGCTGCGTGCCTCGCTCGTGCAGCCAGATTCTTTTGTTGGCAGCCGAGGTTGATTGGCAGCAGACAGCACCTCCCTTGCCCTCTCCGAGGGGAAGAAACAGCAGTGGAAATGAATACCTTTTCACAGCCTCAGAAGCCGCGAACACCTGTGCGTCCAGGAAGGCTTTTCAGGGTTCATTTCAGTCACCGTGTGATGACACGCACAAGCATGACAATCTCGAGATCTTTATATCATAACAAACCACACCACATGCTCTCAGAGGGACAATTTACCATGAAAACTGTAAATGGATAAAGACAAATGACATCGGAAAGGTGATATCCACATTAGTCGCGTGCAGAGGTGTTGATTCCTACAGATTCAAAAATCCATCAGCAGGGTAGTGTCGGGTTGTCTTGCTGCATGTTATGAGCAACTTTTTAAAAGGTTATTTTTTATAACATTTTTAATTTAAAAAATGTAAAAGTCTTTTCTGAGGCAG
>NC_137499.1:26671990-26679490 GCF_041902795.1 Electrophorus electricus
GAATGAGCGCGAGCTGGGGAAGAATGAGATGAGAGTAAGTGTGTGTGTGTGTGTGTGTGTGCAGGAGAGAAAAGCAGCAGGAGAATGGTGGCTTGTGTACGGAAACCAGGAGAAGTGGACAGCTTCAAGGTCACACTTCCGTATAGTAGTATTCTGTACAAGCAATAGGCTGGGGGGGTGGGGGGGCAAGATATCGGAGAGTCACCAAGATAATTTTTCACGGTGTTATCTGCCCAGTCCTAAACGCCAGCCCGAAACGCATCCGCACACACCCCTCCCACCAGCTAAACAAGAACTTCCAATGCGACACAGCCTTTTCTTTGTTGGTTAACTCTGATGACGGCCATCCATAACTGTCATCTCAAAATCGAATCGTTTCGTGGCATGGCTTCACACCATCCGTCTGCGCAGTCCTCAGTCAGCTGGGATCGTTGATAAATTGCTGTATATCTAATTATTCTTTTCTTGTCATGTCGAATTCGTTTTGGCATTAATGAGGTATTTTCGTCAGTGTGTTCGTGTGAAAACGCTTGGATACCCAGGGATCAAGAGGCAGACCCCTGCTTCTGAGACCCCCCACACACACACATCAAGTTCATAGATACTCAACCCGATTTATTAATGACACTCCTTCGGCAAAACAGACCCACCCGGGCGATTTTTCAGCATGGAGCTCGAGTGTCATTTTTCCTACTGATACTGCGCCCGGAGCTCCATAGCAGGACCCCGCCTCTCTCGTGGGCAAGCGGCACCACACGCTGAAAGTTTGTGTCTCCTCTATTCTCTGTCTTAGGCCTCCCAGTGATGCAGGTGAAGATTGACATCTCCAGACAGCAGGTGGAGAAGATCTTCGGGCTGGAGGATTACTGGTGTCAGTGTGTGGCCTGGAGCACTACGGGAACCCAGAAGAGCCAAAAGGCTTATGTGCGCATCGCCTGTGAGTTCCCTTAACCCGCTGACGATCTGGGGAATGGGGGTGGTGGAAACACACGCACGGTTCCAGATAAGAGGTACCAGACGGCAGATCTTTCCAGGATCTGCTGTAGAACGCGGAGGTTCTTGCTTTTGTAGTTCAGTGTGGAAATTCCTGCCACCGAGCTCTAAAATAAGAATTATTTTGAAATTGCTTTTAGCCAATCAATATGGGCGCTCGAGCCGTGTGTCGCCTGGGGCTGCCTGATTCAGATGACTCATTTAATGTTTGATTGGGAAGTTTGATCAGCATACGCCTCTGGCAGTGTAATCCACTAATCTGCGACTGAACGCTCGGTAATTTCCACAAGAGGCTCGCCCGTTTACCACAGCTGGCGGCTTGCTAACCGGATTAGGGTCCGGGTAGCCTCGCCCTAGATGCGCTTCCTACACGGCCCGAAATATTGGCTCATGGACCGGGTGGGGGCCGGGGGTCGTCTATCAGGCTCCCCTCTGTGGAGGGAGCGCAAACGAGTCAATCCGAGTCCCTTTTCTCAGCCAGCTTCATCCATAGCTGAAAACAATGATGAAAGCACCCCGCAATCAGTCTGGATTTATGATGTATCTCCGCGCACTGCTCGTAAATCTGCTCAGAGAACAAAGAGGCCGTCTCTCCCCTCCTTGGCCTCAGATCTGAGAGGGAAAGAACCCGTGAAATGTCTCAGTTTATTTCTCCTTCATTTTTTTAATGAACTCTCCTCTATTAATCCTTTTAGAAACGCGCATCGTTTAAACCGGAGACGTCACAGCGGAAGGCGGCCGGACCCCCACAGACGGTCTAAACTTAACCTCATTTGAGTCGGGTGCTCAAAGTCCCAGCCGTTCCCATACCTCCCGCCGCCATCCATTGCGTCATCCAGATCCATTAAATCCAGTTTAATTAAACCGAACACGGTGAAGCCACATCCCCCCCTGACCCCCCTGAGCCTTTGGTAAGAGATGATTGCTATGGACAGGCATGACATGGTCTTTTATTTATTTCATTTTTTTCCCCCGAAGAGCGAAACGTGGCCGGCGGTGATGTCTTCATGGAGAGTGGCTGGTCACGCCCCCCCCCGGTTGGCCTGTAGTTACTCTGCTGTTTAGCTCCGCAGTAACAGATCTCCCACAAGGACAGCTATGTCCGACGGCGCCTCCGCGCCCTGGCCGCGCTCCGCTCTCTGCCATAAGCATCGATGCGGACTCAGTTTTGAAAGCATTTTGACGTCCATTGCTGCTGGGACAACCCATCTTTATCCGCCCTAATGTAATTTCGGACGACCGAATGCAATCCGACTCGCATCAACACTCGTCTCCGTAGGCTGGGGTGAAGGGTTTGTGCCACACCGCAGAGCGGTGTGTGTGTCTTTGCGTACGTGTGTGTGTGTGTGTGTGTGTGTGTGTGTGTGTGTGTGTGTGTGTGTGGAGGGGGGCTAATGAAATTGTGCTCTGCTGAGGCCTCGGGGGCTACAGCCAGCCATCCTCCAGCACAGCCAGGCAGATCCAAATAAGCGTTCGGCCCTATGCTGAAGGTCAGCACCTAAACAAACAAACAAACAAAGGCATGGCTCAAACAGAGACTGGTGCCAAGAACATGCACCTGTCCCTGCAGAAAGCTACCTTACTATCATAACTAGAAGTTCGTTAGTGCTATAAGGCTTTGGGTTACTCTTAGAGGTCAAAGTAGTTCAGGACGTCTAATCCTTATAGAAAACCCTAATAAAGCCTTATAATTAGAAAGGCCTTTCCTGCAGAGCTGCTACCTTCGCTCGAGATGTTCCTCTGTTTGGTCAAAACGCACTAATTTATGTTCTTGGTTCATAGATTTGAGGAAGAACTTTGAGGAAGAGCCCTTGGGTAAAGAGGTGGCGCTCGACCAGGAAGTGCTACTCCGGTGCCATCCTCCAGAGGGTGTACCCACAGCTGAGGTGAGCAAGTCCGTCTGTTGGCCAAGCCGCCCCCGACCCCCCCCCCCGTGATCTCTGCCTCCGTGTAAAGGCGCCAATTCTTCCACCATGCATAGCAGCGTGGTGTCCATCTTGTTAGCTGGACGCATACGACAGGCTCAGCCATACGCGCTTGGCATCGCCTCCAGCCCCATTAATAATGCATGCGGGTGTGCGCGGGACGCAGAACGTGGGACCGGACCAGACCACGGCCAGCTGTTTAAGCTCCCACCGCCAGCCAGAGCCTCCAACCGGCGCAATAACAACAGCCGTTACCGCGCCGGCCGCACAGACGAGCGCCGCATGAAATATTTAACTCCAAGCTGACTCGGTTTCTGCCTTCCAACACGTCCCAGAATGCCTTCTCCACCGAATGCATTTCAGTGCTTAGTCCCCTTAGTACATTTGTAACCTGGAAATGAAGGAGGCCAATGAGATATGGGCCTAGCAGGACACCGAGTCCTGTGTGATGAACATTTCAGCTCTTAAACTACTCCTCGAGGGCTGGTTTATTGTTTTTCAAGTAGCAAAATTAAACGCCTGCGGCATCTCAGCCCCCTCCCGCTCCCCGGCGGAGGCTCCAGGATCGGCCCCGTGAAGGGCCCTGCAAAGGCAGAGGAACATTTCCATTCAATGGCATCAGAACGAGGCCGCAAAATGCCTTTGTGTGCGTGTGTGTGTGTGTGTTTCTCCAGGTGGAGTGGCAGAGGAACGAGGAACTGATCGACCCCAAGGCTGACCCCAATTTCTTCGTCACAGTGGACCATAATCTCATCATCAAACAAGCCCGGCTGGCCGACACCGGCAACTACACCTGCTTGGCCAAGAACATAGTGGCGCGGCGGCGCAGCGCAGCAGCTGCTGTGATTGTCTACGGTGAGTCTCGTCCCCGGGCCCAGCCGCCCGTGCCTTGCACGGGGGCTTTCACCTTTTCAGCCGCCACACAAAAGCTGGAGATGGGATTCGACCCCCGAATCAAAAGCGATTCGCTGAGGGGTGGGGCTGACAGACAGCGTGGCCCCAGCGACTGGGGCGGCCACGAGCCAGCCAGTAAACAAGCTAACGCATGCTGCCTGGCCAGTAACTGCGTACTGACATCACTGATCGCCGCTCCGAAAGTAGACCGCCCACGCCGCCGCAAAGCGTCTGCCGTAACGGAAGCAACCACTGCTGGCTGGAGAATCACGAGGCGGAAGTAATTGATGAGCGAAATATATGAGTTTGTGTCTTTACGGTTACGGTTCTTCCCCCGGACGGCGGCAATAGGCTGTTGTCACAAATGGACAATGAACAGGGTTGATAAGACAGTTGACCTTTATTGTGCAGTCTTGGCAGAGCTAATCAGGGCAGAGTCAATCAGTCACCTCCAACAAAGCAAGTGGCAGAAATCAAGAGCTCCAGCCTTCCAGAGGAGCACCGAATTAAGCAGGCCGGAGTTTCTTCTGAATTTTAGCTTTAATCTTTCCCTTTAATATTTAACTTGCAGCTTAGTAAACTGGTTATGAAGTAGTAATGGGGGGACCCACCACATAACTCTGAAACAGGATAAAGATCAACTTTAAATATCTACGTAATTAAAAAAAAAAACCTTTTGTGGCATCTGGCCACAAAATAACGAAGTAACACGGTCAGCACATTGCATTTTATTAGCAGCATCGGCGAGATTAGCCTGGGCCGCTGAACCCCACGCAAGTGACAGAGGGGGCAGCGATGCCCGGCGAGGCGAGCGAGGCGGGCGAGGCGGCTCCAGCGCCAAACCGCTCGCGTTCTCGCCTCATTGTTTGCTTCTCAATTTGTCAATCACGCTGAGGCCCTCACACAGACGCAGGAAAATGGTGCCCAAATAGCAGGGAGCCCTGCCTTCTAATTTGCCAGGTTCAAATTGCACACTGTTCTCTTAAGTGATGGCCAATTTGCCACCATTGTAAAAATTAATTATAGAAAAATTCTCAGTGAATGGCTTTTGATCAAAAAGAGCCATTAGACCCGGCCCTGACGTTTCCCCCCCCCACCCCCCCACCCCAATGGCATCACATTAAAATGTCAGTTCTCTGATGTGAAGCCTTCGTGGCGCTCTCCACCCGACCGTGCTGTGGGTGGAGTAAGAGCTCTTATTCGTGCCGCGGAAGGCAGGGTGGGGATGCATTTTAACGAGTCCGGTTTTGACGCGCGTGCTAAGAGGTAATCAGGGCCCCCGGGGTCCACCGCGCAGCAATTTGCCCG
Source organism: Electrophorus electricus (assembly GCF_041902795.1). Lineage (NCBI taxonomy): Eukaryota > Metazoa > Chordata > Actinopteri > Gymnotiformes > Gymnotidae > Electrophorus > Electrophorus electricus. Next base: position 26,677,111 of record NC_137499.1, read on the forward strand.
CTGGCGGTGGGGCAATCACCAGGGCTGGAGGGGCTGTGGAAGTGAGTCAGCCCGGGATCGAGGAGCCCACAGCAGGCCCGTGCACACCTGCCTCCCGATCAAAGCTGCAGACAACAAATCAGAAGCCCGACTCCTGCAGACCAGGAGAAGTCAGGTTTGTTTTGAGCAGAGGGATGCTGAGAGAGAGAGAGAGAGAGAGAGAGAGAGAGAGAGAGAGAGAGAGAGAGAGAGAGAGAGAGAGAGAGAGAGACGGAGTGAGAGGAGGGAGAACAGGACTTGATTAAAAACACAAAGTGAACTTTGGACCTCATGCCATCACGGAATCCAGCCGGCTTTTGTGTTTCGCAAGCAATATATTGGAGTTGTACCTGCGGGAGGGCTGGCGTAAGCGTCACATAAGCAGGAAGAAATGAAACCGCCGGTACCCGCCCCTTCCATGGATTTAATCGAGCAGTCAGCGCGTTGCTGTGGGGACCCTGCGGAATTTTCCAGAACCACGTTTGCATCAGCATTCATTAATACAGTCGGTGAGGCTGATGGCAGCCATTGTGCCTTGACATTAGTGGCATGATGTACTTCTAAGTCTCCCAGCCCACTTCAATGCGGCCATTTTGTTGGGAGAACCTGCCCCTTCCTCATCCGATGCCTTCTGAATTTACGTAGCCGGCAACGCGGCGTTAGCGCTACTGTTGGCGTCCCTCCGTCGCCCGTTGTGGGTTGGAGGTGTGTGTGTGTGTGTGGGGGGGGGGTCATGTTTCTATGCAAAACTTCATGCCACCCTGCCCTTTGTTCCTTTTCCTAAGCGGCTTTTCAAAAGGTACTCCTCCGGCCCGGCCCTTGCCCGGTCGGAGAAAAAAAACGCCCAGAATGAAGCGGATAGTGAATGCGGCATTGACATAACACACTGGTGCCACCGGGGGGCGTTGTGCTCCTGCAAGACAGGCCTGTTGTAGCTGTTTCTGTGCTAGGCTCTCCGCTCGTCGGGTAACCCTGAGCTGCTGTGTTGGTTTCCCCCGTGCCGGTCTCGGGCTGTGGCGAGCAGTGAACGGCGGCTGGTCCACTTGGGCCACATGGTCGGCGTGCAGCGCCGTCTGCGGCCGCGGCTGGCAGAAGAGGAGCCGGAGCTGCACTAACCCCGCCCCCCTGAACGGAGGCACCGCCTGCGAGGGCCAGAGCGTCCAGACGAGCGCCTGCACGGCCACCTGTCCAGGTAACAGCGCCCGCGTCCCCGCCCCCATTCCGTTAACCCCGGAGGGGGCTAGCTCGCCCCACCATGCTGTACCTGAGGCCGCGCGACCGGCCTGCCTGTTATAGCTAGCAGAACTAGCGTTAGCCTAGCTGGGTGCTGGGGCCGGCGGCACAAGGCCGGTTAGCTTGCTTCGCAGCTCTCGGCGCGTTAACAGCATGCCTGGTCTCGTTAGCTTGCTGTGTTGTTGTGTTGCTGCTGCTTATTGCTGTAATTGTTCATGGCTAATTGCACTCTTTATTTGCCATATGGGCGTGCGAGGGGACGTAACCCGCCATGGCTGCATGCTAAGCCACGCGAGCAGAGCACGGGACAGGCGGCCATTGTGCAGGACCCACGTGAGCAGCAGCGAGCCATAACCCCGCCTCTCAACACACACGCACAAGCCAACACACACACACACAAACACGTGCACTTCTCCATTTAGAGAGAAACAGATTTAGGGATGGAGAAAAGAAGGAGAGGAGGCTGGCTGGCTTTCTTCAGCTTTTATGGATCCTGGGCAGTTTGGAATGGCGCTGCTGATGTTCTGGTTCCAGACGATGATCTGGCGGTGTGGGGGCCGTTCCAGGGGCCAGTACGGCAGAATCATGAAGACATTAGAGACCAGGGGAAAATATGCCAGCATTTAGTAAACAGCAGAGGAAATCGAATCTTCTTGTCAGCTGTAGTTTTCTTTCTCTCTCCCTCCCTCTCTCTCTCTATCTTATCTATCGCTCTCTCTCTCTCTCTACCCCGCCACCCTCCAGTTCACGGTCCCCTTCTTCTGTGAACGAGTTCAGCCACTTAAGCCTGTCTCCTGTTTCGGCACAAAACACACAGCGAATGTAATTTAATAAGACGTCACCTTTACGCTGCGCCGTAAGTAACACAAAATACAGCATGCAAATAAAACCCATTGCAGCGCTCGGCAGGGAGCGTGAGCGGGGATGGATTTCACATGATTAGGTCACAAATAGCATCACTGCATTGAGACGACCTGAAGAGCTGACGAGGGGAGGAAGAGAGGATAGAGAGAGAAGAGGAGAGAGTGAGAGAGAGGCAGGAGGAAATAGAGGGAGAATGTGAGAAGTGAAGGAAGGTAGTGATAGAAGGGAGGGCGAGGCGGGGAAATGAAGGCGAGGCCGTTAAGGA
>NC_137499.1:26684490-26809490 GCF_041902795.1 Electrophorus electricus
TGGGAGTCAGTGCAGCTCCTGTTTCTGGTGCAGAGCAGGAAAATCCCAGCAGACCCCAGAGGGCTCATTATCCAGGCGGGAACCTTCCCAGCCCTGCCTGCGCCCTCGCTCACCTTTAGTCCTGCTGCTAACTGCCCCGAGTAGCCCTAACGACACGCCGTTCCCACCCCGCACGCCTGCCCTCCACTGCAGAATAATCACACCCCTCTCCTTACACAACATGGCTCTCCTGCTCCTCCTTGGGAAGAAATGCTAAATTTGTGCTCTATTGCACACATGTACACACACACACACACACACACACACACACATACATACACACACAGTGTTTGCCCCCTAACCATTTATGTTTCCATGTTTCAAATGCCTCCTACTGTTTATTCTCATAATTGGGGGTGGGGGGCAATTTTTAAGGTAACTATAGGTCATAGCAGCTACTCAAATCAATTCGTTCCCTGATGTTGTGGTCACAAGCTGTGTCGTAAGTGTTTGTGTGTGTGTGTGTGTGTGTGTGTGTGTGTGTGTGTACCTCTAGGCAAGTTTAAGAGAAAGACAGGCATAGCACCCACTGGCACCAGCTTGACAGCCTTTGGGTTGTGGAAGCCACATTATTTTACACCTGTGCTCCACAGAAACACAGCAAGGAGAAAACTAGCCCAAAAAACATAGGCAGAGAATAAATGTCTCCTTGCATCACTACCATACCAGTGTGCATTGGGGAAACGCACGCGCGCGTGTGTGTGTGTGTGTGCGCACACGTGCGTGTTACATGGTCAGTTTCTTATAATAACCACATATATTCTGTTGCACCTAATGACAAAAGGTTATTTTCTCCTGCGTCTGTGTCCATGGTGTGTGTGTGTGTGTGTGTGGGCATGTGTGTGTTTAGTGGACGGCGGCTGGAGCGAGTGGAGCAAGTGGTCAGCGTGCGGCGCGGACTGTACCATGTGGCGGAGCAGGGAGTGCACCCAACCTGCCCCGGGTACCGGGGGTAAAGCCTGCCAGGGCCTGGACCTGCAGTCCCTCAACTGCACCAGCGAGCAGTGCCCCCAGAGTGAGTATCAGCCGAGCCACGCCCCCGCCTGGAGGGCAGATCTGCCCCCAGAGTGAGTATCAGCTGAGCCACGCCCCCGCCTGGAGGGCAGACCTGCCCCCAGAGTGAGTATCAGCCGAGCCACGCCCCCGCCTGGAGGGCAGACCTGCCCCCCGGAGTGAGTATCAGCCAAGCCACGTCCCCGCCTGGAGGGCAGTCGCATGTTAACCATGTCCGGCAGAACCCTCCGAGCCCGCCAGCCGCGCACAGCGTTCTGGATAACAGCCGTCTGTCTCCACCCACATCTTCCAGATTAGAGATCGTAAACATGTCAACAGGAGCCTTATTAAGGATCTGAAGCACTGGCGTTTTTTGGTATTAATCTGGTCGAGAACCCACATAAGCATGCAGGCGCAAACTGCACCATCGACTTTCACATCACGGGGTGAATAATTTCCAGCATCAGTCATCCAGAGTACCTCGTGGGGCTCCTCTGTGGAGATGGCATTTTTGGGAAACGCTCCGTAAAAACGGAATTTAGGATTCAGCTAGGCAGAGCAAGATGCGCGAGCTGCCGGCGTGCGCATGTTCTCCACGGCGCGTGCGGGCCGTCTTTGACATCCACGTCACCCCTCATCCATCACGCCACACGCACCCTGGCCCGCATTTACGTACTTTTAACTGCCCGTCCTGCCCAGAAGCATTTTAATGTGACAATGGCCAGGACCGCGCCTTTATCTTTCCGAACTTGGTCTGTGTGGCTGCACCGTGGAGGGTTCGCTGAGAGCAGATGGTGGATGTTGTTCACCGTTCAACTGGTTTCTCCCTCAAATTGGGTGAAGTCAGTGCAGCGTGGGGGTGGGGGGGAAGCAGCTGGACCTTAAAACATGTTCCCGTGTTCTCTTAGTAAAGTAACGTACACACTCACACACACACACACTCCTGGATCAGAGCACTCACTGTGGTATTGTGGTTTTGGATAAGCGATGTTGCTGGCATCCAGGGATGAGACATGCTCAGAGAGAACTGGTCTGTGAGCTGTGTCTCAGGGGTGAGAGGACCTGTGAGTTTATGCCAGGCGTGGGCGGGGCTGTCTTCAGCACCAAAGTGGTTTTCTCGTGTGGGTCTCTCTCTTGCTCAGGTTTAGTGTTGAATGATCCCTCAGGATTAAGAGCTTGGTCTCATGCCCCTGTCTCTCTCTCTCTCTCTCTCTCTCTCTCTCGTTCTCTCTCTCATGCGCACACACACACACACACAAGCACAATACCCTCTCCCACCACACACACACACACACACACACACACAAGCACCCTGCATGCTTTAAATACCCTCTCCCACCACACACACACACACACACACACTCTCTGAATAGGCAGAATTCAGAGTGAAGTAGAATGCTGGCCACAGTACAATTCTCATCGCAATCTGTTCCCAGCAGATGTACGTCTGCAGACAATGGGCCCGTGATGCATCGCAATAGGCAGAAATCCTGCTGGCTTCGGCCTCTCAGCTCAGCAGCTACGGGTTTTGGCTATAATTAGCTGCCCGGGGAAACTTTCACTCAAACAAAGATTGTGGGCTCTGTCTCCTACTGGAGAGAGAGAGGGAGAGTGGAGAGAGAGAGAGAGAGAGAGAGAGAGAGAGAGAGAGAGAGAAAGGGAGGTTCGGCCCATGAGGAATTTGCTCCTTGCTAAATTTAAGAACAAAAATCAACTGCTGCTCATGATTGGGAGGCCATGGCATTACAGTGCTCCCTCTGTAGCAGGTCGGGAGGTGCGGAGAGAGGTGCAATTATAGGACCCGAGTCTGGAGGTGGGGGGGTGTCGCGGAGCAATCACGGCACAAACATGGCGCTACCACCCTCACCAGTCTTTCTAATTATCAGCCCGGCGCCATCGACACCAGGCCGTCGGGCTGGCAGCAAAGCGAAAGCGCGCCGCAGGGGGCGGGTGCGCGAGATCGCGCGACCTCCACCAGTTCTGTTGCCTCCTTTGGTGCAGCAGCGCTAATGACAACTGCAGAAGTTGCGGCAGTCGACGCAATTCGGTGACCCGGTCCTCCGCCCACGCCTCGGTCCTTCTCCTTAACCCCAGGACTGATCACGGGGTTAATCACAGCCAGCATCGCGGGAGGCGAGGCGGTCACTTTCACCATGGAGAATTCAGGTGCCGCTCTGCCACGACCTCGGGAGCCCACCATTATTCATCCCGGCATGCGCGGCCGCGGTTGGCCGCGAGATGAGAAATCTCCGGGTTCGGCGTGACTAATGCCCTGCGATAATGCCCGCGGAGCCCGCTGGGTCGTATTTATCAGCGGAAGAAGGGAATACACTCTTTAAGGTGGCTCGCTCCGGTCCAAGGGGGTGGGGGAGGGGGGACGACATCACTCACTGTGATGAGCTTGCAAGCAAAGTTGTGCCTCCATCCCTGAAACCTGACTGGGATCCCCCCCCACCCCCCCAGTCTGGAGGGTTTTCAATGCATTTTTCTCTTTTTCATGCACTTTCTTTTCTGGCTGAATACAACGGTGGTCATTTAGTGTGGAGCGGGGGGTGGATTGGGTGCCGAAACGCTGAAGCCAGAAAAAGCTTGGGAAGGGTGAAAGGATCCTTGAAGCGGAACAACGGGAGTGAAGGAATAAGGAATAGGCAGGCGTAGTCAAGGATGTGTGTGTCAACATCAGAAGCTAGCGGCGAACTCGCTAAAGGGGCTGGGAGTGAGAGTGGAGAGTTGAATGTAGGCTGTGGGCATATGAGGGAGGAAAGACCTGCACAGAGGAATCTGGAACTGACTCAGAGAAGGAGGGAGACGTCAGACCGGTTGGGTTTACCACAGACCCTGTCAAGTCAGCCGGGCGAGATGTGCGTTCCAGCTGAGTGGGCATGTGCGTTCCAGCCGGGTGAGATGTGCATTATAGCTGAGCAGGGCGTGTGCGTTACAGCCGGGCGAGGTGATACAGCTGAGCAGGGTGGGTGTGTTACAGCTGAGCAGGGCGTGTGCATTACAGCTGAGCAGGGCGTGTGCGTTACAGCTGGGCGAGGTGATACAGCTGAGCAGGGCGTGTGCGTTACAGCTGGGTGAGGTGATACAGCTGAGCAGGGTGTGTGCGTTACAGCTGGGTGAGGTGATACAGCTGAGCAGGGCGTGTGCGTTACAGCTGAGCAGGGCGTGTGCGTTACAGCTGAGCAGGGCGTGTGTGTTACAGCTGGGTGAGGTGATACAGCTGAGCAGGGCGTGTGCGTTACAGCTGAGCAGGGCGTGTGCGTTACAGCTAAGCAGGGCGTGTGCGTTACAGCTGGGCAAGGTGATACAGCTGAGCAGGGCGTGTGTGTTACAGCTGGGTGAGGTGATACAGCTGAGCAGGGCGTGTGCGTTACAGCTGGGCGAGGTGATACAGCTGAGCAGGGCGTGTGCGTTACAGCTGAGCAGGGCATGTGTGTTACAGCTGAACAGGACGTGTGTGTTACAGCTGGGCGAGGTGATACAGCTGAGCAGGGTGTGTGCGTTACAGCTGGGTGAGGTGATACAGCTGAGCAGGGTGTGTGCGTTACAGCTGGGTGAGGTGATACAGCTGAGCAGGGCGTGTGCGTTACAGCTGAGTGAGGTGATACAGCTGAGCAGGGCGTGTGTGTTACAGCTGAGCAGGGCGTGTGCGTTACAGCTGAGCAGGGCGTGTGCGTTACAGCTGGGCAAGGTGATACAGCTGAGCAGGGCGTGTGTGTTACAGCTGGGTGAGGTGATACAGCTGAGCAGGGCGTGTGCGTTACAGCTGAGCAGGGTGTGTGTGTTACAGCTGGGTGAGGTGATACAGCTGAGCAGGGCGTGTGCGTTACAGCTGGGCGAGGTGATACAGCTAAGCAGGGCGTGTGTGTTACAGCTGGGTGAGGTGATACAGCTGAGCAGGGCGTGTGTGTTACAGCTGGGTGAGGTGATACAGCTGAGCAGGGCGTGTGCGTTACAGCTGAGCAGGGCATGTGCGTTACAGCTGAGCAGGGCGTGTGCGTTACAGCTGGGCGAGGTGATACAGCTGAGCAGGGCATGTGCGTTACAGCTGAGCAGGGCGTGTGCGTTACAGCTGAGCAGGGCGTGTGTGTTACAGCTGAGCAGGGCGTGTGCGTTACAGCTGAGCAGGGCGTGTGCGTTACAGCTGGGCAAGGTGATACAGCTGAGCAGGGCGTGTGCGTTACAGCTGGGCGAGGCGTTACAGCTGAGCAGGGCGTGTGCGCGTGTACTTTAGTGCCGTATTTTAGTAGTTGGTGAAAGGGAGGACATCATTGCTTGATTACTTCAGGATCCTAACACATTACTCAGATCTCTACAGGGTGTTGCAAAGACTGAAGACTTTAATCAAGAAAGATTTGGATTGAAGTAGAAATAACAGTGTGTAAGGTTTGCCCTAATTAGTCAGTTTGCCAGTCGCAGGTTCTTTTGCCCGCACTTACCGGCTCCCTCTTTATCTGGGCTTCATTTTTTACCTTATGGACTTACATGTAGGCTCTCTAAACAGAAATATCCTGAGAGATGTGCACAAAAGGGAAGAGCTTCCAGAATATGTGAAATAAACATTAAAATGTCTCTGCAGAAAAGCATATCGATACTGACACTTAATAGTTGGGCGTTGGAGTTGGTGGAAAGCGTGTGTTAAGATGGAGTCGTGGTGATATCGTTGCAGGAGGAGCAGTTTAGCTCTCCCCTGGCATACATATTCTTACAAAAAGTAGTACATAAGCACAAGTGATTAACGGCGTACTCAGGACTGCTAATATTTACATATTTATTTGTACACTAGACCTGTGTAGAGATGAGGGAATTTGACTATGTAAGACGAGTCACAGTACGCTATATACTATACTCAGGATACTGTGTGTGTGTGTGTAAGTGTGCGCGTGTGTGTGAGGGGTGGGGGGTTGGAACTGCATAGTGGAGTTCACTAAAAATAAAATGGGGAAAACCTTCATTGTGTCAGCTGGGATAATGTATAAACCCGATTTCTGACTCACTTGCCTTAAACAGTCAAGCATCCATCGATTAGACAGTTTACTTTAATAGAAGTGACAGGGCTTTTTTGCGAGAGGTAGAGAGAGACAGAGAAGGGGAGCATGAATTGTTGAGTCAGTAGTGGGATGCTGGGAAGGCCTACAGTAAGCTTTCCTGCCAACAGGACTGCAGCCTTCAGTGTACCATCACTCCATCACGCCGCCACTAATTCAACAGCTAGTGGGTCAACGCCGTGGAGATTCACCGCCAGCGTTTGCAGGAGGAGGAGGTGGAGGCCCTGAAGCGCTTCCTTACGTGAGCTGGAGAAGATGAATGAAAATACATGATTGCGGTTCAGATTGCGGGAGGCTCCGTGCGCGCGCGGACGGTGTTGCTGTTAAGCGCTGGCTCGTTCAGAAAGGATGCGTGGAGCTCGGGTTTAACGCCGTGTAAGCGTGGTGGGCGAGCACGCAGTAGCCAAAGGCCTGATTCAACACTCCTGCTGAAAGAGGAGGTATCCCCCCTGCCCAAACACCCACCACCCCTCCTGCTTTTTTGAATTGCCCACTGCAAAATGCTTTTCAAGACTCCTTCATAGACAGAAATCTGAAATGGCACCTGTTGTATGCCTGGACCGGACCAGGCAATCAAACATGAGTCTGGCTGGTCATGAAAGAGTTGTGATGGAACTCTCCATGGTAGAACCGTCAGATCTGAACTTTGGGCTCCCCTTGTTAGGCCAGTGGGAGAAGACTTTGATGTCTTGGTAGGGGTTGGGGTTGGAGTGACTTTGTTGTTGTTGTATACTGAGGTCTCCTGCGTTGGGGAAAGGTGGGAATGACTTGGCAGAGCTGATACGGGTTGCCAGGGGCGCTCGTCAAGTTGTTAGGTCGGCCGTTACCGCTAGCAACTGAAGTTTAGTCGCATTTGCTACATAGACATCAGAAGGCAGCGTGGGCCCGGGGGTGTGGGCAACAGGCTTGCCGTTTGCGGAGTTGGGATACACAGACACCTTCACAGCAAACGTTAGAGGCAGGCGAAACGAGCGGGACGCGCTGGCAGTGCGGAACGGTCGGCTTGCCCGCAAAACAGCGAGCCCGAGGGGAAAGTGAAGGCAGAGGCTTGTTTTTAGGACTCGCGATTGGAGTCAGCTGCCAGGCACATCGACGCAGGGCAGAGCCGCAGGCTTGGGCAAGACAGCGAGGAAGCAGGGAGGCGCTCTAATCCCGCGAAGCCGCAGGGTCCGACAGTCTAACAGGCTGCCGGAATGGACGTGAGCGTCGTGGCGACTGTGTTACGCTGGGAAGGAGGGACTTTATTAACAAGCTGGCAGCCTCCACCCAGTGAAACCCAAGTCCATTTCTATCTTATTAAAGGAGATACAGGAAAAAAAAACAACGAATTTCGCTGACCACTTGTATATTTTGAATATGCGAAATGCTTTTAAAATGCTAGACATTAAAATGACATAATATAGTTGTCATTCGGGGGGGGGGTCCACCAAGACCCCGGCGCCTCAGGAGTCGGTGCGCACAGTCACCATGTCAAATGAATTCTGGGCCGTCTACAAAAAGCTCGGGGTGAGGACGAGGCCGGGCCAGGCCCAGTGAACGTGTGGACCTGCCTGGAGATGCCGTTCCGTGATCTGACTGGAGACTGACAGGTGGGCTGGCTTCCAGTGACAGGTGTTATAGAGCTTGCTGCTGCCAAAGAGGGCATGCTGCGCAGGGTATACATGGGCTCCTGACGACAGACAGGCGGGTAGCTGAGTCTTACCAAGAGCTGGGGTGGGCTTGTGTAGGGCAACGAGTTTGTTGACGGAATGCTCTTGGGGAAGTTCTCGTTCTGGGCACTGCGAGGAAACGTGCACGAAACTGCGAGCGAATCCTCATTTTCGGGGTGTTCTTTCTGGGACCGTGGAGCGCTCTTGCACAGAAGTTTAAATATTGCCTGCCAATGTTTGTTTTCGGTCAGGCTAAACTGCCCGTGGATCTTAGAAACGGGGTTGAAGTTGAGCTTATAATGTCCGTGTGTTTGGCCTGTGCATTCCTTAGAGATTAATTTAGCGATTTATTGTTGTTCCAAGTTCTAGAGACTTCCTAGACTGTGTGGTCTAGATGTAGATGCATCGTTCTGTTGTCAGTGGGGTGCTTAAAGAAGTTTAAGGGTATTTAGAGTATGAGGACAAGTTTAATAGTAGGCCAGTGCATTAGAGGCCATGGTCAACATCTATTCTCTCTTTCTCTCTCTCCTTGTGTCTCCCTCTCTCTCTCTCTCCCCCTCTTTCTCTCTCTCACACTTCAGAGTGAGACAATTTCACCTACAGACACTTGGCTTCCTGCAGTTTCTGGGTCTCCATTATGTTACAGTCTCTGAGCTGTGAAGTGATTAAAGAGGGATAGCAAGTGTGTGTGTGTGTGGGTGGGTGTGAGTGTGTGTGTGAGAGAGAGAGAGAGAGAGAGAGATAGAGAGAGAGAGAGAGAGAGAAGAGGGGAGGGAGGGTGGAGGAATCAACAGCAACTCGACTACTTCCCTTCCTGCCTGAATCAAGTGGAGAAGGAATTGTGTGAGAGAGAGAGAGAGAGAGAGAGAAAGAGAGATGGTGATGGAGAGAGCGAGGGTGAGATTATAAGAGTAGATGTGGTGAGGACCAGCCTTACTGAATTAGGTAGAATCTATCCAATTATAAACCTGATTAACTCTGTCAATTAATCTGTGATGGACGTCCTTTCAATTATTGGCCCACTGCATGAAAATCGATGGCTCTGTGCGCCGGGTCTATAGTTAGCCTGTGGAATTGGTCCCGTGTGGCACCTGCTGGCTCCGATAAAAACTCCACCCGCTGATGCTCTGATAAGCCCAAGGAGCTTTACGCTGTGAACAAAAGGGCGGGGCGGAGGGGAGGGGCCGCGAGGACAAAGGCACCTGTCACACGGCAGGCTCGGGGAGGGAGGCTGCCGGACGTGCCGGACGTGCCGGAGTACATTCACCCAGGTGCCCAGGTCTTTCACCGCTGGCACCGGCGACGGTTCCAGCTGGCCTTCCGTTTCAGTGGCTTTTTCAAACTGTTCAGGAGACTTTCGCCCGCACACACATGCGCACACGGATGATTTTTACACACACACACACACACACACACACACACATAATCAGAGGGCTGAATCTCAAACGAAAGCAGTTCTAAGACTCCTGTGGCTGCAGGCTGGCGGTCATTTATGGTGCATTTTATTTCAACTTATCCTGCCTCCACACCTGCCATCACACACACACACACACACACACACTCACTTTTTCACCTTCTCTCTTTTCCCGTCATTACTCTTTCACGTTCCTCCCCTCTTCCGGCCCCTTCTCCTTCGCACACTCCGCGGAAGAGTTGCTGCGACAACACCAGTACCTCAGCCGTTCCCGTGTGAACGTACTCTGGCCGCCTCCTCCACCGCCACCCACACCTCCTGTCGTCACACTCTCCACAGAGCGTCAGAGCCTGCCTGAGGTGAGACCTCTTCACCGAGAAGGCCTCCACCTCTCCGCCCGCACCAAAACGTCCGGCTTCTTTCTACCACACTGGCAGACTTGCATCGCCGAGACTCTCGGTGCGGGGGCGCGCACTGGTGCGTCGCGCCTCGTACGTTATTTCAAACTCAAAGTCAATTTGCGGCGCGCTAAAGGAGCTAACTGGGACCTATCTGACAGTCGCTGTTTATCGAGAAAGTCTAACCACAAATTGATTGCCACGACGATGATATTTATTTCGACTCTGCGACTGAGGGTGTGATTAACAATTAGGATGGAGTTTAATTAAACTCACGCCGCTGTCAGAACTGTAATTGGCAGCTCTCTTAATTGTCACCGAGACGATTGTTGTTGTCATTGTTGTTTGGGGGGTAGCAGGGGAAGGGCGGTGAGAAGAGATTGTGGAAGAGTTCTGATTGAATCATTTCCTTTGACAACTTCACTGTTGTTGAATCCAAACAAACACAGCTGTGTGTGTGTGTGTGTGTGTGTGTGTGTGTGTGTGTGTGTAATGCTGCATACACTGCCTAAGCTAAGCCTTCCTCCAGAGACGAGGCTTCTGGGCTTTAACTTGTCTGGATGAGGTGTGATAAATGCATGCAGGTTTCGCCTGGTTACTAACCTGGACGCTTCAGCTTGACACTCTTTTAAAAGTTATAATTCAATAATTTAATTTAATAAAATTTTAGTTTAATTTAATTAAATGTATTCAAAATTATTAAAATAATTTAATAATTTGAGTGATTAGTTTAAATATATCTAAAATAGGTCTATTTTGTGTGTTCATTTACTTTTATATAAATGATTCAAATAGAGGTGGGTGGTGGAGCAAAAGGAGTGGTGTGTGCAGGTGTAGCCGCTGGGGGCGGAGCATTCGTGCCGTGAACGAACGAACACGTGCACACACATCTGTCTCCCCCCCCCAACATATCCTCACCTCCACTGACTAGAATGACCGTACTGCAGGCTGGGGAGAGAGTTTACAGCCTGGCCATTCCCCCACCCCCCCAAACAACACCACACACACACACGCGCACACACACACACACGCACACACACACACACACACCTACCTGCCACCCTCCTTTTGTGTCTGTGGCTTTCAATATCATGGCTGTTAATTCAGCAGCAGTGAAGTGCTGAGGGAGCAGTCTGGCACTCCCCTCTCTCACCATGGAACACCCCCCCCCCCCTCCCCCCCAAGCCAGCTGGCCAATGGTCTGGTCCCAGGGAGGCCTGACTGCTCTCTGGCCACGCCCCTCAGGATCTTCCAGTGGCTCACGCGCATTTGGAGAGCAGCTGCTGACTTCAGTAACAAACGTGACACTGCGTGTGTTAAAGGTAGAGCCGATCCTGCTCAGCCTCCGTTTTAAGCGCGTTACGGGAAGGCGAGCGCGCGCGCAGACCAGCTGTTCAGCCGCGCTGGAAGTGTTCCCCAGCAGCACAATTTCTTTTTCTTCCCCTCTCTGTTTCCCTCTTTTGCTGCTCTCGTTTTCTGCCTTTCATGCTGACTTTTCTCTCTCTCTTCTGTCCCGTTCTTTCCTTCTCTGGCTCTCCGTCTCTGGCTCTGTTTTTCATTCACCCTCTCTCTCTCTCTCTCTCTCTCTCTCTCTCTCTCTCTCCCCGCCCTCTCCACCCATAGCGGCGGCCGGTGCCGAGGACGTGGCGCTGTACGTGGGCATCGTGGCGGTGGCACTGTGCCTGGCCCTGCTGCTGGTGGTATTGGTGCTGGTGTACCGCCGCAAGAAGGAGGGCCTGGACTCCGACGTGGCCGACTCCTCCATCCTCACCACCGGCTTCCAGCCCGTGGGCATCAAGCCCACCAAGCCAGGTGTGTGGGCACCGCACAGGGCAACCCGCCGCAGTAGGCTATCCTTCCACTCTTCTACCCGTTTCCGTGGCCATCCGTCCTCGTGCGTGTGCTGCGTGCCAGAACCCTGCCCTCCCCGCCCTCTCGTGCTTGTGTGTGTTTCGGTTGCGTGTATGTGTAAGCGTGTCGTATTTGTGCGGCACACGCGCCACTCCGACTCTGTCACACCACCTGCTGTTAGTTCAGAAAATAAGTCCATCAGAGCGCCAGTGAGAGCGGACGCCTGTCCCCGACGCCGAGCATGGACGACGGTGACGTAGGGGGCCGTCTTCCACCGCCAGGCGTTGGGGGGGTGACGTTGGGGGGTGGTCTTCTGCCCGAGAGCCCTCAAGCGCCACACCCTGCATTTAAGACCACATTCTTCCCACTGACGTTTTGCCTTTAATCTGATGTGACAGGAATGAAAGTGGCTCCGAAGTGGAAAATGGAGACACAGCAGACATAGAATTCTTTTTTTTATGCCTTAAGCAAGCCAGAAAAGAGCTTTAGTTTTTTAAAAACGTGTTCTCCTAAGCTAGCTTTAAAAGCTGTATGAAATTGATTGTGGTTACTGAGGAGAAGAAAGAATTGATTTATCCATGAGGGAGTTCTTATCAGGGTTAGGGGTTTGTGAACAGGGACCTGTTCATGTGCGTGTGTGTGTGTGTGTGTGTGTGTCTGTGTGCGTTTTCATCGACTTCTGTTGGTGTGCTGTTTAAATGAATGTCCCCTGGAGCTTACTTTCTGAACACAGGGAAGCCATAGTATGTGTATGCTGGAATGAGACAGTGCCCAGTGCTCACTCATTAAGAGAGTGTGATCAGGGCCAGGACTGGGGAGAGTGTTCAGGGCTCACTCATTAAGAGAGAGTGATCAGGGCCAGGACTGGGGAGAGTGTTCAGTGCTCACTCATTAAGAGAGTGTGATCAGGGCCAGGACTGGGGAGAGTGTTCAGTGCTCACTCATTAAGAGAGTGTGATCAGGGCCAGGACTGGGGAGAGTGTTCAGGGCTCACTCATTAAGAGAGAGTGATCAGGGCCAGGACTGGGGAGAGTGTTCAGTGCTCACTCATTAAGAGAGAGTGATCAGGGCCAGGACTGGGGAGAGTGTTCAGTGCTCACTCATTAAGAGAGAGTGATCAGGGCCAGGACTGGGGAGAGTGTTCAGTGCTCACTCATTAAGAGAGTGTGATCAGGGCCAGGACTGGGGAGAGTGTTCAGGGCTCACTCATTAAGAGAGTGTGATCAGGGCCAGGACTGGGGAGAGTGTTCAGTGCTCACTCATTAAGAGAGTGTGATCAGGGCCAGGACTGGGGAGAGTGTTCAGTGCTCACTCATTAAGAGAGAGTGATCAGGGCCAGGACTGGGGAGAGTGTTCAGGGCTCACTCATGAAGAGAGTGTGATCAGGGCCAGGACTGGGGAGAGTGTTCAGTGCTCACTCATTAAGAGAGTGTGATCAGGGCCAGGACTGGGGAGAGTGTTCAGGGCTCACTCATGAAGAGAGTGTGATCAGGGCCAGGACTGGGGAGAGTGTTCAGGGCTCACTCATTAAGAGAGTGTGATCAGGGCCAGGACTGGGGAAAGTGTTCAGTGCTCACTCATTAAGAGAGTGTGATCAGGGCCAGGACTGGGGAGAGTGTTCAGTGCTCACTCATTAAGAGAGAGTGATCAGGGCCAGGACTGGGGAGAGTGTTCAGGGCTCACTCATGAAGAGAGTGTGATCAGGGCCAGGACTGGGGAGAGTGTTCAGTGCTCACTCATTAAGAGAGTGTGATCAGGGCCAGGACTGGGGAGAGTGTTCAGTGCTCGCTCATTAAGAGAGTGATCAGTTAGCATTAAGAGTTCATTTCAGGCTTGCTCTATGTCCAGATAGTCAGCTCTTATGTTCTGTTACAAATGCCTTTCTCTCTCTCTCTCTCTCTCTCTCTCTCTCTCCCTCTCCCAATCTTTCCCTCACGTCACTCCTGCTGTTGCACTTATTTCTTATTCTTTGGCTGTCATTTTCTTTCACCCTGTTCTTTTCTCTCTCTAACCCCCCCTTCTGTCTTTCTTTCTTATTTTCTTCTTTTTTCTTTCTTTGCTCGCTCTTCCTCCCTCATGAGTATGTTCTCTCTCTCTCTCTCCTCTCCCTCCTTTCCATTCACACAGAGAACTCGCACTTGCTCACCATCCAGCCAGACCTGACCACCACCACCACGAGCTACCAGGGCACTCTCCGCTCGCGCCTGGACATGGGCGAGAAGTTCTCCATGAGCAACGGCCCCCTGCTGGAGCCGCTGGCCAACGGCTCGCACACGCTGCACAACGGCAAGTTGCCAAGCGACTCCGGCGACTTCGTCGGCCGACTCTCGTCCCAGAGCTACTTCAAAACGCTGCCCAGAGACAGCGTCAACACCTCCTACGGCACGTTCAACTTCCTGGGAGGCCGCCTCACCCTCCCCAACACGGGTGAGCTGGAGTATGGGGTGTGGCGAAGGGGTGGGGATTTGGTGTGGAAGTGGAGTGGTTACATTGCACACTTTTTTAGGGATAGGTTTTACAGCCAGGCGTTGAGAACCAAGGTGACACGAGAGAGCTCGGCCCGGAAACCGCGTAAAGAGCCGTGCAAACAACCACGTAAACAGCGTATTGGCTGGAAGTAGCACTTACACTGCTGTGCTCGTGATCTGTTTCTGACAGTAAAAGCCTTCTGCCAGGCAGACACTTGCTCTTTTGGTGAGGCAACGTTTTGCAGAAACCGCACTTGTTTCCAGAGCTCGTTTCTCCCAGCATGGGCTCACAGCGGCCGTCACGTGGAGGGCCGACCAACGCCCCCCTTGGTTGCCCCCGAGCCTCTCTCTCCGCCGTCCCGCATGCCAGACACCTTCCTTCGCTTCAGTGACTGAGGACGGCAAGGAAACCGCTCTGGGATTCATAACGAATCGCCGAGAGACGTCACAAATGCCGACCTCATGTTTTGGAGTTGACTTCCCACAGATGCAAGCCTGCATATATAGCCAAAACATATTAGGGGTGTAAAGGTGCACAGAAGTCATGATTCGGTTCACGAATTTGGTGCAACATTGGGGCAGTGGTGTCTCATTGGTGAGTCAACTGGTAATCAGAAGGTTGCTGGTTCAAGCCCCATCACTTGCAAGTTGCCGCTGTTGGGCCCCTGAGCAAGACCCTTAACCCTCAATTGCTCCAATTGTACTCACTCATAATTGTAAGTTGCTTTATAAATAAAACCATCAGCTAAATGTTGTAAATTTAAACAGGGAAAAACCAAGCAACAAATGCATAAGATTATATTTCTTTTCATTTATTTTGAACAGACAGTAGTGCACTGTTTGTTCCACCTATTGTCATATAGCCCCCCTGAGATATTGGTATAGCCAGCAGTGTATTGTGCAGTAAAATGTAAACAGTGAGCACACACTGTCGAATAGGTCATGTTTTTATGTAGGGCTGATTTCAAAAAACGAAACAACAAAAGACAGCAGGTCCCAAGCAGCCACACAGCTGAAAAGCATCGATTATGTTAAGTACAAAGTAAATAGAGTTATAAAGAAAATTTCATTTGTTCCACTTAAGTTATATTTCAGTATATACAGTTTAAGACCGACCTGATGAAATGTAAATGCCAATTGCTGCAGTAATGGTTTTGGCCCTGGTTTCACATCTAGATGCTACTGGGAAGCAGCAGGGATAAGTTGGACTCCTGGTTGGTTGGTTTTATTGTTTTTTGTTTTTTTCCTGGGACTATTTCTAGTGAGTGGTTGGTACAATGCTGCCTCTCCCTGGGGGGACCTGGGTTCCATCCCCCATCCAGGCAAGTGCCCCATGTGATGCCAATAAGTATTCTTGGGCAAGACTCCTAACACTCCCAATCAAGTGTAACCTGATTGAAATTGTAAGTCGCTCTGCATCAGAGCATCTGCCAGATGTGTAAAGGTAACGGACTGGCACATCTGGGCGATGCTGTTGTGTGTGCGTTGAATGTGCGTTCCTGCTCATGTACCCTACGACGCCGGTGCCCCATCCTCCACCCAGTGCTGGTAAATGAAGCCCCTTCTGACCTCTGTTTGGTCTTCTTTACCTCAGGAATCAGCCTGCTGATTCCCCCAGAGGCCATTCCTCGAGGCAAGATCTACGAGATCTACCTGACTGTGCAGAGGAAGGAAGATCTGAGGTGAGTCGCGCTTCAGTCCAGCACAGAGGAGAAGCACCAGACAGGCAGAGGAGTGGAGGAGAGGGGAGAACTGGCAGGCGCTACGCGGCGGGTTTGAACTCAATACCCCCATACTGGGCGGTGGGTGGGTGGGTGGGTGTGTGTGTGCGTGCGTGTGCGTGTGCGTGTGAGCTTGCAAGTATTTCTGGTTAGTTTCAGGAATTAACAGGTTGCGTGCGTGTTTTCTGATGCGACACACTCGAATGAGCCATAATCTCTCACACATGCGCGCGCACACACACACACACACACACACACACACACACACACACACACACACAGAAATTCCCAGCAAAGATCAGAGGACTAGAAGGGATTTGCTATTCAATTCAAGCTGCATCCACCACATCTACACTGTTGGCCCTGAATGTACCAGCAACAACAACAACAATAAGAAAAATAATAACAATGATTGTAATTGTTATGATGATGATGATGATGATGATGATTATTGTTATCATCATTATTCTGGACCTGATTGTAATTATTGAGTCTAGCGGTCAGTGTAGCGCAACCTGATTAACATGCTGCCCCCTGCAGGCTGCCCCTGGCTGGGTGTCAGACCCTGCTGAGCCCCGTGGTCAGCTGCGGCCCGCCTGGCGTGGTCCTCACCCGGCCCGTCATCATCAGCATGGACCACTGCTCCGACGCCTGCCCCGAGAATTGGGCCCTCCGGCTGAAGAAGCAGTCCTACGAGGGAAGCTGGGAGGTGAGGCTGGTTTGTGTGTGTGTGTGTGTGTGTGTAGCCGGTCCACTCTGCATCCCCTCCCTTCTTTACTGGTCCTCTTTCTCCTTTTGCCACTTGACTGAATCCCACATGGACGAGCAGTATCTCCATCGTGGGCTCCTCCAGACAGGCCCTCAGACAGTAATAAAGAGCACAGTCGCCGGCCCTCTCTCGCACTCCCCTTAATACCTCACCGACCCCCTACTCCGCCACGAAGACCAGAGGCATCCGCCTTTAACCCCTTCCGCAGGAGTCGCACGATTGTGACACAGGTCTAGACAGAATGTCAGATGACCGCGAGCTGCCGAGGACGTAACGGTGGCAGGAATTGACGAGTCAAAGAACAGAACTCTTCTTAGAATCCCGGAACTGTGTGCGCGCGCGCAAAAAAGCAACGAGCGCACCATGAGCCGGCCATGGACAGGCGGCACCCAGCCAGCAGAGCGCCAGGTGTGCGGGGAGGATGAGGAGAAACAGGAGGGAGAAGGAGGAAGGACCTTGGGGAGGGGCATACGAAGGTCCTCTTTCATGTTCGATATAGTGCATAAATTATTCAGGGCCCCTCAGTGTGGCAGCTCAGGGGTGTCGGCAGAATGAATTGCCCTGTCTTTAGGCTGAGGTTAGGAGAGTACTTTTAATCATCTGCCAGCCCAAATATAGCCCGCGGGCGACAGGTCGCCCCGCGCTTGCCCAGGTACCCCCAGACAAAGGCAGGAAGCAGGAAAGTTTGTCCTGGATAGAGTCTTGGCAGACTGGCTTAGAGCAATTAATTTCTCCAGAGAACGCAGAGCTTCGGGGGAGGGGGAATTGCGGCCGAAACACGTCTGCTGAACCGTTTGGAACAGCGACAGAGAAATGGAAGGAAAAAGCACTCTGTTCGCGGTGGAACGCAAAACGCCTGCGTGTCGCTGTTAATTTCCCTGATGAAGATAGCAGCTTGTTTTACTGGTCGGCAGGATGCAGGTCCTCCTGGCCACAGAGCCTGAGTTGCGGGGGGTGGGTAGGGACAGGACCTCCACCGTGAAGCCGATTGGATGACACACGACTGGGTGGGTGCGGCAGAATATCGGGTCCCGGTGATGAGTCACTGCCACTGCATGTCCTACCTGCCTTTTCATCTAATTAAAACCACTCTGGGGAGCCGTTGGAAAATGGGATCTGACCACAGGCTACGGAAGAGCGACATGTTTCATTAGGACAGCTCGACGCTGTGGGAGATTCTCTTTAGACCCCACCACAAGCCCTCCCCTTAAGATGTGTCTCCCGTGCGTTACATACACCTCCGAAGTCTGAAGAGTCTGTTGTCGTTGCTGGCGTGTCGGAGACATCAGCCGGCTGTTGGCCTAATGAACTCCTCGCCGATGCATGGGCGCCTGCCACCATGAGTCCACAATTAAATCGTTCTTGCAGCCGTTAAAGAAAGGTGCGGCTAATTGCCGGAGCGGCTAATTGATTAACGAATGGATAAAGTGTAAAATGGTGAGGGACTGGCCGCACTGTTGCCGTGGAGACGCTAACGAGCGGATGAGGTCGCGTCTCCCGGCACCGACTGTGATTGCATCACGGCCGTTCCAATATCACCTACTGCAAAACGCAAATCCCCTATTCCCGCCTTTTCATTTAATGGCTCCATTATCAAACAGATAAAGAGGAAATTGTCAAAGAATTCTTTCATATATTTCTTTTGCCCTTTCATTTTTCTTATGCGAACAGATACACTTTTCCTATACCCTAGAGAAAAACGTGTGTGTGTGTGTGTGTGTGTGTGTGTGTGTGTGTGTAAGTAACATTTATAATGCATCTCAGCCAAGTGGCTAATAAGGCTAATAACAGACCAGCTAATTCTAAAACAGCTCCAGCAGTTCAGTGAAGTGAAGAGAACGAGATCGAAATCCACGATTTAAATCCGCTCCACAGATCCTGCAGAAGCAACCTCCCTGAACCTAAGAGCCTGCGCTCACCTCTGCCCTTTCCCTGACCATGCATGCCTGGTGCTCTAACCTTGTTGTGTGTGTGTGTGTGTGTGTGTGTGTGTGTGTGTGTGTGTGTGCATGTGCATGCGTTCAGGACGTGCTCCTGGTGGGCGAGGAGCCAGCCCCAGAGCCGTACTACTGCCAGCTGGAGGCGGAGACGTGCCGCGTGTTCACCAGCCAGCTGGGCCGCTTCGCGCTGGTGGGAGAGTCGTTGAGCATGGCCGCCGCCAAGCGGCTGAAACTGCTGCTGTTCGCGCCAACCTACTGCTCCACGCTGGAGTACAGCATCCGCGTCTACTGTACGGATGACACACAAGACCTCATCAAGGTGAGGGGTCGCCAACCCGAGGGCTATCAGGACCCTGCTGACGTCGATGTGGTATGCAGTTCTCACTGATTCTTGGAGATGACAGATGACAAGTTCTTTATACTTTTCATATACCACTAGTGTAGTTAAAAAAAAACACAGCTTCAGGTAAACAGCCACTTCAGTGGTTCTGGAATTCCTGGCTTTGGCTTTAAATCAAAGATTGTCCCCTCCAAGAATGTAGCCTCTAAGAAGCACAAGTACCGATTGGAGTGTTGATTGGTTCATATGTTGGAGCGGTGCCTGGAGATTGGTCGATATTTCTGCATGCTGAGCAGTGATAAGTTACGCTCCATTCTGTTTCTTTCTGTCTTCCATCCGGCTGGCTGTCTCTCAGCTGAGGCATGTGGGCATGCTCAAGCCCCCCGCCCCATTTTTTTCTGAATGCATCAAGAATAATCAGGAGCTAATACCAGAGCCGCTCCCTGGAGGGGCGTGTCTGAGGAGCCTGTTAAGATTTCATTTGCATGCTTAATTAGTAAATGAAAGGAAGGGCAGCTCTGACTCCTGCCCTGTGGTCTGTATGAGGGACCAGCACTGACCACTCGTCACTCCAGCCTCTCACTGCCTGCCAAGGAGCCTCACCTAAAGAAAGATGGAGATGGAGAGATGGACAGAGGGAGAGAGAGAGAGAGAGAGAGAGAGAGAGAGAGAGAGAGAGAGAGAGATTAAATCCATGTACTGAAACAATAAGTGCAGTATAAAGATTGGCAACAAAAGACTATTTTCTTTTCTCTGGAGTGTGGAGTGAGTCAAGGCTTCTGTTTAGGCCTGACATTATTCCACATCTATATCAGTGAATTGGCCACCACTGTCCAATGCTCTGCAGCAGCTGGTCTCACTCTGCACGACTCAAAAAGCAAATTTCTGTTCTCGTCTGGTTCTGCTGTCTGCCACTAAGTGGAAGCTACAGCAGAGTCTGGACCCACTGGAGTAGTACCGCCAGGCCCGGGCCCTGGACCCACTGGAGAAGTACCGCCAGGCCTGGGCCAAAACAATTATTGAAAAAAAGACACATCATGCTTCACATTAGAGTCATAAAAATTAGGAACATGTAGATATTGTAATAATTTAGGAATGAAGATTAGTTTGACTGGACACTTCAATCCTCCAATAAATGAAGTGATGCAGGACATTCTATGCAATTAAAGGGCACATTCAACCACCAATTCATATTTGGCTCAAATTATTTCAGTTGGTTAAAGAACAAATTGTGCTCTGTGGTGGTGAGGCGTGGGGGAACTCGCAAATCAAAGAGAACCAGTGGAACAAACACCCAGCTAAAATTATGAATGCTGAATGTTATAAAACTAGTCTGTGAGTGCACAAGAATAACAAAAAACAGTAGCAATGAGGCCAATTTCCCCAACTACTCAAAATTCAAAAAAGAGTTATTAAATACTGGCTACATTTAAAAGAGCAGCCCCCCGCCCTCCAATGCGATGCCAAGAGCTGAGCAGAGAAAAGAGCCCCAAAGCAGATGGTCTTGTTCACCGAGTTCATTAACAAACACTAACACTATAGACTACCTGCTCACAGTCACTGATATTAAACTCAGAACCACGCTAACAAAGTACAGGCTCAGGGAGCACAGCGCGGCCATTCAGACCGGCTAGTAAGAAAAAGCATGGCTGCCCAGAGAGCAGAGACCTAGCCAGCAGTGCCACAGTGACACCGGCAGAGACGGAGCCGCCCAAACACAACACACACACACTTGACGCATTCTTTCACACTGATTACAAATGTTTTCATTACTGACATAGAGTTCATACAAATCTGATTGTAAATGTTTACTCTTGTTTTAATATTGCTTTGGCAATACTGTAAATAAAAATTGTAAACGTGGTCAGGCTTATTGGATTAAAAAATTGAGAGGGAGGGAGAGAAAGTGAGAGTTGGGAGAGGGAGGGATAGAGTGAGGGAGGGAGAGAGCTGGAGAAAGGGATAGAAAGGCAGTGTGTGAAGAGGAAAGGTGAACAGCAGATGAGAAGAAAAGAACTGAGAGAAGCAGGAAGTGATGGTCAAAGACGAAGAGAGGGAGAGGGGAGAGGGGAGAGGGGAGAGAGGGAGAGGGGGATGGCTGAGGAGAGAGCCAGAAAAGGCCCTGGTGTGCTTAAATGGAACAGTTAGCCATGCGGAGGTGGGAGAATTACAGCTCTGGTGCTGGGGGCTGGTGTTGTCCCAGCACTTCCCACAGGGCAAGCATGCAGGCGGGGTCTAGAGAACAGCAGGATGGAGGCGGGGTCTAGAGAACAGCAGGATGGAGGCGGGGTCTAGAGAACAGCAGGATGGAGGCGGGGTCTAGAGATGCAGTTCTTTGCTCTGTGACTTGGATAGAAACAGCAGGCCTCCGACACGTTTGTGCTGATCACCGTGGGCCTGAGCTGGTCTCGTGTCGCCCTCTCCGGAGGGGGTGATGTTCTTGACAGGTGCACCGAACACTTTCCAAAGAATCAGACCCCCCGGGCTTAGAGCGACAGGCTCCTCTCTGATTGGCCTCCCGGAGAGACACGGCCCCTGATTAATGGTGATTGTCTCTGGATTATTATGCTAATCACTGCCAGTAAGAGTGTTGTGGAATTAGCGCTACAGATAACGGGAGACGGAGCAATGAGGAGACATCATTTTGCCCTCGTCCTCGTCCGCGATGCGTTAATTGCGTTATGGACTGTAATGGTTGCCTTCGGGCACGGCGAGCTCGGCTGTGCGCACACGGCTGCGTCTCACCGTGACACCAAATTAGCTTAAAAGATCATAATGCTCCGGCATTGAAACAAACCCCCCCCCTCACTGCGGATGCCATCAAGCTTTTGTATTTACTCAAGCTCAAAACCTCGCTACCTGTTTCTTTAGTTGCTCTAGTGTTTTCTCTCTCTCTCCCTCCGTCTCCCACTCCTGTCATTCAGACCCACAGCTCAGCAGGAGCAGCTGCCCTTCATCTCCCAATTAAGGGAGATTAAAAACGGCGCGTCTGGCTTTGATCTCGAGTGTCTCGTGACACCTGGGAGCGAGGTGGCATTTCAACGCAGACGCTCTCAATATGCTGGCAGCCTCACGGGACCAATTAGATCAATATTTAATGTGCAGCCCCCTTCTCTCGTACCTGGAGCCCCCCCCCCCCCCACCCCACACACACATATAAACACACACACACACACACACACACACACACACACTCAGCTACCGGACCCAAAAATGAACCACGCTTTCGTTGTCAAGCTGAACCAAGCCCGTCTGGTTTCTGTCTGAAGCGAGCGTGTTCCGGACACTGACAGCGTCAGAGGGGCCCGCTGCGTCAGATCCGAGCCTTGGCTCGAGTGACGTCCCTGAACGCGCCTCGTCAACAGAGGCACCCGTGTGTGAGTGCGCATGCAGGTCACGTGTCCTGTACCACCCGTAATGATTGTCTCTGATGTCTTCAGACTCTGATGCGCCTTTGTTCCTTTGGGGCAGTTAGCATAGCAGTCTTCACAGGCAAACAGCCCCTCTGGCCGTACCTCTGTTATTGACACGCTCGATGTCTTTCGGCGCTTGTGCTCAGGACTGCAGGGGGGGTGCGGTGATGAAGTGCTGATGTCTTATGCAGTAGTAAATTCTGAAACTTGTTTTCCATCTGGCTGGGCAGTGACCCCCGTAACTCCCCTCACATTGCGTTAGTGCATGTCTGCAGTGCAGATGAGAGAGGCCCATGGAGGTTTTTTAGCTCCCTGCGACTGCTCTGAATCTCTGGGTAATGTCTGCTGTTTCATATCTGCTGACTTAGCAGAGTATATGTGTGGCGGGGTGGGGGGGGTGTACATGCACTTGCACTTTTAGTTCTGACCTTTGTCTCAAAACAGAGTAATTGGCTGTGGGTGTGGATGGGTGTGTGTGTGTGTGTGAGTGTGTGCGTGCGTGCGTGTGTGTGTGTGCGTGCGTGCGTGTTATAGTGAGAGAAAGCAGTCAGAAAGTGCCAGATCAGCTGTGTAATTCCTCCTGCTTTGATCGGTGATGTAAAGTTTAACAAGACAGTCAGCTTCATCGTGGAGAAGGAGAGGGTGTGAGAGAGAGAGAGAGAGAGAGAGAGAGAGGGGAAGACAGACAGAGAGACAGAGCAATGAGACACGGGAGGGGCAAGGAGAAACAGAGAAATGACACGTTGCCAGTGATGCACTTACTTTTTCACTGTGATTTATGAAGTGCAAAGCATATCTTCCTCCTGCAAACAATGTGTGCGTGCGCACGTGTGTGTGTGTTTCTACTGCAGCTGCCACCCTGCTCACATTCTGACTTATAAACCAGGTGGAAGACTGGGTGATGGGCTCTCTCTATCACAGAAAGAGAGAGGGAGAGAAAGAATGAGAGAAATGGAAGGAGGGATGGAGAGAAAAAACAGGCAGGGAAGAGATGGAAAGATGGTGGCAGACAGACGGGGAGAACCGTTTATAGATGAAGAGAAACACAGAGAGAATTAAAGCGACGTGGCGGCACTAGAGGGGACCGTTAAGTGTGCAAACACGTCTTTGTAACGAACGCGTGTGGGCAACCCGACGTCATCGTTCAGAACGTCGCTGGCTTGGGAGACACGCTTGTCAGCTCCACGCAAAGGTGTTTATTTATCTCGAGTGTCGTTTGGGTTCGTTGAGTCTTCGCTGTTTGCACAGATCACATTAATCCATTTTGCGGAGGAAAAAAATAAAATAAAACGCCATGATGGAAATCCTTCCGTTCCGTAACAATATTATCAGAACAGTTGGAATTGCTGTGTTGTTGGTTTTAAGTGACATCATGGCCATTTCCTGTTGCTCTCAGCGGTGAATCTTGTTTTTTCTGGTGCAGGCTTTACACTCATTCATAAGGGTCCGAGTAGAAATACTGATTTAGGATCAGCACCTCCCATCTTTGCACAAGGGTGCAACATTCTAAAAGCATCCAAAGGACATCAGCAATACCAGCAGACGCGCTCGGCGTCTGTGCAGGGCGCGCTGATTCCCCCTTCATCTCCACGGTTTGTGGGTGGAGAGTCGGGCGCGGTGGCTAACCTCCTTCTGTCAGAGGCAGAGAGGTGAGATTAACTATACGAGAGTTTCTCCAATTCCCAGGCGGAGCTCCTTCAGAGGAGCGGCAGAGGCAGCCGGACGAGGAGGCGGCGGCATGCGCGACCAGGCCTATAATCCAGTTATCGCTCCCTTCCAAAGCCTAGCAGCCTCCTGACCTCCGGACACAAACATTACGGTCCCTCTCCTCCATATCGCGCTCTCTCTCCCTCTGTGTTCATCTCCCTCTCTGGGTACCTCATTTTCTATCTCTTCTCTCTTATCTCTCTCCCTCTCTCTCTCTCCTTCTCCATCTTCCTCTCTCTTTTCGGAGTAAAGTTCTAAAAACCCACTTCCTTTCTGTCTTTGCTCCACGCTCAGCGTCGCGAAGGTAAGAGTGCGGCGTTTCTAGGCAGGCATAGAGCTCGTCGTCCTCATCCACTTGCACCGCTGCGTAAATCAGAGACAAATAACGCACCCCCCCCCCCCCACCCCGATCCACCAGCACACATATCAAGCGCCTTGCCTTTGGTCGACTGAATAAAGTTTTACGGAGTTCTGTTGTTTTCCTCCTGTAAATGTCCCTCGGCACAAAGTAATTTATTAAGAAGACAATGAGGCGTATAAGAGACCATTCTTCTCTCTGTCTAAACCATATGTCGAAAGCAAACACACAAACTGCGAGTTCATCTTCTGTGGTCTTTGGGGAGCTTTTATGTTTGGGCGCATGATGTCGTAAAACGCTGCCAGTGTTATGTGAAGGAGGCCTGGCCGCAGTGGACGCCTGCACTTGTGCTGCTATGAGGGTATCGCTCAGAGACCGGCGGCTCTGGTCCGAGAGGGCACGCCAGCTACAAGCTAGGACACGGCCACCTGAGAGGGAATTTCAGTCACACAGACGGGGTCGTCCTCATGGCCAACAGGTGATTACCGGGTCCCCGGCTCGTTTTAATTGAAATCGGTGTAGCCTGCACCAAAGAGGTGAAGAAAATGTAATCTCACTGCAGATAAGAATCACAGAGATTCTCCGTCTCATTTAGCCGCTCCTCGAGCCCAGACCACGCGCGCTGGGCCGCCCGAGCATACGCTCGTTATCCACGCCGGTACCTCCAGCTGCTCTCCGGCTGCCTGCTCCGGTGGACTGGCTCTCCGTTCCCCTTATCCTGGAATCCGTGGCGTCCGCCACTCCAAACATCACGAGCAAGCAGTTCCTCACGGTGTGAAGGCCAGCTGGACGTGCTAATCCGATCCGTTGGTGGCGCGCCTTCCGGTCTGGGCACAGGCGAGCCCGGCTAATCGAGGCACCGGACCAAGGGTCACAGTCTTGATGTTAGACCTCCTCCGCCCACCCAGGGGGGAGGCTCCTTTTGCAGTGTAATGATGGCAGCAGCATGACCTTGGGATGACCTTGATGTGACTTTGCTTTGCACTCACGGTCCACAGAGCAGGACGGGGGTGGGGGGGGCGTTGTGATTTTTCACTGTCACCGCTACGTGCAGCGGAGTCCACACGGGCTCTCACAGGCTCGCTGCGGTCACCGTGGGGACGCCTCATCCCAAGGTCCAGGCAGCTGTGTCGCGTGTTCTCCGGGACCTGCCCTCACCTCCCCCGTGCTCCCCCTGCAGGAGGTGATGCAGATGGAGATGCAGCTGGGAGGTCGCCTGATCGACGAACCGCACGCTCTGCTCTTCAAGGACAGCTACCACAACCTGCGCCTCTCCATCCACGACCTGCCCCACACACACTGGAGGAGCAAGCTCCTCACTGGCTACCAGGTAGGACTCTGCTCTCTCACTCTCTCGGTCTCATCTCCCTCCTTCTCACTTCTCAGCCTTTTCTCCTCGGATCTCAACCCCCGCCGCCCCCTCCACGCCCGACTCCCTCACCCTGCCTGTTACCGTCACTTACCCCCGAGACGGCCTTTATCCGCCGTCCGGTCTCTCTTTAACGACGGCCTTCTGACGCACCGGCCTGATCATCCACGCTCCGAGCAGGAGTTTATCAGCTCTCCCTGTACGGGCCCAACCCTGAACGGGCTCTCGATATGTTGTCCCAGCCAGCGGTGGGTCTTTACGGCCACCGCGGCCACACAGAGCATAGCGCTCTAATTGGATGGTTCTTCGGTCTGGCCTCATTAGGCTGTTTCCGAATGCGCTGCGATTGTGCTGTTAAAGGGCGACCGGCAAGTGCCGTAAAAACAGCGCCGTCTCATCGCTTATGTCAGTAATGTTCGCCGTAGCGAGAGCTCCACGCGTTGGTTGGACTCGGCCTGTGCAACAGCTCCCCCTTTAGGACAGAACAGTGCATTGCAGGAAAGCTAAAACTGACTGCCACCGTAGTCAAACAAAGAAATCACTAGTAAGGTAAATTAAAGCTAAATGAAAAAAAAACCAACAAAAAGTACTGAGAACTTGTATTGTCATGTGTTTCTAAAGTTATAAATGAAATCTTGTATATCCTCTAAATCCTCTTTTCAACTGTTATCAGACATTTCATTTTCCGTCCTATCAGTAGCAAAGAAAGCCTTCAAGCCAAATTGCATAGTCATTAATCATATCCTGTTTCACTTTTACTTCAGGCCATCCTGAGGTAACAGTCGTCTCGATAAGGAGGGGACCTTTGGAAGCTCTCACCGCCTCAACTGTGATAGTGCGCTCTTTGTTGTTGTGCTTGGAAATGGGAAAAGGTTTTGTCAGACAGTCTAATCTCTGCAAACAACAGTAGGATGGGATTGTGTCCTCTAAGGCTTTCTGCTCTATGGTGTTGGGCTTTAGCAGGTACACATTTCAGAGATGGGGCCCAAGATGCTAGGCCTAGAGGCGTAGCCTGTTCTAGGTCCCGAGGTGGAGCCTGCTTGTATGATCTTGGATGTCCCAGGGAACGTTTTCCTTCCCTCTACTGATGTTTTCATGCAGGGAACAGTCTCTTAAGATATTTCCCTGTTATATGAGCTCTGAGGCCATGCTTCTGTCCTCCACACTGTGTGTGTGTGTGTGTGTGTGTGTGTGTGTGTGTGTGTGTGTGTGTAGGAGATCCCCTTCTACCACATCTGGAGTGGCTCCCAGCGGAATCTGCACTGCACATTCACGCTGGAGCGGCTCAGCCCGGCCACATGCGAGCTCTCGTGCATGCTGTGCGTCTGGCAGGTGGAGGGCGAGGGCCAGAGCATCAGCCTCGACTTCAACATCTCCAAGGTGAGCCTGCGCCGTAGCGCTGCCCGACACCCACCCTCTGGCCAAGCGTGCTCCTGACCCTCCAGACACGATGGAGACGAGGGCGCCACTGCAGTAACTGGGCCGGACTAACCGCGACCCATTCCATGCAGTATGCCGATTGGACCATCTCATGCCAACTAATGCTGCACATGAGTGTATCACAAACTACAGTTACAGAGATGCAAGGAACGTGTTTCCCGCCACTTATGCCTGATCAGCACAAAACTTTAATGTGGATTTGTTTGGCTCCCTGAAGGCGTGTAGGGGAGAGTCAGGTTTTGGTCTGTGTTACAATGATAATGAGGCATTTAAAGCCACAGTGGTTTGGGTTTCGTCGGACCAGTAGGGCCCCCTGCTTTCTGTCCTGTGCTGATATCACAACATGCAAGGTACAACATTAAAGGAGTCAGTTTTTGAAATTTACACAAATGAATCAATAGAAAAACAATTGGAATCTTGTAAAATGCAGTAGTGGCTGGTAATCAGGCTGCCTGGTACACAGCAGTGAGCGTTTTAAGTGGACAGTTTTCTCACAGACACACACAGTCATGTCAGTGTGCTCCTCTGCCCTGCAGGACACCAGGCCGCTGGACACAGGCTTCCTGCTAATGGACAACAGCACCCCTGCCTTGGCTGGCCCCAGCGCCTTCCAGATCCCGTACCTGATCCGACAGAAGATCTGCAGTAGTCTGGACACACCCTGTCCCAACGGGGCTGACTGGAGACTGCTGGCCCAGAGACTGAAGCTGGACAGGTACCTTAGCAACGTTAGCGTGTTTCGGTCAGTTTGGACAGGTACCTTAGCAACGTTAGTGTGTTTCGGTCAGTTTGGACAGGTACCTTAGCAACGTTAGCGTGTTTCGGTCAGTTTGGAGAGGTACCTTAGCAACGTTAGTGTGTTTCGGTCAGTTTGGACAGGTACTTTAGCAACGTTAGCACATTTGGGTTAGTTTGTACAGGTATGGTTGGCCGTAGATGCCTGGTATAACGTTGGCTGTTCCATCTGGGTGGACCAACCCAAACCCAAACCCAAACACACACACACACACACCGTCACACGGCCTTGAGCTGCTTATCGAACACAGTCCGAGTCCACAGGAAATTACAAGGCTGTGATTTAATTATGCTCCTGTTTAACTTCCTCCAGGTAATGAAACATAATGGGTACACTTCATTTGTCCAATAAGCTTTACTTGGTCCAATTAATTACAGTCTGAAGTGGTGAGACTCTGGTTCAATTAGCACTCAGGTCCAAAACAATCCATTTTCATTTAGCCCATGGAAAAAGGCAGCTTGGAATTTGGACCCGTTCAGAAAAAGCCGCTTCCTCCTGGGCCTGGGAAGTATAGTGCCGGCACTGGCTGCGGTTCGGGATAAAGCGAGTGTAGGGGAAGAGTGGGGGAGAAAAAAATAGGGCCCATCGACCGGAGCGTTCGGCCTTCGCTTCCAGGTACGCCCGCCCCCCCCGCCCAACGAAGCAGCGTGCTTTGTTGTCATCGATCGGCTTTGATCCGAGAGGTTCTGCCAGGTCGATGGAGGAAAGGTCACGGGCTGCAAGCGTATCGGCGAGGCCTCCCAAGCCTTTACCCCCTACGGCATTCACTCAAAACGATTCGTCAGATAAACCACGGCACGAGCCGATGTAGAAGCTACGTACGTTTGAGGCAACTGAGGTGTCGGAGGGTCTTTGGGGGGGGTGAGAACAGCGTACATCCTCAGTTTTTCAATTAGTTTACTTTAGCATGATTGACAAACACAGAAGCTCAGCAGAGCACGAGTGGGTGTGACAAAGGGCATGGGTATGATGTCCCCCCACATGCCGTCACACAGCTATTCCTACGCTCACTTAATATAGAATACCAGATGTATTACAGTTCCAACAACGTGTGATTTTTTTTTCCCTCCCCTTTCCCTGTTCTTTGTGCTGAGCTCTTACGTACGAGCCGGGCCGCCTCGCCGAGGCTGAACCCGCGCTGAACCCACTGACACTTATCGTGCGAGTCAGGCCGTAAGCCACGAAACAAAAGGCCACACGCGCAAATTTCAGCAGGAGCCGCAAAGGGACTGAGGCAGGACGCAGCAGAGCGTCACCCCCGCGCTTTAGAACGAGCCCGGGGTGGGACTGGGGGCGGGGCCGGGGGCGGAGCCAGGGGTGGTACCGCACCCTCACACTGTCTGTCTCCCCCCGTCGCCAGGCACATGAGCTTCTTTGCATCCAAAGCGAGCCCCACATCGCTGATCCTGGACCTGTGGGAAGCCCAGCACTTCTGCAGCGGCAACCTCAACCAGCTGGCTGCTGTCATGGCAGAGATCGGCAAACAAGAGGCCATGATATTCCTGGTGTCGGACGGGGAGTGCTAACACACACACACACACACACACACACACAGAGGCAAGCAGGAGAGATCAACAGACATGAATCTCTCAATGGTAAGGGCAGAAAATGTCACTGCCCTTCCTACCCTCCATTTATAGAGGAAGGACTAACCTTAGAACAGGGTTTACCAGCCACTCAAGGGGTCATATGTGCTGTGATTAAAAATATACTATGCCCCCGCTTGGCCACACACACACACACACACACACACACACACTAAGTAAATTTCATTTTTGCAATGGCATATGCGGAAATCCCAGATGTTGCCCTGACCCTGTCATTTGACCAATAAGTTCATTTTACACACCTCATTGTTAGACACATTTCTCTTCAGTTTTTCCTGAAATTTAAACAGCCGATCATGGAAAAATAAGGGATGAATCAAGGCCCACCCAGTCACAGGTTTTGGTGGCCTGCAATTTGAAAAAGTGTCACAAGGCATTTAGCAATATGCAAACACATGCTGTATACTGAGGAAAACTACAGAAGGCGATGCATTATTACCTCACAGAGAACTTTCAGCATTCACAGAGAGTACCGTTAAAGATACAGTGAGTAACATCTCCCATTACAAAAGGCAGAGGAAATTGAGTCTGGGTTTTATGGCCATCGTGCTGCTTTTGTGCGTCCAGCAGCGAGTTAATGTTTCCGTACCTTTAATGAGCTTAGAGTCAGATGTAGAGAACTGTGTCCTGTGGGAGCCATCAACACATTTTTTTTTCTCTGACCCATTTCAGGCACCTGTAATGTGGCTGTACCACTATTCAAAGCCATAATTAGAACTTCCCAAATGCAATGTTGATAAATGACAATGTCCGGTGGCTAATAAGTTAATGTATGCAGCATCTTTAGAAGACATAGTCATTAAAAAAAAGAAATTTTAATAGAAATACGTTCAGGGATTTTGGTTTTTTTTAAACACCGATGATGGTGTATGCTTTTAAAAGTACTTAAAGCAACTCTGACCTTTCTAAGGAGGCTTTGGAAACCTTGTTAGGATTCAAAGGTTGCCTTGACGATGTTGTACACAGTCCACATTTTGTTGACATTTCTGAATTTGTTTTAGTTCTAATTTCAGTCATTATTGTAGAGATTGCTCTAAAGGACATACAAGTTTAATATAGAACCGTTCCACCAAATTATTTCCAGCTATTCCTTTTTGCATTTAATCAAATTTGTTTTATTTGATAAGATTAGATTGTTAGAATAAATGGTTTTAGTTTCAGTCCAAAAGCCAGTCCAGTTTGGCTTTATGATATTCTGTACTGGTATGGCAAAGCTAAATTTGATTTCTGCTTTTGTGACAAAAAAGAAAACACTATGTGGACTTATATGAGGATTTGGGTTTTTTTGTTGTTGCATCAGATGGTTCTGGCATGCAGCTTTCAAAACAGAATCAAAGATTAGACTTTGTTTTAAAAGGAAAGTTATTTATCATGTAGTGAAATTGCATTAAGCCACAAATTTAGGAGCAGCGGTTCTCATTGCTATCCTCCGTCATCAAGTCCACTGCTGTGCACACACTACTAACGTGTGCGGGGAAGTTTCACGACCGTCCGTTATTATGAATGTGAAGGTTTTGTTTCCAGTTGTACCTTCCCAAAGTGGCCACCTCCGTGTTAACCTGCAAAGGTAATGGCCATAACTGGATCTTTCCAGTCCATTTGCTGGTAGCAAAAGTGATTGTAAGAGATTATTTCATTAAATAAGAGGCATAATTTTTTTGAAGAACCCAGAACAATGTAAAAGGTTTCAAGCTTGCTTGGAGCCTTAGGTTTTAAGATGTTTCCTGAGTTAAATTTTATGATTACAATTAATCATGTATTTTTCAATATTTTTTTACTTTCATCTATAAAATTCATGTTGTGTGTGTATATATATATAAAAATACTTTTCTATCCCAGTTTTGATGCTGGCACTACATGTAACATCTCTGGAAGTTGGTAACCAAAGGTTTAGAACCATGTGAGATCACTTTCTATCACATCCTTTAACTGTGTCTTATATACGTCACGACATTCTTTGGTAATTTCTCAAAATATACACAACAGGTTCCCCTTCATAACAAAATCCATTTACAATAAATACAAAATCGTCCATTTACAATACATTTAATTTCCAAATGTAAATTTTTAATTGTGCAGCATTTTAATATCGAGCATTTCACTGTTAATGCAATTTAAATATTTATTATATAGCACTTTGTAAGTAAATGTAAATGATATTTTAATATTGAGCCAAAAAAAGAAAAAAAGAAAAAAAAGATGAGACAACTGGCGTCACATTTGTCAAAGTATAACCTGTGAAGTGTTGGCTTATTGTTCATTGATCACAGCGTTAAGTAAAGGATTTCTGCAGTGTTGGCAGGTTAAGCCAGAAGCCTCTACACTAGTTTTCTGTTATGCCCTGAAGCTGTTTGTGAACTGGATGGGGTTTATGGCAGGTATCTTAAAAACAAAACATAAAAAAAAAAAAATAGAGTTGTGTTTCAGCCTCACGCAGCATCTCATCGGGACAGAGATAAAAGCCAATGAGAATATCTACAGGACAAGAGGTGAGAGTCAGCACCCCACACACGTCATCCAAATCCACAAACCGAAAGCAGACCTCAGGACCCTCTAACCGGAAACCTCTCACTCTCGACCCAAACGTCTAATCTGGTACCACTTCAGTCAGTGTGCATTTTAAATGTTGACCTCTTTCCTCCTTACACTACATTCCATTAGTGAAAAACATCCAAGTATAAAATTCAATTTTAAACAAAAATTCAAAAAAGGGTGATACACTTGTCATTTGTCATCTAAAAAGCCAACTTTGGAAGGCACATTCATCTAATATGTCTGAGATGCGTCCTTGAGAAGAAAAGCCAATATATTTCCCATGACTGTACATTGTCAAACTCATTCTTTAGCTGTTCTGTATAAAAGAATGTGTTACTTTTCCAGATTTCCACTTTATTTTGAAACCGAAAACAGTAGAATTGTGTACCTTTGAATGTTCAAGTTCTTAATTCAATGTTCCTTGCCTTTCCGCAAGTCAAAATGCTGTATTTAACCTGCCACAGCGCTTATGCAATTGTAAAATTTTTTTAATCATATTTTTCTTTTCTTTTTGTACTTTTGTTTTCTTCGTCAATGTAAATTGTCGTTGATGACTTTGTGCTAACAAGAAGCCCCACAATGAAGGGTTTTCTTTACTTTTGGACAATGATATGGATTTGTGGGTAGAATTTTGAAAATTCGTTTCTAAGTGCTTTCAAGTATTTACTTGGCCTTATGTATATATCTATGAAATTTCAGAAAGGTATGTATAGTAATTCAATCTGAAATGGATGTAAATAAATTATATATTGTTAAAGAGGAGTTGAATCTTTTTTTATGGCATACCTGACTAGTACTGTGTATATAGCAAAATAATAAATAATAAATAAAAAAAAAGTTTTTTTAAAGGATTTTATTAATATACATGTTTGCAGATTTGATTAAATGTCAATTGTACAAACATCTATAAATGACTTGTCTATTTGCATAAAAATTTCTAATCTGAAAAGTATACAGTAGTTTTCCTTTTGAAAAAGCTACACATCATGAGTCTGTAGTTACAAAAGCTATTTAAAAAGGCACTTAGTGGATGAAATACGTTAAAAAAAAAAGAAGCAAAAAACACCAGTCATATCACATTCTGCCTCCAAGTGATGTTTGGTCTCAAAGAGAGAAGCTGCTTAGATATGGAAAGGATTCGTATGGCATTCTGGCTGTGACGCATCCAGCACGTGCTTTCAGCAGGTATATGATTGTTTCTTCAAAAAGAAGTGTGGAGCAGGTAAGAGAACGACAAAAGAGTCATCCCAGCAGACTTGTTAGCATGGCGGTTCTGAAGTGCTGACTGATCTCTGAAGGTGTACTGTTCATTATAATCTGCCATGACAGATGTACTGTGGTAAACCTACAAGCCAAGCTGCACTGGCACGGTTCCACAAAGCAGGGGTATTTAGTAGCAGGACTGAAGCCTCCGTTTACCTGGGTGGTACACCGAGTCTTCAGGCCCGATACACAGATATGTAGTCATTTCTCCTCTTAAGCGTGTTAAATTGTTGCTACGAATCTGATGCCAAGTTAACATCACAGCTTTTTATAAAACGGTCATGGGATGAAGCCCTAGATTTACCTACATAGCAAGCAGATGTGTTGAGTCTCGGGCCATCACGGTTTAAACAGCACCCAAAAAAACCTGCCAATTCAATTGTAGAAGCACTTCAGAGACAAGATTCTCAGTATTCGCAGCCAAATTTC
This sequence comes from Electrophorus electricus, assembly GCF_041902795.1. Lineage (NCBI taxonomy): Eukaryota > Metazoa > Chordata > Actinopteri > Gymnotiformes > Gymnotidae > Electrophorus > Electrophorus electricus. The sequence continues at coordinate 26,718,041 of NC_137499.1, forward strand.
ATTAAACTAGGCTCATGCAATCCCTTGATCTGGTTCACTACCATTAAAAAAATCCCCACTCTTTGGTTAGCAAAAGTCTGTTCCTTTGCATGCAAAAAAACACAACAGCCTGGCGTCTGCAGGCCCAAGCCTGTTCTTAATTAGAGCCGCCTGTCAGATTAGGACAAATGGATGGGGCACGCTCGGTATTGGAGGCACGTAAAGACCATTGGTCAGGTCAATATGAAAGGGGCGCAATCAGTGCTAATGCAGTGCTGTTCTGCTGCCAGCGGTTCTTTCCTCTGTGGTCTGCCATTACCTTAAGTACCCTGGCGCAGCAAATGAGGTAGTGGGAGGAAACCAGGTCTGTGGTGGGGTGTGTGTGTGTGCAGGGGGTGTCACGGTAGCGCCTGTGTACATCAGCCCTGCCTCCAGGGGTTCACCCCTGTCCACACTACTAAACACAGCTGAAAGTCGCAGACGTTTAGCCCACAGCTGGGTTTCATCGGACCGGGGAAAGGTGAGGGGTTGCATTATAAAAGGTTACATAGTTTATAGGGTGAATGGAGTGTGCGGCCATGGTTTCCAACTGCAGGGGCAGGTTCTATCACACGTGGTGTTAGCAGTTCATAACCAGCATAATGACCTCGGGCGGCAGAAAACCTTGCACGTTACTTTTACACTATATATTTATTGTAACTGGCAGAACACACTGTAAATTAGATTTTTCCCCCACTACCCTCATGAACTGTGTAACCGTTTTTTCTCTCAACAGTGAAACTATTTCGACATCACAGATGAGCATCACATCTTTTTTTTACTTTTTTTTTTTAAACTACAGACTATAAATCAGTACAATATTCAACATCCAACACAGCATGGGTCCAGTGCTATGCTGAGCGCTGTGGTCACTGTGATGTAGACGTATTGTGACCTTTACACAGCGGTGAGCCACCTCGGGGTCCAGGCCGAAGCATCGCCCTCGCGGCGGCGGCAGGGCGGAGCTAGGCCGCTGTCCCTTGCTCACGTGCGAGCGTCACGGCTCGGCCCCTCAGATCGCAGAGAAGGCGTGACCTTTACACAGCGGCTTGTCCTTCTTTGAGTAGAACGTCTTTCCCTCCAGATTGATATTGCAGAGCTGTAGAGGCAGATAAAAGCAGTTTGGGGGTGGGGGGGGGGGGGGATTTAAAGAAATTAAGAAATTTAAAACCCTAAATAAGTCTTAGAGAAGGAACAGAAGAGTAGGCTATGCTCAGCCCTGAGAGCGGGGTGGGTTTTATTATGGTCCGTTCAGCTGACAAATATCTGAGAGGGGGAAAAATGTCTGAGGTCAGAAGCCGATGAGGAGAGGATTTGGTTTTTGTTTTTTAAAACAGTTCTCGAGGCAATGTGAGGGCCAGCCTGAGGCGAGGCGAGGCGAGGCGGCAGGGGTTCGCCTGGAGGAATAGGAATGACTTACGGCGCAGACGAAGCATGTGTCGTGCCAGCTGTAGCCGAGCGCCTCCAGGAAACGGTCTCCGGCGTCGATCTTGAAGTCGCAGCCATGACATTTAGTGCCAAACATCTTTTCATAGTCTGGAAAAAATTAAATGGAGAAAAAAAAATAAAAATCAAAAGCTGATTAGCAATGGAGTGGAAAGAGCTTAGTCAAAAATGGGAGGAGAGAGAGAGAATCCACCATACTAGACAGTTAAAGTCATCAAGAACAAGTAGAAAAGGAGGATTACATTAGCTGTGTGTGTGTGTGTGTGTGTGTGTGTGTGCGCGTGTGTGTGTGCGCGCACCGGCCTGGGGGCTTTGATAACACAAATTGCTGCAGATGCCTAAATGCACCCTCCCAGGTTACTCCATTCTGGAACCACTGGAGGACGTTCACAGTGGCATGCCGTCAGGGGGCGGAGGGATGCAGCTCGGAGTCAGTGGCGTCGGCCCTCTTACCGTGCTGAGACTGCAGCCATTTGATCAGGCCCCCGTGCCCCGGCAGCAGCGGTCAGCGGCTTTCTGCCGAGTGCTGATGCGAGAAGGCAGGGTGGGGGGCAGCAGGCGCGACGCTCCAACAGCACGCTTCATTTCCATAATAAAAAAAGGCCCTTCGCCGGAGACGCCCGATTTAAATGTCTGTGTGCGTTAGATTAGGCAAGCAAAAGCGCATCGGGAGGAAATTCAAAAATCACCGACACGAAGAGGAAGCGTGAACAACAGAAACACTCAGTGGGGGGCGGGGCTGGTTTTACTGGGGTACAATAAACAAGCCACGGACCCAATCTGGCTGGAGGGTAGGAGGCAGTTGTGGATGGTGGATGTGCGTTGGACTACAGCCCGTGGTGCAGCGTTGGCGTATGAATGATTAGGCATGGTGGGGGGGCTCCGGGGCCTGGCATACGATGCGCGGCCAGGTGCGAGGAGCTGCTGGCGGGTTCCTACCTCTCTCGCAGTAGGGCTCGCCCTCCTCCATGTAGAAGGCCTGGTTCCTAATGGGCTTCTTGCAGGCGGCGCACACGAAGCACTGCACGTGGTAGGTCATCTTCAGGGCGTGCATGATCTCCTGCGGGAGGGAGGGGCGAGAGCCCGTTACGTCATCTCCACCACGAAAATCACGCCACCTACTTGAGCTCCCACCCCCACAATTTGGTCAGTAAACTTGTACTTTCTCTTTTAAACACACACCCACCCACATCTGTTGCCAACACTAAAATAAATAAACAAAACAGAACAGTCGAGGGTGCAGGCAGTAATTTTGTGGTCGTTTTGTTATTATCTGACTATGGTGCAGGTTTGCTGCACTGTGCATTATTGCAAGAGGATCCAGAGCGAGTGCCGTTTTCCGATCTCCGGCCCAGCATGCTGCGGGCGCCCAGACGGAAACGGAAAAAAAGCACTACAGCTCTGACGAGAAGCCCACCCCACCGGCAGCGCTGTGGGGAAAGGCAGCAGGCGGTACTCACGCCGGTTATCTTCTTCTTGCACTTGGCACATTTGGGGGCGCAGCGATTGTCGTAGCACACGGTGCAGTATATGGAGCCCTGCTCCTCAAAGAAGCCGCCCTCGTCCAGCATGGCTCTGCACTGGCAGCACACAAACTCCTCCGGGTGCCAGGAACGGCCCAGCGCCACTACGTAGCGCCCTCTGGAATCACGCGCACACACACGGAATCAATCGCACTCGTGCTTTTTGCTTTAGAGTGAATTGTTCACTCACCGTACACTTAGTCCTTGTAAGGATCCAGAGCGCGCAAGCCACTCTAATGGAACTCGCAGGTCCGTCAAAGGAGCCCTTGTCTTTTCATATTGATCCTACGCCGCATAGGCCCCTGGCCACGCTGCCCTAATTTTGTTCGCGGTGCTGCAGTCTTTCAACTTTTGCAATAACTTTCCTCCCCTCTGACCTCCCGCTCACCTGCTAGATATGGACATTTCCCTCCTCTGTCTACATCGATTTCTAACTCTTCACCCCCCTCCACTCCACCACCCCCCTTTTTTTTTTTTTTTTAAGGCCGCTCACAGTGCTTCTCCTCCTGCCTCGAGGCGACGAACGCGAACCCTGCGAGGACCGCGCTTGCGGAAGGCGCGGAGAGCACGACGTACCTGATGACCTTGCTGCAGGCAGCGCAGAGCGGCGTGCGGGCCGAGCTGGCTCCGTGGGCCGGGCCCTGCAGCGCCGCCTGCACGATGGAGCAGCGGCTCTGCTCGGGCGTGGGCTCTGCCCGCTGGCTGTGCTGAGTCACCACCGTGCTCGTCTTGTCCGGCCGGTAGCGGTCGGCGAAGCCCGGGTCGGTCACCCATGGGGGGCGGCAGGACGGGCCGGCGGGCCCCAGAGCTGGGGGGGGGGAGGGAGGGAGGGAGGGTCTAGCGGTCAGGCAGCTGTGCTGGCAAGGCTTCGCTGCACATGCTCATTACAGCAGTGTTCGCCTAGAGCGCACTGAAGCATGTCTCTTAACCAGCTTACCCTTAACAAGTGCAGCAGGGACATGGTTACAAAAGAAATCAAATGAAAAGGGCATTTTAAAATCTGACCAACCTTAACATGACGGTCAAGCCAGAAAAAGGAAAGCTTTAAAAAATATAGCTCATAAGAGCTAGGTGAGGGAAACGAACGAACGAGAGAGTGTGTGTGTGTGTGTGTGTGTGTGTGTGTAGTAGGTTTTGTACCTCTGCTTCCCTCAGGTTTGGCTGCCGGTTTGGTTTTACTGGGGCAGGGAGCAACTCCATGGCTGTGGAGAGAGAGAGAGAGAGAGAAATGAGCCTCCTGAGAATCACGTCTGTGTGCAGGATCAAGGCCGCACCAATGCAGACCATTAAAAGCGGAAGTGCCCCACGCCCACTGTGGTGCCAGCGTCCTGTTCGCAAGGCGCACGGCCAGCTGTCGGCTGGTTTGATCATTTAAATAACAACAAAGCCATGGCGTGGACTGGGGCGAGACGAACATATTCCAAGGTTAACGGCACGCGTTCACTGCTTGTTGCTGGTAACTGTGTGCAGGGCTCCCGCGTTAAACCCGACCCCCACAAAAACCTGTTTTATTCACCGAAATGCTCCCAAAGCTGGTCAGGGGCAGTTTGTGAGTGGATTCGAGGCTTCTCTGGTATTACTCATGCACGGCACTGAAAAATGCAGTTACACACAGCCATTTCAACTTCATTCCTAACGAAATCTGCTACTTACAAGGTACTTACTATATCCTGTGTGTCGAGCCCCTCCCCCACCCTCCTAAATAATCAACCTCATTCATCATCTTGACTTTCGTAGTCCTCCAGTCTGTGCGCGTGCACGTTTCACCATTTCTCACACTTGATGACACCACAGAGAGTCGGCTCTGATTAATGCTCTGTGGATTGCCTTGAGCAGAATTATTGTTCATCAGCACACACGCGTGCCAAACCAGTCTGCAGGACCCATGACGGTCTCTTTCCATTACCCGGAAAGGTTTTCCGAACAGACCACCTCCTAAACAACAGAAACTGCGAATTTAGCTTTAAAACAAGGGAAAGGGGGGGGGGGGGGGGGGGCCCTGTTGCATCATTTTTAAAATGCTGTTTAAGCCGAGCTTGTACAGCCATTCATTATGAATACAGTAATTCAATAATTGTGGTAATTACAGCCATCATAATAGTAATTGTGTGAATTTCCAGTCTTTATTTCAAAATAGGACCCATTTATCCTTTAATATCAAGCACAGCATTATTGTAATTGTGCTTCACTGTTCAGGTCACAGTGTAGACCTTCGTCTTCAATAGACGCCTGATCGTTAAATTATGCTCCAACAATACACGGACACTTTTTTTTTTTTTTTTTAAAGTAGTGTGGCAAAGGACAATTTCTCAACGTGGGCCTGGAATTTGACTGACAGTTACTCCTGCATGCTGACCACACACCACTGTGTCAACGTCAAAAACAGCTCTCATTACGGTCTAAATCACATGGCCGTGATAGGCCAGTGGCTACCGCTACATTTTTGACCTCCGACTCCAGTGGCTGACACGGCGCTTAGTTTAGACCCCGGTGTAGGGACAGCAGAAGACAGCGTCAAGATAAAGAGCAGAAACACAGAGGAGGCAGTAGGAAGGAAGTTGGGTTTTAATATTTTATGAAGTCAGAAAAGCAGAGGCACAAAAAAAAACAAACAAAAAAAAGTTTTAGAATTGTTATTTCGTTCACTGAAGAGTCAGAGAAAAACATTAAACATGATGATCATTAAAACAGTAAAGGGAGGGGAAAAATGAGTCAAAAATGTCAGAGGGGCTACACCATACATTCAAAGCACATAATGAAATAACAGATGAAACCACCACGCCTCCCCCTCGCGGAAACACGACTACAGACACAGGATCACATCGGAGAGACAGTATGCTGCACTCGGAGAATCGAGAAGGACCCCCTGACGGTCAGGCTCAGACTGCATTCCTTTCCACTTCGCCCTTATGATCTAGGCTGCGATCCTTCTCCTGGATTTTTTGATTGTTTAAAGCTCTTTTTTTTTTGGGTTTTTTAAAATGTTTAAAAACATCCCCCTCCTCGTGGGTGTGTGCTCCACGCTTGCCCATCGCGTTACATGCCCGGACGGGCGGAGCAGGCGTTCAGGACTTGATGTTGAGGGCGCGGGCGGACCTGTCATGGTGCCAGTCCCTCAGCCTTGCGTAGCGCGGGCTCTGAATCTCGCTCAGGAACTTCTCCCTGTCGGAGCCGTTCCGAAGGAAGGAGCCGCGCGCGTAGGGCACAGCGTCGCACGGGGGAGACCGAGGGAAAGGGAGAAGCAAACAAAAACAGAGACAGAACTAGAAAACCACGCACAACGAGAGAGGCTCTTGGAGAAGGAATAAGAACAAGACAGGCAGAAAAGAAGGAAAAAAACACGACTAACAGAACAGACGAGTCAGAAAGAGAGAAAATAAATAGAACGAGCACGAGCGAGCACACCTTCAGACTACAGAGTCAGCCATGCAGTGTGCAGTGTGTGGCTGCGCGTCAGCTGAGCAGGACTCATGGTCTGGGGGAGACAGAGCACCATCCGCTTCAGGTCTCCATCGCAGCGGATAAGACTGCAAGTGTGGGGGTGGGTTAGTGCATGCCACTGCACTTCAGCAGAGCTGCACGCGCACACAAACAATTACCTGGACCTTTTCATGGTCTCATCATCGGGGTCCTGCACTGAGGGAAGCACAGGGATACAAAATCAGATTCTGTCTGTTTAGCTCACACGCACACACACACGCAGCGCCGCAAACCATCAATCACCTACCAAATAACATCAAAAACAAGAACCGTGCAGGACACAATCGGCATCGGATTCTGGTCCAAGGTTAAAAAGCAAGCGTCCCTCTGGCTATCCTCACGGCACTCTGGAGTCGATCCAGGGCTGATGTGCAACTTTGTTATCTCCAATTTACAGAGGCCAGATCAGGCACACTCAAGGCCCAGCGATTTAAAAAATAAAGAAAGAAATAAACCAGCGCCACAAGCCCTAATCCGCAACCTCGAGGGTGGCAGCGAGGTCGGACGTGGCTTCACGCGGGCTGAAGGGTCGGCTCGCCGCCTCAGATCGTGGCTTGCGTGTTGTAAGCCTCTACTTTCGGACAAGAAAAGGTCATCTGACGCCCAATCAGCAGCTGGGCCAGAGGCTTAACTAGCTGAGAGGAAGGAAGATTTCTGTAAGCTGACCAATGGGGGGGGGGGGGGAAGAACCCTCCCCAAAATACATGAGAAGAACACGCAGCCCTCTACAATTATATGACATTAGCAATATCTGAGCCAGGATCGTTTGAGTAGGGGAACTGTAGTAGGAAGCATTTTGGCCTCTTTTACTGTGATGATTACATCAGCAGTAGGAGCCGGTTCAGAACCCTCGTTCATAAGAACGGGGCCTCTACAGAGTCTGGTCACAAGCTGCCCTTTCCACGGTCCTCCATTACAGTGAGGTCCGAGCTGCTTACTGTAGTCGGTTCCTGTGAGCTGGGCGAGGATGCGGAAGGAGCGCGACTGTGTGATGCCGGTGCGTGGCTGCCAGTCCTGAGTGTCCTCAATCAGACGTTTCTTACTGCGGTCATTCGGGATGAAGCACGGCATGTTCTCCGCCCGCAGACCGTGCCTGGGGGCAGGGTCAGAGCAGTCACCAATGGCGCTTGTCCCAAGCCAACATTCCCACACGACGTGCCATAGCAACAACGAACATGCAGGGATTGTTTATTTACTGGCGGTACAGGCCAACAGAACAGAACAAAAGCGACCAGCCAGCATGCTGGTTCTGCACTACACGAGTTCTGTCCCTGGTAAAAGCAGTCACACACACACACACACACACACACACACACACACACACACACTCTCTCTCTTATTCAACTACACCACATTACACAAATGCACAGAACAACAACACGCAAGTGCGCACACAAAACTGCATTTAATTTCGACCGACACGCCGAGCCATCTCTTCCTGCAGGGCTGATGATTTTCTCAGGCTGCCAGACACACGTTTGGGATAACGCGTTCAAGCAATGACACCAGTTCAGTGAAGCAGAGACACTAGGAGCAAAGCATTGTGGGTCAGCCCGGGGCCAGCACACTCTCCCTCGCGCAGACGGTCGGGTTACAGCGAGCTCTGTGCTTTCAAGCAGAACGCAGCCCTGGCTCCTGGGGACCGCACTTACTTGTTCTCATGATACAGCTCTTCATAGAAGCCTTCGCCTCTACTGCAGAGGAGGAAGACATGAATAAAAGAAGAAAAAAAAAAAAGAAAGGAGGAATGGAAGCATGGAGGAAGGACAGCAGTACAGAAATAACAAAAAATGAAGCAAAGTGTATCCCGGGGTTTCAACTTCAGCGCAGTACACAAGCTCAGATAAGCCAGTGTGTTTGCACTAGGCTAGACTAGCGCCGTGGAGCATGGAGGTGCACACGAAAAGCAATGGGCCTGGCCCAGACTCCTGCATGGGATACATGAGAACCAAGAATGATCTGGTTCTGTGAAAGAAACAACAACAACGAGTAAAGAGATTTACTAACTTGTCAGTGACCTCCGTCTGCTACGAGAGAGAGAGAGAGAGAGAGAGAGAGAGAGAGAGAGAGAGCACAAATTTTTTTTTTAAATGTTAAAAAGAGAAAGATACATAGTTTATTTGTTTAGAAGTATGGAGCATGAGACACACATGCACGAGCAAAGTGGAGAGAGAGAAAACAAACAAAACATGTGCAACCAAGTGCAGGCGTGCTGTGTGGGTGGAGTCCAAATTAGCACTTAAGTGTTCCAACTCTTGCCTTTGATGACTCCTCCCACCTCTGGCCCCTCCCCTAGTAAGTCTAGCAAAAAGATTTTAATCAACTAGGAAATAATTGTAGATTGCAGTAGTAGCATAGCTACTTTTTTTTTTTTTTTTTGACGGCCAACCGCTGATCTACAATGATTCCTGAGTGTTAGGAGTCAGAAAATGATTCTGGCGTTTCCAGCTGCTGCTTGAGCTACTGGAATATCCTGCTGAGAGGCATAAACACCGAAGGGAGCAAACTCTCACATGAGCAGCCCTTTAAAGCAGCTTCAGAGCACTGATGTAACCGCAAACTTCACAGAACTCGCACGCACAGCACAAACCTCATTCCATATGATCAAGCACTGCTCCTGTAGCAACCCCACCCTACAGCTCCGCTCCACCCCACCTCTCTGCATGCTGAGAAACAAAGGAAGACAGCCGACCTTTTGCCTAAAACAGCTTGTTCAAATGCAAAAAGTTTGGGGGGGGGGGGGGGGGGGGTTTAGTATGAACAACTAGGCTTGACGTGCGTTGAAGCAGGGAGACTGTGTTCAGTTGCTCAGGGCGGAGGATGCACCGAGCAGGAGGTCCTTTCCAAGTAAGGCTGTTGAGTAACTCTGCACCCTGGCAGCTAAAGAGCTCAGCGCATTCTAGGGGAGGGTCAGAGCTCTATAAACAGCAGCAAACAACGTCAAGCACTTGCCTAAAGGCAGTCCACACACACACACTCCTAAGATAAACATCTCGCCTCTTTTCTACCCTAATTTACCCTGACCCCTCAAAGTTGAGTTGTTCGCCGTCTCCTGGCCTGGCGCATCTGCCATTTGAGCGTTTAATGAGCGGGCCTCGTTAAGCCATAGGAACGGAGAAACAGATCAGGAGCATGTCCTGGGACGCAGTTGCCTAACAGTCTCTTTATCAAAACGTTGCTAAATAAATGCAGTTGCACACCCACTCAGACAGAGAAATGATAAAGATGGAGAAACGAGGCAGAGACAAGGGAGATCTGAGAGAGAGAGAGAGAGAGAGAGAGAGAGAGAGCAGACATGAGACAAGGAGAAAGAGCAGATATATATAGACAGTGCGAATGAGAGACTCAAAGCAAACAACTCCCCCTTCCCTTCTAGAGCTGCCAGATCCTGCATCCCCGCTGGGAAGGTGTAGCTTGCTTAGAAAACAAGACAAAAAGCAGACATGAACATCATGGCCAGCAGTGCCTCCCTCAGTAAACATGCGATTCTCCCTTCATGGCTAACTGGACATTTACGTGTTGGGAGTCTCTGAATTACTCAACTTCAAATACATTTTCAAACAGAAGGAGCTGACGATTCTCTCGGGTTGCCGGCGCAGTAAACCCCCCCCCCCCCCCCCAATCGCAACTTGAAAATGACTCCTTCAGAAAAGGTCAGAGCTCAATAGAGGGAGTTGGCGCCACGGCCGTTCAGACTGGTCGGCCCAGTTGGTGGGTCACCTACCCATTGTGGGAGCGAGGCGTGCTAGCAGCGGGCAGGGAGCTGAGCACGGGGGCAGGGCCAGGGGCATCCGTGCTCGGTTTGGGCACGTAAGTCACCGGTCTTATGATGGGCCCGGCGCTTGCGTTACTAGCGGCTGTGGAGAAGGGCTGAGCCATCTTGTTTATTCTCGTGCTGGGCGAGAAGGAGTATCTGGCTTGAGTGGGTGCAGATGCATGTGAACCCTGAGAGGTCAGACAGACAGACAGACAGACAGACAGAGACAGACAGCACAACAAAGGCAAAACCATGCAGATCAAACTAAGCATTTACACAAACATGCCATCAATCTTAACGGAATGGACGATCCCAGACTCCAGGAGCGTCTCTCAAACATGACAAACCTGGGCACTATAAAACAGAAAACGAGAGCCTTATGCTTCTGTGAACATTTATCCAAGCCTCCCCAGGACAGCGGGGCTCTCCAACAGCTGTGGCTCTTGCCGTTTCCAATGTTCCTACATCATTATTCAATCCCAGATTAAAATCCATGCGTTCAGTCTTCCTCTGAGAGCAGTCGCAAATCAAAATAAATAACATTAATAGTTATGCTAAGTGATAAATCTGCTGTTCGGGGGGGGAGAAAGAAAGAGAGAGAGAGCCAGCGCTCAACCCATCCTGTTGTCTGAGTAATATTTCTCTTGGGCGGCAGCCAAAAGCATCCCCTTCGCTTTCTGCTGCCTCAGCACTCAGCACTCGAGAAGCTTGAAGAGACAAGCGGAACCGTTCAATACGTGGTGGGGTGAGAACAAGAACACTGTGCTGCCTGCCAGAGTACTGACTCAGAGTAGCCACAAGAGGGTGCCGTTTCCCCTGTTCACCCTGCTGAAGAGATAACTGGCAACAGGGCGAACGCACTGGGGTTCACGCCAACGTATGGGGCAGTGGTCAACGACCGTTCATCCTGCAAGCTGATTGTGCACTGTATTTGTAACACACGGTCATTTCCGGCATCATTTCCTCTCACAGGGTTCTCGAGAGACCGAGATCAGGTCCACTGCCGGATCGATCCAGCAATTGCTTCTGGGATTGTGCATTCTGTTGCAGTGTCACACAGCACAAACAAAACTGCCAAGAGCAGATTTCATTAGAGTGCAAATAACAGACTTCAGGTCACCCTTAGCAAAGGGCAACTCACTCGGCACCAAATCAGCAACGCTCCTGCAGGTCAGCACGGCAGCACAGAGCAAATGAGAGTGAGAGTCAAACTCAGGCTCATCCTGTGAAAGACTGCAGTTCTAAAACATGCTGCACAGGTGTTTGTGTGTGTAAGAGAATGAAGGAAGAGTGTGTGCGTGCACAGGTATGCAAGTATGTGAATTTGAAAAACTCCAGTGGACTAGGAGTGGCTCCCTCTGAAAAGTGAGAGAGAGAGAGCGCACGCGAGAACGAGACTCGCGGGGCCAGGAGTGTGCACTGCAGAAGCCTTGCAGATGTACCAAGCAGAACAGCAGAGGATGATCGTTACCTTCTGTTCACCTGCGCCAGGCTGGAAAGCCCTGTTGAGCCAGAGAGAGACAACAGTTACAAATTACTGCAACATGCTGATTTATACACATTTTTGTTTTTTTAAATTACATTTCAGCAGTGTGTTCCATGCTTTGCAGCTCCAACATTGACAGGTATGTGACAAGCATGCACCACTTTGTAAAAAAAAAAAAAAAGTTATTTATTTAAAACTTTTTTTTTAATGGATTTTCTGTGTTTCTCCCTCACACAAGGCTCTCAAGTCTTTCTACACGATTTCTGCATGCAGGATCTTTTAAAGGAACATTTTGGAATTGTTGTCCTTTTGGGGGCTCTACTATTGCCCAGTACATCAGATATGTCTAGGAGGAAGAAAAAAATTATTATTTTTTTTTAAATTAAAAGTCACTCAACAAAAACAAAATCAGGTTTGGCTGGGGGTTACCAGACAGTCACTTTTAAACCGTTCTTTCTTAACGCCCTTTAAACGCATCGCTTTACCCTTGCTGTTGGCAACAGCTTTCAATCAGCGATCTCATTGTGGAAGAGTCCAGGCCATGAACGAGCGTGCATGTTGTCTACGCTGCAGCTGCAAAGCTGGCAAACAAACAAACATGCAGCACAAATCACATAAATCGGCATTCCTAACACTGCAGGCCACCTAGGGGAGCTTCAACTCGACTCCATATAAACCCATTTTTTGCTCCAGCTGGGATTTGGTGGCATTGCTATAGGACCAAGGATGCCTCACCAAAACAAAAAAAGCACAGACGTTGACATGTAATTTATAAGTGTGTTGAAACTGGTTTGTTTGGAAAGTTTTATTTATTTTGTTTTTCCTCCCCAGACACAGTGTCAGTCATGCTTGATTTGTTCCGTCCAGCCGCATTGTGTCTGGGGGAAACATCTGTACTCCTCCAATTAATCCATATATTACAATGATGGATTCGGACAGGAATGTTCTTTTCACGCATGACTTGACTTTTCTGGACCTGGACAGGAGCACGCACGGCGTAAAGGGAATGGAACTGAAATTAAATTTGCTAACGCATCATTGCGGTGAATTATGCAATGCAGCAAAAGCTGATCTGCACTGAGTGATTGATGAGAACATGGGTGTTCTGAAAGTGTGATGAGTGAGTATTCAGACCCCCAAACTTTCCATCTCTGCCCCCTTACATCTTCACTTTCCTTTTCCCTCAGCAGAAACACTAAAGCACAGAATTTAACACAACCCCCACTGCCATGAGCCTGCATTTCCTGTGCCCGTGTGTTACTTCCTGTGACTCGGCAGGAGCTGTGGCCTGCAGCACACCAAGACACAACTGCAGGAAACAAACAGGATGAGATGCCAGACCACAGTCAGTGTGTGTGGTTGTGTTACTGACTGGAGTATGTGGAAATTCTAGTCCAGCTCATGCTATGCGACTGCCATTCTACTGAAGCTGGACAATGGGATTCCACGAGTGGGGCCAATTGGTCACTCCGTGCTCAAATGACTTCTGAACTTAAAGCGAACAACCCCACCCTTGTTGCTCTTTCCAGCCTCAGACAAAGCCAGCGCTGTTCTCTCCATGATCCAACACGCCTGACACAAATCATCTAATTATCCCCTAATCTAATAACGCAAACTCAGGAAAACTAAAGGAAAGGATGGCTGCTCTTGTGAAAAAATGAGTTACAGCAAAAGATTATGGCTCACATCTGTTTTTATTTGTTTTGTTTTTTTGGATTTTTTTTTAGTTCCCTCCTACTCCTGAGATGATCAATTCCGTTCCTGCCCTCCAGGCAAAAACATTTCAGCAGCACCGCTGGAAAGTGCAGCGTTGCTCAGGTGCAGGCCACGGCGCCTCCCTGACGTTGGAGAACCACATGAGACACATGGCCATGAACCCCTTTGTGGGAGCTGATCCAGCGCCCAGAACCACGGCAGACATGGCACTGACGGGTCCATTTACCCAAGGGAAGGGCAAGTCTGGCCCAAAAACCTGCAGGGTGTTACAAGTTTGGTCTTCCTTTTAGATACATGAGAAAAGGCTTTATTGTCTTAGAGCAACACAGGACCTGTAACGCCATCTCCAGCTCCCTCACAGCGGCTTTCGCCAGGAGCGCCCAGCAAATGGTGGTCAGGGAAACCCATGCCTGCACATTCAGAGTAAACAGAGGGGTGTCGGAAAATTTTGACAATGACTTGGAGAGAAATGAATTGATGTCTTTTAGTGGAGTAAATTTGAGGCTGACCTCATACAGTTGCCCCATCCACCAAAAAAAAAAAAAAAAAAAAAAAAAAAAAAAAAAAACAACCCACACACCTCTTGGCAGAAACCAAAGCTCTAGTAATTTCACTCTTCTTGGCAACAGGCCAGTTGCCACAGCTACAGTGAAATTTCCTTCACAATGTATTTACCATTCCCCAACCATTCAATTCAGTGTCGAGAAGAAAAACTTCATTTTAAACAAAGTGCCAATGTTCGATGGAACTGACACCTTCATAGATGGCATGCACATGACCATTACTGCCCAAAGTACAGATGAGGGCGCATATGCAAGTTGAAAGCTGATCAGAGCCCGTGAGACGACGTCTTAATCTAATCAAATTGAAACCAAAGTCGGTAGTTTGTGTAGGTGGGTGTGGAGATGGGCTGCATTTGTTCAGTGTGACACACAAAGATCCAAAAAACAGCTTCCAAGAACATTTTGAAATCCAAAAATCTACAACTTGCAAAACAAGCCCAAAACCAGTCCCCCATCCCAAAAAAACTTTTTGGACAGCCAATAGGAGATTATTCTACAAACTTGTGTGTTACTACAGAGAAATGCTGATGCTCGTCTTCCATTAGTCTTAAAGGACGGTGGGTCACGCCAGACTGTACATGAAGCTCAAAAAGGCCTGAGGTGCTGAGGGTTTTACCATTGCCATCAAGTAGGATGGTCCACTTTCAGCCTTATAGGCAAGAATCAGAGTTTGAAACCCGATGTGAGCTGCTACAGGAAGCCAGTGAAGTGGCACGGGGAAATGCAGGCAGCGTTGATCAGCCATGCTGCAGCATTCCTGCTCAGTTTCAAGGGCGGAATGACACATAGGAAGAGGCGCTAGGAGTGAGCCACAGTGGTCAAGTCTAGAGAAGATCAGAGATTGCACAAGCACCTGGCTGACCTCCTGGAGAAAAGGGTGCGAATTCCTCCAAATTCCTGGACCAAACTCTCCTCCCCTCCCTTAAAAGGCAAGAGTCACAGTGACCTGAACCCCAGGGTTTTGAGTCATCCCTGAGTGTCAACATAACGGCTGCCTAATGAGCCAGCACTTGAGGTAGGGGAAAGAACAGACTCGAGGAGCCTGTCCACTCCCATTACCCGCCGCAGAGCTGCAAAGATCGGGGATTATCCCCCAGCACTCATCACACCATCGTCAGCCTGAGAGCCTGCTCGATTGCCTCCCATGGGAGTGCTTGCGCTGCAATATGTGAGAAACATTTTAAAAGGTAGTTGGATATCACTTCTTGCTTTTAGTCTCAGGTAGAAAGAGCAGTTCAGTCACTCATCCTACCAGAGTGTCTGTACTCTTAAGCTTATGTTCAAAAAAGTTACACAAACATTCACAGAGAACAATCTGTTTAGAACTGTTACAGAAAAATCTTGGAACAAATTAAAATCTTTTGGAGGTTTGGATTTCAGATCAATAGTACCGATACGAGGCATTAGAAAACAAGAGAGCACAAAAGTGCACAATTGCAGGGTTCTTCCCTTTGGGAGCTCACAACAAATGTTTGCAAAACTACATGTTTGTGAGCGTTCCGGCTGAGAGAAATAAGAGCGTGTGCACGTATCCACTAAAGTGTGAATATGCATACACACGCACATGTACCTGCTGAGCGTCAGAGTGAGTGTGTCGGTAGCTGCTCTGATCTTGTTTTGCGCTTCCACGTGCGTCATCTCCTCGGCATTGCTGTCTCCAATAGACACCACCCAGTCTCCCACACCCACACCAGCCAGGTCAGACTTTCCTCCAGGAATCAGCTGCAAAACACACATGCACACATGATTTACATTAGCCGCATCACTAATAAACACCTAGCAGGCACGGCTTACCTCTACTCCAGGATGATGGTGATATTTCTCCAGGAAACATACTCTAGATTCTCTCCTAAAACTAGGCTTAAGCCATTTCTGCACAACCCATCATACTGGTTAATGGTGTACTGTATTTGTATAAATAGAATTCAACAGATGCTCGCACACTTCATTACCAACATTATTGTTGCTGTCAGTCATCGACAAAGGTAAAATGTTTTTAGCAAGGGTCTAACTCAGGAAAGCTGAGAGAGATGTCTGAGGTCTACCCACAAGCAAGACAAAAAGGCCCCGTAAAGCCAAGGCGGGTTGAGTATAGCTAAACGATACGTTCCCACAGGTCATTGTGCTGTTTTACAGTATGTGCCATGACTGCGAGATAAGCGTGTCCCAGTGTCACTGCAGTACCACCCTTAAGATAGTCAAAAGCTTCGAGAGGAACTTCTTGAAGGGGAAGTGAAGGTGGGAGAAAATTCCTCACTTGTGTGCACGAAGGGCAAGGCCAAGTATAGAAAAGGAAACTACAGCGTGCTGCCAGAAAAAAAAAAAAAAAAAAAAAAGAAAAAAAAAAAAAACACCGAGACGGGAACTGAAGCACTAACGACCCTCGCGTAGAATCCCAGCAATAGCATGCGCAGGCACATAATTTAGCGGTGTGTCATGCACATGAAGTCTGTACCGTATAACTACACCACGGCTGTTAATTCTGACTCACCGTCTACAGATGCTCTGGAGCGTCGTCAGGGCGGTGTACCGTGCGATTCTACCGAGAATGACGAGGAGAAGCCAAGAGAGCACCGGGGAGGAAAACCCGGGCAGGACAAACAGAGTGCGGGAAGGGGGGGAAGGAAAAGAAAGGAAAAAAAAAAACAAAAAAAAAAAACAACCCACTCATTACATCCAACCCGCGCGCACCTACTGAGCCTATTCGGCACTTCACGTTCCGCCAGGTTCCGCTCGAAATCGGCAGCCCCGTGCCACGGTGGGAAGGAACTCCGCGGACACCTGGCTGGCGCAGTGGATGTGCTTGTATCAGAGCGGCTCTTCCTGAACTCACGGACACGTTTCAGTATACAAAATACGAGAACCCCAAGCAGTAAGCGCACTCTAGTCTGAACGCAATTTGCTGCAAATAAAAGCTATCCAAAAAAAAAAGGCCAGTTTACTGACAACTGCGACATTAGGAATTAATTATAAAATGCAGAATCAATTATAAGACCCAAAACAATTAGGAGATCAGGAAAAACAAGCCTAGACTGTATAAAACTGACCTGTAACAAGTGATGATTAAAATACCATTTTGATTCTTCAGTACTGAACAGATGTGTGATCCCCAAACCTTTACCAACGTCTACACAGACAGCCCTTGTAGTAAAAGCATGGGCAATTACTCTGAAACTTCTTAACAAGTGAAAATACATGAAAGGGCGTTGAGCCCGACATACTAAAAACTCGCTGGACAGGAACCTATAGGAAATAAACGCACAGGAAGTTTCAGATGTCGATGGGACAGTTCAGGCAGAGCAGGTATGTTTGGAGTAAAGACGTGCCAGTCGTGCACCGCAGACGGGCCAGCAGGAACATGGCCTGCCTTTAGTATGCAACGGCCAGGACAGGCAGGCAGCGAAGCCGCCACTACGGTACGGCCAGATCCTGCTGCCTTTATGACATGCTTGACTTTTAAAAGGGGGTCGTGGCAAATGTGATAAGTTCAGATCAAAACGCTCTTAAACATATGAGGAGGTGGAGGTACTGATCGTTATGACATCAGTATGTTGAACGGTTGGGGGGGGGATTTGGAAGTGTGACCGACTGTGGTCAGAAGATTTGGAGGCAAGACAGACAGGGGCACCTGTTCACCAGGCTCAGGTTCAAAGCAGCTGTTTCTGACCCTACCCTCTGTAGCACGGCGTGGAAGCGCTGAGCTCAGGCCTTGCAGGCGAAACCGTAAACCCCATCGGCACGGGCGTCGGCCAGAGAGCAGTGCACTCGCTCACACATGCAAGTCAGGCCACTACCAGCACGTTCTGTGGTTGATCTGGAGGCTTTGTTGTTGTTGTTGTTAAACCTCACAGTACAACAAATGCCTCCCACAGTTTCAGGAGTAGTCAGCGGATTATTAAGTTGCGCCATTAGAGAGTAGGGTCACAGTGTGCATAGCTGGAGACGCGATTACACCCAGACGGCCAGACGGCTCCTTAAATCACCCTAGGAGTCTCTCCTCTGTGCCCACCGGCACCTGCAGACTCACCGTTGGCGCCACTTGGAGATTACCCAGTGAACAGCAGGAGCCCAGCCCTGTTCGGCTCTTGGCCACATTTCATTTTTACATTTTCCTCACTGCCTTTCAGGGGCCAGGAGGAAAGGCCCTGTGTGCAGCATCAGCTGATAAATAGGAGCCATAAATATCTCCGGTGTCGGGGGGGATGGGTTGAAGCTTCCACCGTGAGATCAGGCCCCACCGTGAGAAACACAGCCCTTCGGCCCACCGACCAGCCCGCAGCGAGGCCAAACGATCTGGCGTCGTGGCCTTGAGGCCAAGCTTCACCGCAGGAGAGGGGGACTCGGGGTGGCAGGTTTTATGAGCAGAAAAGCTTTACGCCAAGTTCACTCGGTGGGATTCAACTCTCCTGCAGTTCATTACGACAGCAGGATAACGTGTGGCGAGGGAGCCGGAGGAGGCATCATCAGGCATAGGACGGAGGCGCAAAGCCTGTGGCTTGTGTCTGCCGATCACCATGGCACCCCAGACAGGGCCCATGGATCATGAGGGACGCCGTCGACAGCAAAACCCAGAATGAGAGACAAGGATGAACACATCAAAAGATAACGTCATAATTACAGCTCAGCTTGACCTCGGTGGGGAAGGCCTGGACGAGGCTGATGAGAACCAGATGGACGATCCATCAGGAAGGACAGAAAAAGTCGCATTTAAAGAGTCGAACAGCTGCCCTGTCTCAATCCTATCGCATCTCATGGGGAGATGTGTAATAAACGACTTCACAAAAATACGTTCGCGTGCACGCGCGAGAGAAAAAGCATTCCAAGGAATACTCCAGTGGTTTCGTGCCCGTGATGTCACCAGGAAAGTATTCCTTTGAGACAGAGAGGGCTCACAGAGGCCAGAGTGTTTAATGGATCCTGGACATGGAGAGCAGACAAAAGAGTTGCTCTGTGTTTGCCCGGAATAGGAACGAGACATTTAAAAAAAAGAAATACAATTTTAAAAAAAATAAATGCCAGGAATGCCACGGCACGCTGGAGATGCACATTATGGAAGCCAGAGTGGGGAAAGGAGGACATGAACATACCGAGAAACAGGAGAGCAGAGCGAGAGGGCTACGTGTGATCAAGGATCAGCACTTTTGTTCTCCATAGGCGTTTCCAAGCTAAGGAAACTGATCCAAGATCAGGCCGTCACACTTTTCTTAATGAGTACAGATGCGGGCAAACGGTGGCGCCTGGGCCAGCTTGTGAGTAGTACATCAGAACGAGCATGGGGGGAAAATCAGAGACAGTAATGCTTCAGCTAGGCAAATAATCTTAAACCTACTTTAAAACAACAATCAACCACCATGGCGATATTACCATTCGGCATCTCTGAGCTTGTGAAACTTGTCAAAATCAGAACACTGCAGTTCTACAGGTCGGCTAACCACCTCTAATGGAGTTTAAAACAGCTCTACCTCCCTCAGGTCGCTCAATTCTAGATGGAGCCATCAGCACATTTCGCACCAACCTCAACCTGGATGAAAGCTAGGAGAATTAATTGACTTTTGTGACCAGATTTCTAAAAATAAAACACTGATGCATAAAACCATAAATGTGAAAGCTTTGTAAACCCATTTGGATGACTTCCTTTTGGGAGGTTAGACAATACAATGTTTCTTTATTGGAAGTTAGGAAAATCTATTTTTCTTTTCACAACCCTCCTCTAAACTCTGCCATTTCAAATATATGAATCCCCCACTGATAGGAAAGTCATTATTTGTGTCATGAAAACATTTAAACTGGGAGGAGTCTCAGAACTGCTGGTTCTGAGAAGATCTGGTCATGGGTGTTGCACGTACAGACATGCTGTCATTGTTGTGCAACACCTGGCAGCAGCTGGAGCAATGCGATTGGCTGCCCTGCTCACGCATGAGGTCATCGAGGATCCGAAAGCAGACAGGTTGTGCGCCGTCTAGCCCAGCGTTCAGGTCATCCTTTCTGTCACCATATCCCTGCCTCACAAAAACAGATGGGAAGTGGCCCCAGGTCGTGTTTGTGTGCGCGCATCAAACACATTGCGTCATTCAAGTCATAAAACCCCATCATTAAAACAGAGAAGTGGGGCTACAGGGGGCAGGGCAGCTGACTTTAAATGGCAGCATGTTTAACATTCTCAGAGGAAAAAGTTGGTTTTTTTTTTAAATAATACGGAAGAAAAATGTTACATAATCGTATTGTTCAGACAGCTTCAGATTTGATAGTTCTTTCCACATTTTCTCTTCAATGTGTGTCCAGAAAATTGCCATCCATTCATTTACACCTTTCAGTGCAACACCTCTCTCTGAATTATCAGAGCACTTGTGAGCCAACAAGCTGAAATCAGCATGTTTGAGAGGGGTAAATCTGGAACAGCATATTTCAGAAACTCACAAACGGAGCAGGCCTGAACTGCACCTGCTTACAGTGGAGCTACACACAGCGGCGGAAATCAGCAACTCGCTTCTAACAGGCCACACTGCCAGAAAGAGGAGCGAGCAGCACTGGCCATCGGCAGCCGCCGTGGAGAGGTGTCCAGCACGTTCAATACAAACGACACGGTACATATAAGGCCTGGAAAGCGCTTTGCGGGCGAGGAAGAAGCAGAGAGTCAGTGACCTTTAGGAAGAGGAGGAGACGTCCCACAATCCAAACAAAGCCATAACATATCCTTGTGAGGAGAGAACTGAAGGAGAACACTGGGGAGAGACCTTCTCTTACGGCTTGGATATCAAGCGGTGACATGTTTGAGATGGAATGCATATGCTGAAGTGGACCTTGTGAAGCCAGCCACATACGGTTCTTATTAAACCCATTACGATTCCTTTTTAGGATTCGTTTGAAATCTTTGGGGGGTTTTTTCTAAGAGAAGAAAAATATTTTACATGAAGTCCTCATCAACATTTTAGGAACAGGGCTTTTAAGTGAAAGTGAATTAGCATTATGCTGTTAAACCCTGACTAGCTCACATGCACTGTTGGCCACATTAGATCTTTTAAAGCAAATATACAGTAAAGAGGATAAGACTCTTGGTTTAAAAAGAGGCAAGGGAACACATTTGTCAATAGAGCTGCACGATATTTTGTGTGTTAATCTACATCATGGTCTTGGTGATACCGATATCACAGAATTCGGTGATAAGCAAAAGACATAAAATCACATTTTTTGTGCATCATTGTATGTACCACTTCCAAACCTTCAAGATTTACTTTTTTGGTGATAGACATCACAAATGGTGCATCAGTGCAACTGCAATATAATCCTTCTGGTTACATCGTGCAGCCCTCCATGACAGTTGAGAAGAATCCAGACTGGGGGTGCTCACCTTGGACACAGTAAGGGGCATGCTGAAATCCTTGCCCCCCTGCAGCCGGAAACCCCAGGGAGCCGGCCCGTCCAGCGTCACGCTGTAAACGTTCATGGCCTGTGGAGGAGAGAGGAAGGAGAAAAGGGACAGATTGAAACAGATTGATGGATGGGTGGCCACTTTGCCATCACTGCACAACAGCGGCTCGTTTCCAGGCGGGGAAAGTCAAGCGTGGCCAACCCTTACGCCACTGAAGCCAGGGTCTCGGCGAGCTCCTTCTCAGTGCAGCACTTGTATTGTAATGGAAATGTGCCTCACGGTAATTTACAGATATTTCCTACATTTGTGTAGCAAAGTCCAGAGCCAAATTTTCCCCCTACACAGTGTAAACCAAGTCATGAGCTGAATTACACAGTCATTAAAGATCTGCCCATAGAATTTCAAGGTCCAGGAATTCCATATCAGGCATTTTTGCCTCATCAGCCTGGTGGGTTGTTTTCAGTATATTTGCAGCACAAGGCACAAAGAAATCTGAGAACGATGCTGAGGCCAATAGCAAAAATCTAGCAGGTAGAAATCCACACCGCACTTTCCACTGAGGAGTGCCACGACCGACACATGGAGCACAGCAGCTGGGGACTTCTACCTTACAGTCAGGTTTGGAACGCTTTGTGAAGGTTACGAGGAACTAAAATGTTTAGGAATTCTGGAGCACCTCTCTCCATGTGTCAGTGTAATTAGAATAATTATTTTCATAGGATATAGATAGGCAAACCACCATGGACACCATTACTGTAAGACGTCCGACACACAACACACCTACGTTCACTGCACAACAACCTGATCAAGAAGCTGAGAAGTATAATGAGCTTGCTGTTTTCATTTTGCAAGTCAATATGACTATGAACCAAAGCCATACAAATACAGTGCAAACAGACTCCATCAGAAGTAAATTGAGTACAGAGAAATATACTTCAACTCAAGCTATGAGAGAAACACCCCAGCAATTTCTTGCTGAGGAAAAAAAAGAAAAACAACAAAAAAAAAGCATCTGAAAGACTGGTAAACTAGCATTCATCATAGTTTCATCACAGTTACTGTTCGTACGAAGCGATCGTCATGGTTTCTCAATGCACCCTAAAGAAACTCAAAATTTGAGCCAATGCGCCGTCAGCCTGCGACCATTACGTCACCGGGTTCGAGTTAGGTACAAAAGTAAAAAACGCTTGCGTGACATTTAAGAACCCAAGCCATTTAAAGAACCAAGGAGAGCCCGAACCGTGTTAACATTACACCTGCTCCCCCGAATGAGTTCCAAGAGTACGGCGTCAGCTTCTCCCACTGCACCCCCTGTGCCCATCAGTCCCCTCTGCTGCATGCCTGGAACAGGCCAGCTCAAAACGTACCTTGCAGCGAAGGGCCAAATTAGTCACCCAAACCCCCTGGAAGATTGAGAGGAAGAGAAGCACTGGGAAAGGAGCTCTAGCCTCTGACTGCTGGCCGACGCTGACGACGCACGCCCCCCCCGACACTGGGAAGGCCCTACGTCTTTCCCCACTCTACAGGCTATATAAGGAATGTAAAACTACACCAAACTATTTCAGCCCAACACCCACATGAGTCACAGAGAGAGAGAGAGAGAGAGAGAGAGAGAGACCTACTTCCTCACATTTTCTGGCTCCAGTGGTCACAGGGGGTCGTGCAAAAAGTGAACAAGGAACAGGAACATTCCACAAAAGTATGAGTTACATGCATTTCAGAGGGCATTACTAAATCACCAACAGAGGGATGGGGCAGAGACACCTTAAGAACTACCTCCAGCTCAGATCAAGTGCTGTAGTGCCCTGTGATCAAACCAACAAGTGACCGCAAACTACCCCAAATTAGGTAGCACCAAAGCAGACACGCTCACTGACCCAGGGCCAGCTTTGAGCTAGCCAGCCGAGCATTTCCACAGTCGCAGTGAGGGGTGGGAGACACGAAGCACTTCCTTCATGAGAAATGACATGTTTTCCTGTGCCCATCACAGGTATTGGCAGCACTTTCAGAACAATGATGACTGTCCAATGTTTTATCATAAAAAAGGGTGAGATTTTTGACCAATTATAGGGAGCCTAACAATAAACTGCATACAAACAAGCTGCTGACTGGATAACACATAATGCCATTTTTAGTCTAGCTTTACTCCTGCTCCTGGTTAAAAGGCTTGTTTTTGGAAATGCCGAATTTCAAAAAGTTGAACCTACAGATTTACACATTCTGTGCCATTAAATTTGGCAGTGGGTTTGCACCATTCTTCCATAGCTACTTTAAGTGAAACATGACATGTACCAGGAAAACTGCTTATTATGCTGTCGTGTGGCATTGCTGATGTATGAAAGGATCTGTTGGGCAGTGCTGTGCCTCCTTTGCTACTAAGCACTTCCAAGGCCCCTTTATACGCAAATCACCAAGGAAACACTGCTGCTCATTTGAGAGCTTGTCTAATACAGTTCAGTTAGACTAGTTCAGACCAGTCAAACTAAATCCGGCAAAGTAGAAAACAGAAGCATGAAATCAAAAAACTTTAAAAATGCATAAAAAGAATAAGAGAATTTTTTACATTGATTTACTTCCAAAGAAATATTTAAAAAGAGAGACGTATATAAAATGTAGTCTACCTCAAACGAAAGCACTTCCAAAAAAAAACAACAACCCAATTTCTTTGTACGTGAGAGCCAGAAACTCATTAAAGCGCTGGAAACTGCAGAGTGGCGACGGGTTCAGACGGCTATGGCAAAGACGGCCTGCAATTACCCAAGACCAGACTACTCCGAGTTCCTTTTATGACAACACAAACAGAGAGGAAAAAGAGCAACGTCCTGGAAACAAAACGCATCTAATAAAATGACAACACAGCCGACTGATATTATAACCAAAATAAAATTGAAAAGAAAAACAAAATATTGCAGTCGAGCTGTATAATGGAATCTTAGCAGCACTCCAAAACGCTAACCTAAAGCTGAAAAAGACGCAAGAAATGTTGCGGCTGTATGAATGAAACGGTTACATGGCGAAGCCTCCAAGCCAGCTATTACTCTACCGCTTCAGAAGTGCTGGGAAAACTTTAGGAATGCCAAGCGAACTTTTCTTAGACCAAAAACAGAACGCAAGAGAAGGACAGCAGAAAAGACAATCTATAGTTAGACGCTGATTCATATTGGACACGTTACCGAATAATATATATTTTTTTTACTTCTGGATTAGATCTAGTTAAAAAGAAGTCGTGTTAGGGGACGCAGCCTGTATGAACTCGACATTTCACAGTAGCTTCAATTTCCGAATGATCTCTCCTTCATTAGAAATCTGAAAAAGTTATAATTACCTCTTGTGTCTCTTTTGTATCTCCAGACATGCTAAAATGCTTTCTAATGGTTCTGTGAACGCGGGGAGGATCAGCAGGCCGACGGTAAGCTCCGACTGCCTTACGCGTACAAGGGTGTACGCTCTCCCTCCTACCGCAGCGACCCTCTGGCCCGCTAGGATTTTCTTTTAGGCGGCGTTAGATGTGACGCCACATGTCACGTGGAAGATGTGACGTGTAGGTGCGCCCGTGGCACGCACCTTGATGCAATGAAACTTCTAATCCAAATTGGGCTACTTTAAAGCCTAATTAAGAAATAAAAACAAGGATCGTTCATGTCGCTCTTAAATTCTCTGCAGTGTTCGAGCGGTTTTTCATATCAATCCCTAAATCAACTCGTGTGGCTTGTAATGTGAATGTAGCATATGCTGCGAAAGTATAACTCATGCTCGACAATACACATTTGTCACTTGCGCGAATGTGCAAAATGTGCAGTTGTGGCACTACAGCTCGCATGCATCGGTCCCGCGTTGCCGTTATTTTCCGTAGTGTCGCTATACTGCCACCTGTAGGTTCGGAGAATAACGCGGCCTCACGATCAACGATGACAAGGGGCCTAGCATCAATGGGTTAAAAAAAAAAGAAGTTTGAATCAGTTTTTTGGCATTTACTTCATCCATATTCACGTCCACTAACGAGATATACAGCGCACGTTAATTTACTTTTAGATTCTATTTTTCGTTTAGCATTTCATACTATAAGCTAGCAAAAAAATATATTAAATGGTGGCACCGCCTAGGAAAATTGAGAATGGGGCCCTCAAATGAAAACTTCAGCCAGAAAAACACGAAATAAAGAGATAAAATATAAGACTCATGAATTAACCATGTATGCAGACTGAAGACCCATCTATTCAAGTTCAAGTTCAAGTTCAAGTTTGGTTTATTTGTCACATACATAGTCATACACAGTACAACACGCAGTGAAATGGTGGAGAGTGCTCTGTCCAAACTGAGGAAGAGAACCAGGGGTGCATAGAGAAAAATATATATATATATATACAGATAAATATATATTCTATTTATGTACAAAAATATATTAACAATGTATGTACAATATATGTATATTATGATTATATACACAATGTACAATGTATATGGTTGAGTATATATGTACACAATCTACAGAATGTACAGATCCATTGTATAGTACCATATCTACAGTTGTTGTAACAGGTTAATTGAGTATAAATCTAAATCTATATATACAGATGTACAGATATACAGTCATGTTACGTGGTGGTACAGATATACAGATATACAGATATACAGTCATGTTACGTAACAGTCATGTTACGTGGTGGTGGTGGTGGTCCCCACAGTTATCAGTTTCCGGAATATTTAAAGGACAACTGACATTGCTCCCATATTGACTGACTAAATTAGTACTTATTGTAGGGTATTGTTTATGTTGTTTAACAAACTCTAGCACTTATTGTTTATTGCACTTTTCATTGTTTAGGCTAGACCTTACGTATTGTATATGTCTAGGTATCAGCATTCATCTGTATTCTAGATCATTGGTATATTGGACTCTAACCTACTGTACTGGCTAGGATGTATTCTATGAGTAAATGACAAAGCACTTTTGTAAGTCGCTCTGGATAAGAGCATCTGCTAAATGCCATAAATGTAAATGTAAATATAAATATGTCAGGACGTGGTCAAGGAGCTTATTTCAGCAATAATCTGCCTGTTCTTTTTGTTCGTTTTTTCCGTTGCATCAGAATTAGAGTAGGCGTACTGGTTTATTACTTCATACAGGGGATATTCTTTATACTGTCATTGTTTTTATATTGAACAGGACAACAAAAGGGGTTAAACCGGTCCTGCATATTACATATATATTATTGTCCAATCTGGTACTCAGTATTTGAAATGCTTTTGAGGTATACTCCCATGCCCCCATGCAAGTTTCTGTAATTGGCTTCAGTTCTTTTCTTCCTCTGTAATAATGGCGGTTTAAAGGTAAGCCTATGTGTAAAGTATGTATACATATGTATGTGATAGAAAGAAAGGTTTGAATCGAGGGAACTACAATTAGTGGAAAACAAGAACAAACAATCAAGTAAAACGATGTTTACAATTATTTAATCGCATTATTTGTTTACAATCAAACAGATAAAGAAATCAGCTACTATTAATACAGTATCTTAACATACAATCTCATTATGATAGTCTTGGTTAAAAACGTTCATAATAACTTGTAGATCCACCAAGTTCCGGTAGATGTCACCATATCGCCGCTCTTGAGTTAAATTGTTTCCCAGGTTTCAACCCGAGTTCTAAACCGAGGTCCTTTGGCACCGCAGGTTAGCTAGCACTCGTTGTTTGCTTTTTGGAACGAAGTGCCGATCTGCTGCTTCTGAACCTGGGTTTGACCTATACAAATAAGAGCGGTTTTATTTAGTAGGTTACTTCACATTCTGAGGTGTGTTAGCAAGCTAGTTTTCTTAGCAAAAGAACCAACAACCCCCAAACAAAACAGCTGGAGTAAATTGTGTAGCTCAGAGCGAGGTGTCGGAAGCAGGTGTTACTTTGTTGAAAATGGCTGACGCCTTTGGGTTCCCCACCTTTGACAACGGAGTTCAGGCAGAAGAAGACCCAGCGGCAGCTTTCTTGGCTCAACAGGAGAGCGAGATAGCCGTTATTGAGAACGACGACGACGACGATGGTTTCGGGGCTCTCGAAGAAGCCCCACAGCCGCATTTGTCTTCTCAGTCCCTCGAAGGTAGGTCTCCTCAGACGTTAGCTAGCTTAGCTGGCTGGCTTGTTGTAATTTTGGTTGCTTGCTAGTTGGCTTTCTGGAATTATCTTAACAAGGGTTCCCATTCAGCAATGAATAAATAAAGTTAAGCTGCAGCATTTTCTGAGCTTTTGCGAGCTGGAAATGTTTATTTTTAATGACGTGGTGGCCATTTCAATTGAACTTGTTAGCCAGCGCAGCTAACATCCTTCACATCAGTAGTATAGCTGTAACCACCTATAAACGCGCGGTTGGTCGCCTGACTATCTAGCTAGCCTGTAAACTAACGTTTCCATATACACGCCAACTACGGAATTGTCTGCTGTTAATTATCTACATCAGTAAAGCAGTAAAACCTACCTGAAATACTTGTTTTTTCAGGTGGGTTTTACTGCTTTACTGATGTAGATCAGTAGCTAGCCTAACTAGGTTCCATGTTTCGTCTAATTAGCTCTCCTAGCTAGTTAAGACAGCTGCAGTCCTTTATACCTGCTGTTAAAGTCCTGCTTTCACATAGGTAAAGCCAGCTAACATCACCGTATTCGTCTGCTTATAAGCAAGTATTACTCCTGAACGAGATTTGCTGCATTCCAACTATACCTGTAGTTAGTGCTCGAGTTGTAAAACAAGAAACTATTGCTCAACAACAGTAGCTAGAAACTGAGAATTTTCGATTCGTCACTTATTTTTATGAAACAGATGCATTTGGAGGAACGCCCGCCACAGCCGTAAACGGAGACATGTTTCAGGTAGGTGATATTTAATAGACCAGTACATACACGGTACATGTAATTCTTCGTAAGCCGCACTCTGGCAGCTGATCACCAAAAGTGCTTCAGTAACAGCATGAGATTTTGTCAGGACTCCAACGGCATAACAGACGGCTATGCAGCCATTGCCCAGGTCGACCAGCAGAGACAGGAGCCTGAAAGTCTGCGCAAGTGGCGTGAGGAACAGAAGGAACGGCTGGAGCGATTAGGTATTAGCACACCATTTAGATTAATCTAAGACTGCCAGGTTTATCTGAAAAGGCAAAAAGTAAAAGTACCAGTTTATAGTGTACATCTGGGTGGTGATACTGGTCATTGGTTTATTGTAGGTGTTCAGCTGTAAAGATTTTACAAGAGAACAGGTTTTGCATATATGTTGTAATTATTGACGGAACAAGATAATGATGTGTGTGTGTGTGTGTGTGTGTCTGTGTGTGTTTCCACTTTGTCTATATATAAAATCTCACAAAGGTTATACACCTGTACCATATCACCAGATACAATACCTTTATGGTTACAGCAACTCTTCCTGTCATGTTTTGAAAAAAAAACCAAACAGATTTGGCTGAAGACAAAAGGCTGAAGACAAAAATTCCAGCAAAGGTGTCCAGCCACCTTCTTGGAGATATTGCGAGTTTAGCTTTAGTCCTGATTTACATTCCTAATCTTACCAGGTTTTTCAAGAAGCTGCAAAAATTATAGCCTAATGCATCACCTGAAGATTAGATTACCCTAAACTTTGCAGTAAGATCGTATAATTATTTAATTATTCACGAAGTCGTTGACTGGCATTTATCACCACAACAAACTATATTTCCGGTCCTTTCCTCTCCTGGTTTATCTCTTGTTGGGTTCATAAAAATGCTATGCACAGAGTCAGTCTACGCAGGCAATAACATCTAAAACACCTTTCTGGGAGCTTCTCTTATGACTGTATACCTATAAGATCATGACTGTTGAGATACTTCAGATCCACATCAGTAGGGCAGGTCTTGAGCTGGGGTTTTGGTCCGCAGACTCTGCATCAAAGGCAGCAGAGGCTGAGTGGAAGGAGAAAGCGAAGAAGGAACTGGAGGACTGGCACCTGCACCAGCAAGAACAAATGGAGAAGAACAAAGTCAACAACAGGTATTTCTCCCCAGCTGCTTGATCACAGTTTACCATATGAGAGAATCAAATTAAATTAAATAAATACCTGAAATGTAAATCTGCCCCCACCCCGTTCCTATAAATCACTGGCTCATCATCATATAGTGTTTAATCAAGTTAAATATTATAGTCCCTGAAGCCAAGACTTCCAACTAGTATTGGAGGCTTGCATCCCCAGTGACAGAGCTGAATGTAGCCAACAGTAGATGTCGGGCCATAGCTTAAATGTTATGCTGTAATATGTGTGTCATAAAAGGACTATGTAACTAAGGTTATAAGAATAAACCGTTCAACTGTGTAGTTAGCGTAAACCATTCTGGTTCTTTTTCTTGAGTACTAACGTCATCCTTCTTTCATACCTTTCAACAGACTGTATCCAAGTCTTGCACGGTATCAGATTCCGACTATCGATGTGTGTTTACTGCAGAGTTGCATGCACGCAGAGAAGACTGTCTAAAAAACCTTGTTTTATATCAGATTCCCTGGTTGCTATTTATTAGACACCCATCTTGTTTACAAGGTTATAATGTCTACCATATTATTAGGCAAACGTGTATACCTGCTAAATAGGGTTAAGAGTCCCTTGGTTTCAACATTTGGTTTTTTGGACACAAGTTTTCTTGAAGATCACTATATCGGGCAAAGATTCCCGGATCAGGCATATTTGGCATATAACAATCCTCTACTTCAGAAAGCACTTACAATTTTGGCAAACGTTTGTCTCCATGTCAGGCTAGTTTAAAGCTTGATTTAGGACAGGCTAAGCTGAAATCGAGTGTGCTTCTCAGATAGATGCAAAAACTTAAAAACTTGGATCTGTACCAGCGCTGGATAAGTTTATGAATCAGGTTTGCATAAGGCACATGACCAAGGCCAAATCCCTGTTTGATTAAGCTAAGGGGGATATGTGAGAAAACGAGGTGAGGAAAAACATGAAAAGAAAAACGAAGAAAAAATAAGCAAACGCAGAACTCTGTGTCCTCTGGTAAGTTGACAGAGAGTGGACATGGATAAAATTTACATAAATAGTATGTAAACTAGTTGCATTTGGACAATACAAAAGGAAAAAAGTCAAACAAGTAGCCATTATAGTATAGAGTAACCTTTGATTGTTTGACCTTATAGATGATAGAAATAGATGATGGAGTACATGGTTGGTTAGGGGTTTTCTGAGTTTTAAATAGAAATATGAGTACATTGTACAAATTAAAAAGTTATAGAGTAATTATAACAGTAATAATAACAGTAACTTAGTCTGTTTCTAAACTTAATCTGTGTCCTGAAAACCATTTTACAGACTGATAATATGCAAGGAATTCAGTACATACTTTTTTCATTACTAACGTGTAATGCTGTGAATGTTCTAATTAAAATATACAACTTGGCCTTTTAATAATTTCTTACAGTCTCACCATCACAGTCTTCTTGGTGTCATGAGAAAGTTTCTGATGGCTCTCTAACACCTTGTTTGTGTGTAGCTTGTGTAAGACTGACTCTCTCCCCCCACCCCTCTCTCTCTCTCTCTTGCATTTCTGTCTTCTTTCTCTCTTCCACCAACTTGCACACTAGGATTGCTGATAAGGCTTTCTACAAACAGCCCAACTCTGATGTGATAGGCTTTGTGTATGTCTACAGTCACATTATCCTTAAACCTTAACAAAGGACAAATCAGCAAAATGACATCACACGCCCACTCCTCTTGATCAGATATAGTGCTCGAGACTCAGGGGACCTAGAGGAACACATGTGTAGTGATGGGATGATACTGCTGTTCTCTGTCTTTGCTAGTGTCAGATTGCTGAGTGTGATGTCCTCTTGCAGATTCTTTCCTTTGTAGCCACAACATATTGAGGATGTTGTCTGTTCTGAATGTGCATGTCTGCATCTGCAGGTTTATTGGTTATTATAAGTGATTTGTAGTCCTTTGAGAGGGATTGTAAGTTATTTATCATTAATTTCTTTTATGTTTATTCTTTGTTTATCCCCCCCCCCCCCCGCACACCACCACCACTACTGAGAGTTACTTATGATCAAATGCTTTGAAAGGATCTGCTTTCCCATTCCATCTCATGGTTCCCTTTGGCATGGCATGTGTCCAGTACTACCTGTGAGAGGCTCCTCGTTCTCTGTCCTGACATCTCCACGTGTCTGCCTCCACAGAGCGTCAGAGGACGCCTTCCTGAAGGAGTGCGATGACAACAGCCCCGGCTCCGAATGGGAGAAGGTGGCCCGACTGTGCGACTTCAACCCCAAGACCAGCCGCCAGACAAAAGACGTGTCGCGAATGCGCTCCGTCCTCATCTCCCTGAAACAGACACCGCTGGTTCGCTAAGGCCCTACACCACCGCTCCCTCTCGCACTTTATTTTAGTACACTAACGGTTTTGGCTTTTACTTTTTAACAGTTTTAGAGATGGCGTGTGATTTAAACTTCTGGCCTGTTCACACCATTTCCCCCCCCCCCCCCCCCATCATATTGGAAGCGAATGAAAAATGCCTTTTCCCTTTCTCCACGTTTGCCTGTTTTTAAGGTATAGGAGCTATTCATGCCTCCAACCTAGAGAAGTAGAGCGGTTTAAGAAAATCTGTAGCCAAGACTGTGGCAAGTGCAGTGGTTTGCCCTTATTTTAATATCCAGGTGGTGTGGCAGATAAACTGTCATTTTTAGTCATGTGCCATAGAGCATTATGTCTCCATTTCGCCAGCATGTGAACGATCATATAATCAGATCATGTTCATTCACCGGAGTCCTGCCAAAACTTAACGCAACCTTCTGTTACAGGAGATCCTTTTGCTTCTCGTGTCTGTTACAAAATCCAAGATTTGGAACCCTTCACATCTATTGTAAAGCCTGTCTCCATTCCAAAACTAGAAACGCTGTTGCTCTTTCCCGTGTTGGCTTCTGATTAGCATTCTGGGCTGGCATGACAATTGCGCAGCATATTACATTCAGAAATCTGATGGGGCTTGCTTTCTTGCCCAGTCATTTCCAGAACGCATGTCGCAGATATTTCATATCTGTTAATTTGGAAATGGCTATTAATTAGTCTCATTAATAGCCATTTCCAAGTTAACAGATTATTTCAGAATGTTAATTGCTTATTTATTGGTGGTCTTGTTTCTGCCATTAAACCTACTGTATATTGATTGTCTCTGAGCTGTAGCAGGTTTGACCAGGTTTAATAATCAGCATTTCATCTGATTCTTTAACATGAACATAGTTTGGCATGTTAGTGTTACTGATATTTACCTTCACTATTAGTCACTCTATATCTTACAGCTTCGAGGCCTTTCTTGATGACAGATTAAATACTGTTACTTGCCTTTCAATTAACCAATTCTGTTGTTGTATGACAGATTGTGTTTGACTGGCTGCCAAAGAGTCCATCTATGTCTTTGCTCTAAATAAAAATAAAAACACAAACAACCCTTGGGACAATTTTACAGACACAGGTTGTTTTCTGATTTAAATTCCTCAGCAAAAGCAGTTAAAAGATGAAACTCACCACTTAGGCTCAATCTGTCTGCAGTCATCAAGTTTTATGTTGTTGATAAACAAAGGGCTGTTTCTCACTTTCAGGAGATGGAAGACCATGATTGTTATTAGAAACAGCCAGGAATGCCCTCTGCTTTTATGCCCCAATTTCCTGACCTACTAAGGAGGATGTGGGCTGTCTTAAGATCCGCACAGGAAAGCAGAGTTTTTGAAAAAAGCTTTTTAAATGTTATTTCAGATTTGTTCTAAAGTACCAAACAATACCTGGGGTGGGGGGTTAAATAAGTTTAATATTACATAATTCTCAGACACCATATATTATACTTTACATTGTACTTTCTGAAGTGTACAAATTCATACATGAGGCAAAAAGCAATATATAGAAGGAAAATAAAGCACCAGTCACACCTTACTGCATAAAAATAAAGGAGGCAGGGGGTTTGGTGGGGGGCTCCCTCCCCCTCCTCTATGGCTTGGGTTTCATGGCCGCTGCAGCCACACCCACTATAATAGCGACGACTGTAAATCCTTGCGCAAAGATGCGTGTCCGCATGAGTAGCTGTGACTGGCGTGTCTTCCCCTGCTTGAAGGCTCTGAGACCATACATCAACACCCCAGCGGTCCCCAAGCAGCCTAGAGAGCCACAGAAAGAAAGGGCAGGTAATAACTCAAATGTGAGGTCATAACTTAAAGCTGAAAGGAACATGCCATTTTTGATCTAATAGTAGGCTAATCTTAAGGATCTTGCCGTTTTAGGACACATTCAGTCTTTATCGCAGTGTTGCTCCAGCTATCTGCAATGTATAGTGAAATATGGCAAGTTAGCATTTCTAGTTCAGCTTTGGTCTGGTATTTGTTACAGTATATAAGAAGTGGAATAATTGATGCAGCACCTATAATTTTTAAAAAGAAAAAAATTATATGAAAGCCTTGAAGGCAACATGCATATTCATCACCTCGTGTGATCATATCCATTGACAGTAAATGCACAAACCACTTTTACAACCCTGGCAAACCTACTCAATGCATTAGGATTATTGGAACACTTTCTTCTTCAGACATTTCTGAGTTTCCTTCAAGTCACATCTTAGGGGGATCATTTGTTCTCTTGTAGAAACAAGCTGCTATATGATAAAATTCAGAAGTAAAGTCAGTTTTTATTCAAAGTTGACACTGGGGTCAGTGGAGCCTCAACTAGTTCATGCCTGAAAAAACAACTTGTAGCACACACTGCAAGAGACCTGACAGAGGGAGAGATCTTGCAACTTTACTCTAAATAAAACAAACAAATAAACAAAAAACACTCCCAT
Source organism: Electrophorus electricus (assembly GCF_041902795.1). Lineage (NCBI taxonomy): Eukaryota > Metazoa > Chordata > Actinopteri > Gymnotiformes > Gymnotidae > Electrophorus > Electrophorus electricus. The sequence continues at coordinate 26,752,232 of NC_137499.1, forward strand.
TGCTACAAGACAAGCAAAGTGCTGTTTTTGAACAAGATGGCAGTTTGAATTGTTTTTTAGGTGAATGATGGACAACATAACTGCATATTTTTGCACGGAATTCAAAGAATTCTTCTGTGTCAGGGGACAAGCAAAGGTTTGGAGACAAATTCTTGTTAGGGTTTAGGTGGGATTTGTGAACACCCAAGTCCCTGCAACCCACCCCATGACTGATTTTTTAAATAACTTTTATAAAGTCACTAGACAGGAGATACCCATTCCAATTTACAAAAAGTACACTACGGACAAATGCCAGATTTAAATGTTTTAGGCAGGGCAGGGATAACATTTATGTACTGTTAAATGTGAGCAACTTTATTAAGGAGCACATATTTGCTTACATTCAACAACATCCACAGAAAGCAAAGGAAATGACCTTTTTCATCTACAAGTCGCACTCATGGAGCAGCGATGATCTTTTGTTATGCTTTCTCTGATAGGTTGATTATTACATTTCCTATTGAACAAATCTATACTAGCAAGAGCCCCAAATTCTGTAATTGACGGGCGATCACTACAATGAGCTCTTATAACGTACGGTATGTCTAATCTTTGAGATCTTTTTTATACAAATCTCGTGAACTTCCAATAAAATATTGAGTTTTTTATGAACTCGTAATCAAAATTCTCCATTACTTTACATTATCTGTTATATAAATAGCTTCTTTATCAAACCATTCTCTTTTATGAACAGCAACATGGTTGCTGCATAGAATACATATATGAGAGGAAAGATTTGTAGGACAGTAACGCTAATGTCTGAAGTGCGAAATGTTTTTGAGATTCCGTCTACTAACGTTCTCTCATCAAAAGCCCTGAGGGCACATTCAACCTAACGAAGTCATATTGGATACTACTAAAGGTCAAACATTTTTGTGCCAGCCACTCAAGAAGAAATGCACGTCAATATGTGAACCTTTAGAGTGAATGCCTACCTCTCAAAAAATATCTTACAACAAATTCAAATCAAGAGTTGAGCAATAGCAAGTTTAGCAAACGGTTAGCTAACCTAGCTAACTAGATAACGTGTATGTAGTTTGCATAACTCACCAATAGGAACAAACGGGTTTTCTTTTGTCTTCCGTACAAATTTGTCCTTAAAGGCCTCTTCTTTGGGCCGTGGCAATGGAGTGAAACCCTCAATTGCTGGGGGTGCAGAAAGGTCAACGGCAATGGCTGTGGACGATGTGGTACTTGTGTCTTTAGTATGATCAACCGGGGTGGACGTAGCTGCCATCATCGATAACTTGTGTAGCTCTTTGCACTTCCTCGTCGCGCTCATCAGCTTCGGCGGCTGCAGTTCCAACATACTGCCGCCTAGTGACACTTAATCTTATCACCACGGCCAGTGTAATGCTTTTTCATTTGCTTGAAGGTTGATTGAACGAATTTTTGTTATATTGAACATTTAACTCAATAATAATTTTTTTTACTTGTCACTATTCACCATTGACCTTTTTGGCCAATTTACAAGGGATGTGTCTGTTGAAAAAGAAAAATCAGTCTACTTTGTGATATCACTTACACATCGATTTGTGTACATACATACATCATGCCACATGGAAAGATAGGGAGCAGTATGCATTTGATATTTAGTGCAGTACATGCAGTGGTTCAGAAGGTCAGGTCACAGTTGCCAATTTGAGCTAATAGTATTTGCTCCACAGTACGGACATTTAGGCTGTTTTGTGAAGATAGGGGGTACAAGGAGTAAGAAAATAAATATATTTTACCATTCCATTCCATAGTGATGTAGCTAACTAGGTGGTTTCATCATTTAAGCTAGTCCTACGGTGGCCCAGAGAGTAGTATCACCACAGCATTTTTGAAGCAAACAAAAGCCAGGAACATAACTACATTAACTGGGAAAAGAAACACAAATACACTAAACATCAAGCACTTCTCAGGGGTCATCAGGTAGACACCTCCCTTCTTCGGCATTTCATTTATTAAGCCCACAACACCTCCAGGAGGCTCAACAGTGAGGTCTGGTCCCAGCCTCACCCCCACTCCAAGCTCACTTTAAACAAAGCCACACCTCTTGAAGCACAACCCAAAAAGTCCTTGATGGCCTTCCCAGTGACTAAGGCCATATATCCAGCCCCACTGGTACCGTTACTGCATACTCAGTGTCACCAGTTAATCATGGGTTTTACCTATTATATCAGCAAGCCTTCTCAAACATAACCGATCCATCCTGGCCTCCACAGTGACTACAGCTGGCACCGGTAATGTCTGTTCCATGCCACCAGTTCTATCTGTATCTACCACTTTACACAACAACACAAAAGCCTTAACCACGCAACCTTTATTGGGCAATACCACAACTATTCTGAGCTCTCCTAATCCACAACCACTGACTATCCCTTTCAGTTACTTCTGATAACTCCTTCACAGCTACTTATAATTTACAATGATGTTATTGCACAAGCAATGACGTGGCAGATTTTGCTACAAATCCCCTAACACCTGTCTCTACCGGTGTTATATATGCCTGCCACCTGCGTTCTCTCACCTCATCCACCAAGTCAGTATATGTCATCTTTTTCCTTTCAAAAGCTTAATCCGCTGCATGATGAAGTAAACTACCAGTTTATTCTCAGAGTACAGCACCATGTCTGGCTCCAGTGTCGTCAGCCTAATACACTGTGGGACCTGTAGTTTTTTATCTACGTCCACAAGCAAGCTCAATTTTTGCGTTTCACCCCATCTACCAATATTTATAGCTGGCACTCTCTCCATCACGCTGCTTTTCTTGCCCAAACCTAATCACTTTATTAAAACCATGTTATATGAAGGTAAATGTTTTATGACCGTTTGCTAGCCAGCATATAACTAGGCCTATACATACTTCTAATATGAAAGTGGCAAATTCCAACAACAGGCATTTTTTTCAGTTGTCCTAGTTCCTGAATTAGATTAACCTCAAAGACAAATTTTCGTGCTGATTGGACCCCTTTCAGTGCAGGCAGGTCCTCCGAGACAGTGGGGGGCGCCACACGTAAAACGAAGGCGGCGTATTACATTTGAGAAAACGTGCCTTTGGTTTAAACGTCAGCACGTTTCGTTAGGGATTGGCGATGTAAGATGGCGGCGCCAGAGGAGCAGGAATTATCTCAGGCTCAAACTGAGAAACTCCTTCAGTTTCAGGTAGCATTACATTTATGTTCATGTTTAACAACGTTTACTCGTCGTGGTTGACGTAAAATGTAACCGTTTTTCTATAGTAGGTATTCAACGTATCCAAGTGAGTTTATTCGTTTGGAAATGATGTTATGTTGTCCACTTATCTGTGCTAATAGCTAGCCAGCTAGCTCACTGACGTTACCCGAGGTGGGCTTGCTGCCGTCAGCGTAGCTGGTTGTCTAGCTTGCTGTGGTTGTTAAGCAGGTTGTTGGATGTTCTCCATATTTATGAGATGAAACACTTTGTTTGTGAAGCATTTTAACTAGAATAACGTTCTAATAAAAGTCTATATACTATAGATGTTGAGCGCCATTATTTTATTAGCAGATGTCAGTTGCCATCAACTTTGTTAGCTAGCTAACCTAGCTAGCTAGTTACTCAGCATGTAAGTATTTTTGGCCTTCTGTTTGGTTATATGGAAATAAACTTACTGTTTGCTTGCTATGAAACCTGATTAACTGTCTTCCTAACTGTAAAATATCTACGTATCCTCGCGAATGTGTGCTAACTAGCTGTGTTACTTATAATTATAGTTAATTGTCATGAGTGGACTAAAGCTAGGCATCTAGATTGATGACCAGCTCGCTTGGATTCTTATTTTTGGCTTACAACTAGTCAAAATATAGTTACTTGTCAGTGTTTATCATTTATTACATGCTCTATATAAAATTCATATTCATATATATATATATATATATATATATATATATATATATATATATATATATATATATATATATATATATATATAAATATATATAAATTTTTAAACACATGATTGTCTAAGCACGTTATGTAATAGCTTTTCAGTGTTCCATAATTTCCTGAAGGATTATTGTTCCTAACCAGCTGATCCCCAAACCTTTACAGCATAAGAGTCCAATTTGTGGTATAATAATATTAAAGAATGTACTCATTCTGCCAGGACCTGACAGGACTGGAGTCAATGGACCAATGTCGCCGCACGTTAGAACAGCACAACTGGAACATCGAGGTGAGAGCAGCTGAATGACCGAAGTAACTTATTTAGAGAAGTACTGCAGGTCCTGTGAATCGCTTCATATCCAGTTATAGAGAACCTTGAGTGTTTTTTTTTGTTTGTTTTTTTGTTTTTTTTTGTATTTGTTTTGCAGGCTGCAGTACAAGACAGACTAAATGAGCAAGAAGGCGTTCCGAGCGTGTTTAACCCGCCTCCGTCCAGACCCTTACAGGTCAACACAGCAGACCACAGAGTGTATAGTTATATTGTACCAAGGCCACAGCCTAGGGTAAGTGTTTTGCCTGTCTGTAGTGCCAGTAGTGTTCTTTATGTAAGCAGTGTCAAACAGTTCTTAGTGTCAAACATATACATTTTTATTTTCTGCTTGCATTTTCAGGGGTTATTAGGTTGGAGTTATTATTTGATAATGCTACCATTCAGGTTTACCTATTACACACTTCTGGACATATTCAGGTAATAATACATTAATATAACTTTCTAAAACTACTGTATCTGTTGAAATAAAAATGCACAATGTTTCCATGTGAGCTCTTTATCCTTGCTCACACTGTCTGGTCTTCATTAACCAGGATCGCCCTGAGATTCATAAGGCCAGACCCACGGGGCCGTGTAACAGATCCTGTTGGAGATGTCGTGGCTTTCATTCATAGTTTTGAAGAACAGTATGGACGCTCACATCCTGTACTTTACCAAGGAACATACAGTCAGGTCACTCCTGCCTCATTTACTGCCTGTGTGATGCTGGTCATAACGTTTTCCATTACTGTGTGTTTTTGTATTAAACAGAGTGGACAAGGTTAGTTTTGCTATGTTCACTGCTAGGTAAATTTTGCTATGCAATTTCCACTCCCTGAGTTTAGACAGAATATGAACAGGCTCTAACTTCGACTATATGATTATGTAAGGGCTCTCATGGACTTGCTTACAGTGTAAAATCATTAAATGAAGGGTTGGTAAGTGGTAAAAGCAAGTGTTCTGTGTTTAAACAGTTTGAAGTTTTAAAAACCCAGACCAGTGGTCACCAGCTGTGTTCCAGCCACTCAGGTTTTAAGAGCCCTTATATTAGCAGGATCAGGTGTGTTGGATGTGGCAGGAAGGCAGATCTCCAGGTGCAGGGTTGGGGACCTCTACCTTTGATATGTACTTTTGTAAGATTGTAAAAGAAATAAACTCTGACATTTGCCCTGCTGCTTACAGGCTCTGAATGATGCCAAACGAGAACTCCGCTACCTGTTAGTTTACCTTCACAGCGATGACCACCAGGACACAGATGAGTTTTGCAGGTAGGCTGGACCTCCTCTGGTCTGGAATTATTCATTCACACTTGCAGCATGTCCTCACGACCTTCCTTTTGTCTAATCTTCCCTCAGAAGCACGTTATGCACTGAAGAGGTGGTCAACTTCATTAACACAAGAATGCTCTTCTGGGCATGCTCCACTACCAAGCCGGAAGGATACCGGGGTACGTGTTGCACCATCCACTTCAGTTCTGTTGTGTAAAACCTCTTATTTTACAGAGGCTTAGACTCGGAGCGAAATGAGCGTGCCCATTACAAAGCTCATAAGTAGTCCTAAGATGCCCTGTCAGGGCTTCTTGCAAATACATGCGTGCTGAACATTAAATTGGTCACTGACACCATCTGTCTGCAGCAAAAGCACAGTTCTGCTACGTCTATGAAACATGCAAATGTGTCGGGCCTATGGTCATTTTAAAAGTCTAAGAGAGAATGAATACTTGGATCAGCCTGGGGAGTGTCTCAGATTAATGACTAGATGAAACTAGATGTTGCAAATCAGCACCACAGTAGAAACACAACAGCTTGTGTGTTAAGGGTGCCACATAGTGTGCAGAATAGTATAAACCCAGAAAACTAACTCATGTAGATGGTGTGACGTGGAAGTTTAAAGGGCTGTCTGTCATTGGTTCAAACCAAACGATTGTTTACTATTTTCTGCCTTGTCCTGTATTTTGTTGGTGCCCACTGCATGCCATAAAACATGCTTATTCATGACAGCAATGACATCACCATTTGGAGCTTATATTCCTGTGTGTGTGTATTTTCATGTTCTGTATGTGTAGTAGTAGCCAAACCTAAGTTTTACTGGCTAGGTTGTACAGCTGCAAGAATATTGGTGCTCCCATAGCCTAAACCAGAAGGGTACAACATAACCTCTACAGGCCCAAATGTGTCAACACAAAACTGCTTTGACAACAGAACAGTATTGTGACCATAATGGCTTTGACAGAAAACATACACAATACATCTGTTCATAGAAACGGGCTTGCTGTATCATTTCCTCAACCCTTTGGAGTTGTTCATTTTGATGACGGGAACTAAGAAGTAACTGCTTTTAATAACAACCTCCCAAGTTTACAAGTGTTTCAGAATGTCCTTTTGAACTGGGGTTTTCGGAAAACACCAACGCATTAAACAATGGTTGTTTGGGCAAAACCTAAAGAACACAGGACCTGACTGTAGCATTACATTCAGTGTCTCAGGCCTTGCGGGAGAACACGTATCCCTTCCTGGCCATGATCATGCTGAAGGACCGTAAGATGACAGTGGTGGGAAGGTTGGAGGGGCTGATCCAGCCTGAGGACCTCGTCAACCAGCTCACCTTCATCATGGAGGCCAACCAGACCTATCTGATGTCCGAGCGGCTGGAGAGGTGAGGCGTAGGATAAAACTCTAATCCCCAAAACAGAAGCTCTAGTCACTGATGCCTGCAGCATACTGTAAACAAGATGATGCCTGTCTTGTTTTATTTTTGCTCATTTAACATTTTTTTTTAGTGAAAGGTACAGTCACATTACTTCACAATAGAAAAAACAGAAATCAAATGAAATCTTTGTTAAAATTACTTTGGGCAAGACATGCAAAGAAGTGTCAATAAAGTGTGTGTTTTTAAATAAACACTTTTGTGAACTCAGTTGGCTTTGGGGATTTTTTGCAATACCAACTGTGTGTGTCAGGGAGGAGAGGAACCAGACACAGGCTCTGAGGCAGCAGCAGGACGAGGCGTACCTGGCGTCCTTGCGGGCCGACCAGGAGAAGGAGCGGCGTCGGCGGGAGGAGCAGGAGCAGAGGAGACTGGAAGAGGAGGCAGCACGCCAGAGCGTGCTGGCTGAGGAGAAGAGGCGCAGGGTCAGCATGCACACACCCACACGCAGCCACGCTCAAGGCTGTTCACACTCAAAGCAGTCTACTGACCTGGCAATAACAGCTAGGGATCACGAGGCCCCAATCTGGGTCAAACTGTGGCTGATGGTCCTCATCGCAGCATCAGCAACCATTTGGGGCACTGGTTCAAGCGAGGATTTATCTGTAGTCGTGAACTTTGGCCTCTGCGTGGGAGAGCTGTGATGACGGTTGCCTGGTGTTTGTGTGTTTACAGACCCTAGAGGAGGAGAAGGAGCGCAAGTCTGAGTGCCTCCCCCCCGAGCCACCTGTGGATGACCCGGACAGCGTCAAAATAGTGTTCAAACTGCCCAATGACACGCGCGTGGAACGCCGGTTCCTCTTCTCTCAGTCCTTGGTGGTAAGGCCGCTCTTCCGCGAGCATCTCGCCTTTATTCGTGTTGGTGAACCGTGTCATTTCTAACCCCGCAGGTGTAACCCATGTGAGGAAGCCTGAGCCTCAAGGAAAGCCTGCCTTTTTTTCTGACTCGCTCTCCTCGTCTTCCCTTTCTTTTAGGTCATATACGACTTCTTGTTTTCTTTGAAGGAGACCCCCGAAAAATTCCAAATAGTGGCAAACTTCCCACGGCGAGTGCTTCCATGCTTGCCCACCCACGAGCAGCCAAACCCGCCCACACTGAAGGAGGCTGGCCTGAGCTGCTCCCAGGTCCTATTTGTGCAGGACCTCACGGACGATTGACATTAAGCTATAGCTCCTACTGCTCCTCCCTCTTCACATACAACTCCACTCATCCCTCCGAATGCCCCTCCCCCATTTTGGTTCCTCCCCCACATGGCCACTCTCTCTACAAGGGATCACTGAAATCTCATTGGATTAAATTAAGGATCTGACCCACCATCCACACAAGTAACATTTTATTTAAACCATGCGAAAGGCGAACGGCCCCTGTAAATATAATGGATATTTAAGGACAAGCCTGAATACAGTACAAATACTTTCCTTTTTTTTTTTTTTTTATGCAAAGTTGACCATCTAATAAATGTCATACAGTGACCAAATGAAGGTTGATACAAGTATGACGGGCTGTTTTGAGCATATGACAAACTGAGTTCATCTGGGGGGATAAAAGCCACTCCTGCGTGGCTCGGTATCTAGAGTAGTAAAGTCTGCCCATAGTGTGCCTGTGGTAATTCGTAAATGCCTATTTTGACCATCTTCCATCTGACTGGGCTGGTCGTGTAAAAGATGTAATTTTGCAGTTCTAAATTAAACATTTTAAAATGTTGTTGTGGTTTGACTTTGATAATATTCTAGTTCAAGCTCTTGGTAACCTTTCCATTGCAGGCTGCTGCTGACACTGCTAACCTTAAAAGCCATGTCAATTTTAATATTTTTGTAGGTATGTGGAAACAATAAAAATATTATACTAAATTATGGGTTAAAATATTCATTTCATAGCATACCTGTGGGAGACATCAAGTGTCAAACAGTTTAAGAGTTTTATCCCACTCAAGCTGAGATGAGAATGAAACTGGTTGGCAGATACCTGCTGTGTTAACTACGCAAAGTGCAAGTAAACGAATTTAAATAACTTTTAAATTATATATTTTGAAGCAGTGAGTAGTCAGTGGAATATTGGTATACATCATACATTTATTAGTGAACAACCCTCTCAAATCAGCCACAACAATTAAAAAAAATATGATTGCACTACTCGGTAAAGCAGAACTAGCAACTTTCATTTAAAAAAAGTACAAATCTTAAAAATTTCAATCAGTATACACGTGTATATAATAATACACTATACCTAGTTATATGTTAAATGCTACAAACAATATGATTCAAATGGAATGAAAAATTATAGCATTAAGAACCATTTCCTATATATAATATATATTAGCTTTTTTATTTTTTTTTTACTTTTTTTTCTTCCAAATACAAACATGGCAAAAATGAGGTAACTGTAAATGTGCAAGTACCAAAGCAAAATATCTTCCTAACACAGAACACATGCCCCTGGCCCTGTTGGTGGCTGGGTAGTCTGGAGTTCAGGCAGCGACCCCTAGAGGCCAGGGGGACTATTAGAACAGTAAACAATCCACTATCCCACAGCAAGAAATCATTGGTAAACAATCAGTGGCATCTACGGAGCAGTCAACAAATCACAAATCCTAAATAATTTTAGCTGCTTATTGGAACACAATTTTGCACCACACAAGCTGTGAGATTATTTATTAATTGGATCACAGAAAGACTACAAGATTCTATGTTTGTGTATGCATTTTTTTCAGTACAGGTAACACTGAGTTTTTTTTGTTTTTTTTTAAGGAATTGGGTTATTGTGAAAATGTCCTTATAAATCTAAATAAGAGTACAGTATAAACAGCCATCAGGTTTTCCCCAAGCTAAAATGCTCACATATATGGCAACTGAATTCATATTTTTTTATTATTTTGTTTGTTTTTTTAAACCATAACATTTACAGACAGTGCTTGTTTAAGGTAAAAGACCCTATGGCAGGTAAATAATTTTAACAGTTTAACAGTTTTGGTGAGAGCAAGACAATGCTATTTATGTCCCCTTTAATACACACTTACATTTAAGGCAGATGCATTTGATCTGATTACCTGGGCAGTAAAAGAATATTATGCATTACACATTTTGAAGGTGTCACTTAACAGTGGCCTTAGTTAAAACTAAGTGTTCCCCACCCCCACGTCAATACTGTTTAACTGTCACTGACCATTTTTAGGGGAACTACTAGCATTGCATGCTGTAAGGAATACATGAGATTCATAGCAAACTATTGCATTCCCTTAAGTGAGTGTAGCAACATACCTAAAATAGAACGCCTAGCACCTTTTCACTATATGGCTTTCAATTATCTAGTTTCCAGGCATGTCAGTATCAATGTCACCGAGGCAACAGCAGAAGCACTAAGGGGTCAAGAGCAGCCGTCTTCCCATCTGCACCAAGCGAGGGATTATGCTCACTTTGTTTCGTTATTTGTTTAGTTAGTTTTTTTCCCCTTTCAATTACTTCTTTTCTCTCATAAGTACTAGCGCTAATAAAATCTTGTAGTCATTCAGATCTGTTACAAATGTGTGCAGTACAACGCATGGCAGTTTTCAGCTGAGCCACGAGTCCCCGATCCCTCGGAACCCGAAGCCAACTAGAGCGGAAAAACAAATCAGAAAAGAACAGAAGAAAGGAAAAAAAGGAGAACCAACTGGGATCTGGTTAGACACGCATGCATATTGTGCACAATTAAATAGTCGCCCACCCATGTCTAGATATCTTTCACTGAAAATACAGGTTTTATTTTTTTTATTATTATTTTTTTCCTTAAATCATGCAAACACTGTTAGAATAGTTTTGGAAGTGGTTCAGGTAGGATAATGTGCTCGAGTGCACGATTTTCAACGGGATCACAACCTCTAAGTATGTGTGGTTCAAGTACAAGAACACAGAAATTAAATGTTAAACAGGTTTGAGTAACACTCGGATGATTGGTTGCAGTGACACATTGCCTATTCTTACTTTAGTACACCTCTATGAATCTTTTTTTTTCCTCCTTGCATGCCGGTCTTTAGATGGTGTAATAGTAACTACTACCATTGAAAAGGAGTATTAGTTCAGTTGATTACACTTAAAATATGTGTGGCCTGAGGAAAACAACCAAGAAAATCCAAACATGTCCCCTTCATGGCATCAATCCCATTTTAAACGGACTGTTTTCCTTTATTTTCAGTTACTGAGAGGCCCTGAGTTTTTTTGTTTTTTTTCTTTTCAAAATATATGCCAGTGAACAGATATGTATACACAGATTATTATCAAAAGTGTGGGTTAAATTCATCACAATGGCTTTTTTTTTCTTAAATTACCTGGCACGCATCAGCACAGACTCACATGCTCCTAAAATCACAGCAACATCCCTTGACCCAAGAAAGCAAGTCTGCCTATCTGCTTATAACTGCTACTCAGTGTACACAATGAAGCAAGAATATTTTTTATATATATATATATATATATATATATATATATATATATATATATATATATATTTTAGCTAGAGATATACATTATATATATGTGTATGTGGTGTGTATGTGTGCGCATATATACACACACACATATATACATATACATACACACACACACCCACACATACACACCCACCATATATAGTCCTATAATTAGAGTACTTTAAGAAAACAAAATGAAAAAACACTAAACATTTCATCCTTACCCCCTTTCAGTTTGGTTTTTAAAATTCTAAGCAGAGTGAACAAGAGCTGAGCATGTTTACAGTGCATTTCTAGCAACGACCACTCCACTCCCTCACTCTCCATCCTCAATTGGATCGTTGTGGAATTACTACAGTCAGCTGGCACATAGAAGTAGGGTCAACTACATGGTACGGGGCATGTCCACATTCTTCTGTCTTAAAAGCAAGACGATAATTTGAACTTTTCCACAGCGAGGCTATGCATACAATGCTTTATCTTTTACATCACTTTACACCACTAGCATGGCCTGGGACCTGACAATGTTGCCAAAGCACAAACACACACCAAAGATACACCGCGCTAGTATTCTGCCCTTATCCTTCAGACTTTCTCCAGGAAGATAAAAACCAATAAATAACACCATGTTAAAAACCGTGTACTCTTAAAACAAGTTAAACTGACTACGGATTTTAAGATTAGTAACAGGTTTGTGCTTGTCAAGGTCTTGAAGAAGGCAGAGCTGAAATCTTGTTGAGTATATTGAATTTTTGGCTCACAAACGAGGAAAATGCCTAGTCCTCCAAAAAAGAAGAAAACAGAAGAAAAAAAAAGGACAAAACAAAGTTTCATTCAGACAGACACTCATTGCACATATTGCTTTCTGCAAAAGGGTTGCACCTTCTCCAAAGTCTTTTTTGTTTGGTTTTTTGTTGTTGTTGTTGTTTCGTTTTTGGACGTCAGGCGTAACTAATATTTCTCCACTTCCCTGGCCGACGTAAGCGTGCTGGGAGGATGAGCCGAAGGCCGTCACTGTCCTGGGAGGGTAGGGTGGGGTAGAGTGGGGAGGGTTGAAATTGGCTTGGCCCCCCTTGGCCGTTCCTCCCGTACTCCCACCCTCGACACGGGTCTTGACTGCTGAAATGTGCTGGAGCGTGTCAATTAAAAATATTGCTAGCCTAAAAGAAGAATCTGTGCAAGGCCTGTGGGGTGGTTCTCCTGGGTGTAGCGAAGCCAAGGGTGGGCTGAGCTGGGCGGGGTCTTTTCCCAGGGCTTATACCTTTGGGGGGGTTGGGGGGGGGTTGGTATAGGTGTGCCATGCAGACAGAAGGGAAGTGGTCAGAGGGCAAAGGCAGAGGTCAGAGGCACGGTGCCATCCTCGCCCTTGTTTTCCAGGGCCGCAGTGACCTTTTCAACTTAGCAACAGTGCAAACGCCAGAGCGGTGAGGCCCAGAGTCTGTCTCCAAGGAGGGCACATCCTCAATGTCTCTCTCGCTGCACAAGAAGCGGGAGGGGTGGGGGGGTCCAACACACACGCACGCGCGCACACAGACCCTGTTGTGTCTGCAGTACGGTGTTCTGTATATTTGTTTTTTTCCTTTTTTCCCCTTTTACCTCAAGCCTCAGAGATTCAGACCCATTGCAAGTCATACGTTCACATTAGCATTTGCAGATAAAAAGAGTTGGGATAAAGATATTGAAATTATCAGTACATTATTGCAAAAAATACATTATTAACAAGTCACTTGAGCCCATCATGTACACAAACATGCATCTTATGATGGTTCTATCATCGAGCATCCTTTTCCCCCCCGCTGCTTGTCTAATTGCACAACGTTATTAAACCCAACCAGTGTTCCTGTCCTTCCTCCATCTCGCTCAACTACAACACAGCTTGAATTATTTGTGATCAGACAACTACAGAATATTCAACTGTGTAAGCAAAGATGTCAACACAACATGTATTATAGGTTATCTTTGGAATCTGCAAAAACAAGGGCAGAGAGGGGAAAGAAAACCGGGGGCCTCTGAAGGGGCGTGGTGGTGGGCTGGGCTGCAGAAGGCAGTAGCTTTCATGAAAACTCACAACGATGCACAGCAGAGGTCTAGCAGGTTCCGTCCAAATTCCGAGATTGCTTATTGGTCAAAAGGCAGGCGGGGGATGGGAGTTGCCTTAGCAGTGGGCCAAAGAGCACAGGACTGAGTGGCAGCTAGGTCGCAGGACTGTGTACGCGTGCGTGTGTGTATGCAAGTGTGTGTGTTCCTGCCTGCTCATGCCACACTCTCCAGGGTTTGTGCTGTTTTCCAGTGATGGATGAAGGCCTCGACTCACTCCACATCCCGGTGAACTTCAGATGCGTCCGCGCGGCAGATCGGACAGGTGCGATTGGTCTGCACATAAATGACGACAACGAGAACATTATCGAACGCAACCACTAGCCCAACTAACCACCTCATCTGCTGCACGCAGCCTGCTTCTTCAAAACAATGCCGTTTAGAGATGGGGGGGGATTTAGAAATTTTCTGAATCACAATTCACCAGTTACCTCCACTACAATCACGCTAATATCCCAGTGTTATTATAATAATGGGAGGTTTTTATTCTCACAGTAGTTCTAGTTTAAGACAGACATACGAGATCACTAACATTTTAGGACACCTCTCAGTGTTACAGTGAATCCTTCCATTTAAAAAAATCTCTATCGAAGATAAGTCTGTTAGCATAGCAGGAGTCTCTAGCTAGCCAGACTAGTCTAGTAGAAAGACTAGTGTGTGTGTGTACATTGTTGCTAAACACTCTTTGGATTTACACACATTTATTTTTTGCAAGTGTCAGTACTTCCATTAATCCAACATGTAAGGTTCTGTGTACGGCAGGAATTCTCAGAAGAGCTCCATCACAATACCACTATATTATGATTCTCATTATATTAAGATTATCACTCATTTCCTCAAACTGAATCAAAAACAGAATTAATATTGACTCAATCAGTAACCTAGCATAATCTAACTGAATCAGGCGATCAGTAGATTCCCAGCTCTTACGCTGATCACATCCAACATGTATGAAAATAGCAGACAGAGGTGTGAAGCCGATCATGCCAATTTTAAAAAGGAAAGTATAACCAAACAATTAGGCTCACACATGTAGCTGCGATTAGATAAGCAAAAGATCAGAGTGGTTCCACTGGTGTTTGAAAAGCACTACATGTTCAGGGGCTGCATCTGTCACGCCTCCCTGACGCAGAAACTCCGGACAACAGACAAAAGGTGGGTCGCATATATAGACGTGTGGACACCAGTGTCATGCTAGACTCGTGTGTGCGTGGGGTGGGGGGGTGGTGAGCAGGTGATGTGCTATGAAGCCAGGCACTCACCTTTAACCATTTGTCCACACACTTTGCATGAAACTCGTGATTACAGGGTAATACTCGGAGTAGCTGCCTTGACTCAAAATCACTAAAGCACACAACACACCTGGAAAGAAAGAAGAACAAAGGTCACTTTTAATAGTAATGGTCTCCTCACAAATGAAAGTTATATAGTGTACACTAACTATTTACAAGCACGCGTGACTTACAGGGTTTGCTCAGACTGGTGGTTTTCTGAATTGAACCGGTAGGATGGGAGCTGTTCTATGTCGGCTTTCGTCAGTCCTCGAGGTTTTGCCTCCCCGAGCCTTTCAGCGAGGTTTAGTAACGCCTGAGGCAGAACACCCAGCACATGCACTTTATTGCACAAATCTCACGGCACGAGATCACACACAGCAATTCTCGCTAGTTCCACCTCCACCGTCCTTAGCCAACGGACTCTACAGAACTGCGGCCGTCCGTGTGTGTGCGTCCAGGATAGAGTAGGACTCGCTCGCTGGATCGCTAACAGGTGACGGGTGCGTGACTGGGGACTAGAGCCTGCACCTTCCGTTCCCCTCACCTCGTAATTCTCCATCTCCACGTCGTCCACGTCCAGGTCCAGGCTGATGGCTGGGCCCACGGCGGTTGGAGGCACAGGAAGCATCGAGCTGTTCGAGCAATGCACACACACACACACACACACACACACAACCCCGCATCAACCCTGTTAACGTGTGAACAACACGTGCCCTCGGCCTAGGAAGGGATGTGCCTTTTGAAGCCTGTGTTTCTACTAATAGAAACCGTGCTTCCACTGCCTTTATAGTAAGAGTCATCTGAACCTCTAAGGCTCTGGTTCTCCTCCCAGACATCGAGGGCTACGTTTGGGCTTTGTTCCAACTCCCACGCGCCCGAGTCAGGTGCGTGACTGCTAATCGCCTGGCTCCGGTGTGCTGGGGCAGAACAAACTGTTGTTGCACTAATTAGGAGGAGCCCTGAAGGAGCCCACATGGGGAGCAAATCTATTCGCTCAAATGTTCCCCAAGTGGTACACTATGGAGGCACTCACGGATGGAGTGTACACATGTGCAGGAGGTGGGGGGACTCTTACAGGAAGTACGGTAGGAAGCCAGGGTAGTACGGTGGAGGAGGTGGTGGCGGTGGCAGGGGTTGCTGTAACCGGTACCTCTGGCCACTCCCGCGTCTGGGCAGCACGTGGGGATATGGCTGGAGAAACGAACGGAACCTGGTGAGTGCCAGTCCTACGCATGACAGCTGTGAAGAAAACGTGTTCATAT
Source organism: Electrophorus electricus (assembly GCF_041902795.1). Classification (NCBI taxonomy): domain Eukaryota; kingdom Metazoa; phylum Chordata; class Actinopteri; order Gymnotiformes; family Gymnotidae; genus Electrophorus; species Electrophorus electricus. Next base: position 26,768,256 of record NC_137499.1, read on the forward strand.
GGCCAGCCTCAGTTTAGGACAGCGGAGAAAATTAAACGCCATCGTACCGTCGGTGTCAGCCGGAAAGCAGCCTGTCTCAGAGGGTCCCTAAACCCAGTCCCTAAACCCACTCCTCCAGGATATTTTACAAACATGAGACGATGTCTCTAAGGCAGACACAGACTGGGCACCACGTGGACTGAAGTAGCCTTTGATGGAGTTACTGACGTTGGACAGTCGTGGTTAGAGAGCTGTCGCTAACGTGCTAGGTTATCACGTAAGCAGACGCGGTGAACAACTCCACGTGGGCAAGATGGTAAAAGGCAGCTCACCACTCCGAAGGCCAGATCTTGGTGGAGGGGCTCCTGCGGGAGGTACTGGAGGGGCACGGATGGGGGCATGGCTGCCGGAGGGTGATGGGCCGGGGGGTAAGAGAACGTCCCCAGGGGATGCTGCTCTCCTCTCAGGTCCACCTCATTCTCCACTCTCTGTAGAGGCTGGAGGCAAAGCAGGAGAAGCGCGTGTGCGCCGCGTCAGACGTCTGAGGGGATCACTGCATTGTACTGAAGTACTTCATTCAAAACACATTAACATAGCCAACACTGAGCCAAAAGATATGAAAAGCAGACAGCTTTCAGGAATTTAGAAACTAAACACAGACCACGATTACCAGCCTTTAATACTGGGATTAGCGGCAGCATCTTGTGAGTGTTATTCCCTCCATTTACGACAATACAGAAGCAAATCTTTTAAATCTGATGGTTCACTGTCTATTATTTCTATATTGAGTACAGCAAAAGTTAAAGCTTAGTTTAGGGGCAAAAATGAAACCTTGCATGAAATGGGGCAATTTAAAAGGTGTTATTTTCATTATTTTGTACAGTGAGATTAAATTTGCAAGTTGGCTGTTTACAACTCTCGTACTAGCAGAGCGGAACAGATGAAGAGTTTTGTACCATCACTGGCGGCAGCATATCTAGTGGGCAAGAGGTGTTAAAATCAGCAATTTGTCACAAGGACAAGATTCTTTGTTCAAGCTACAAAAGTCTACGTTAGCTCTGTAATTAGCCTGTCTGCCAAAGAGTAATATGAAACACAGCCATCAATAATGTGCAAGCCTGTGGCATTACAAGAACCATGCTGCTCACAGCAGGAGACGCGCAACTCTAATAAAAAACACAAGTCCCACAAGGCAAACATTGTCAACACTGCAAAGGCAGTAGTTTATATGTCTGCAAACTTGGCTCTTGTGGTTTGCGACATTTTATTTGCGCTTCTGTGGTCATTGGTGTGAGATTTAAATATATATACATATATATATAAAATTTTAATATTCTTTACATCCATATTGCAATCAATAAATCAAACGCTGATATCTGTGGCAGGCACAAAACTGTAAAAACATGTTTTGGACTGAATGAAATGACAGTATGGCCTACCTGCCTATCTACTGCCCACCCTCCCTCCCTCACGCTCTGCAGTCCGCATGCGTAATCATTTGCACATGTGCAGAGTCTTTCACACATCTCTACACCCATTGCAGGGAGGTAGCCAAGCTAGTCGCACAAGGATGGCAGAAATGTTACACCAATACCTATAAGAGCTTGCACTGTTAAAGAAAGACAAATGTACAAAATGCTACAACCAAAAAGTCCTCTTAAACAACATTATTTTAATTTCATTCTTTATATCACTGTGGACAAGGCCATCTGCCAAATGTTGTACATATAATTGTAAACCGGAGTGAACATCAGTGTGGCTTTCCAACAGCAGTTAGCTATGTATCTAGGTACTGCAGCTGTTTAGTCAGCAAATATTAAGGATGGAATTTGCTGAAAATTCAAAATAAACATTCAAAACCAATTTTGGCTGCATAGTATCTCTACCCTGTTTGATGTTTTGAGCTTTGCCTGATATCTAACATTACCACAGCGAACTGTCACAAGCTAGCCATCAACAAGTTACTGCATTTAATAAAACTTCCCAATACTAACACACAAACGTGAAGCTGCAACAACAGCAGTCAGGTTTGTTATTTACACCCATTATGATAATGTTAAGTGTTTTATTACAAGTGATATGGGCAATACGATCACAATATCAGCACCCCCCCACACACACACAAACAAATGACCAATATTATATTTATCAAGATATATAATTTGATAGTCATCATGCTAATGACTAAAGCCTGAGGCAACCAGCAGGGTTCATTAAACTTTAGAACATAGAATATAGCTCATAGAAAGTTTAACATTTAACTGTGCAAACATACTTTATCTACCTTAACAAAACTTAATTTTAATAAATACTAATTATGTACTGGTCTAACATCTCTCAAATGTTTTAAAAAGTAAAAATATGTGAAAAGGTGCAAAATGTGTAACCCTGTAAACAGTCATTAGGTTTTTACAGCAGTGAAAATGTGCCTGTTATTCTTGCTTCTTTTTCATTTTTCATATTGGGTAATGGCTGCAAAATATGACATGACTTACTGTTTTGGTACAAGCCAATTATCATTGCTAAAACATGGATGGACCAACATGGGCCGCATTTTTATACTGTGGTGTGGTTGCTGTAGCACCTTTTCACTGACGGAAAAGATTTGTCGTTTTTCCATCTTGGTTTGCATCAACCAACAACATATGTTTCAGACCATCTTACTCTGTGCTTTATTGCTTTGCAGATATCCAAACCACTTACACATAACTTAGGTTGTGGTAACTTTTTTTTGTCAACAATAGCCTCAGCTTTGGAGGATATTGCAAGTTCACCTTCACTTTCATGCCACTCGTGGATTCCACTAATTTTCCTCTACTTTTCAGCGCTGATAGCTCAAACAATGTTTTGCAGTAAGAAACAGGTGTGTACTTTTACATGCAAGCCAAAACTGACTGACTGGCTATTGTGTTCATTTCTGCTGTGTGATCAACTGTTACATCTATCCTTATCAAGTAAAAATGTCAAAAGCTTATCATCTTGATCGCAATCTTGTTTCAGGATCACTTTACTCGCCAAGCACTGCATGAAGTAGCTGGACATAGCGATGAAAGTGATGGTTTGTGCTCCTTTGTCCGATGCTCTCATGCACAGTGCGTGTTCATGCGTTTTAGGAGAGCGTCTTTGTAAGGAGGGCTGAAGGTAGGAGATTTCGTCACTCGGATCACTTAAAAAAAAACTAGCTTACATTTGCTGGTTTGTACAAAATTATCTACTGGAGTAATTTTAATTACGTTTACAATAATGCAACAACTGATTTGTTGTCAACTGAACAGAAAGGTTTGCTGACATGTACAGGCCCCAGTGCATCATCATAACTGGAAGACAAACAAGTCCTGCACAGTTCCACACAGCTCTGAGCTCAGTTCTGACCAGGACTGAACACATGAGCGACCCTGATCCAACCGTTAATACTGCATCTCTCTGAGCCAGACCTGCACAGCTCTGCCTGGCTCCACTAATGAGCTCTGCTCCTTAAGGGAAACACAATTAATGTTATCAGATGATGGTGGCAAAGTTAGAATAAATGTCTAGAGAGCAGGGATGGCAGACCCTGTGTTTCTTTTGGGGATTTTTTTGTACTTAAACTCTCATTATGCCAGTTCCTATGCAGCAGCTAGCTAGCCTACAACAGCTACACACCGGGAGGGGGCAGGCAAGCATGTGCTTCCTCCGAGACACGTAAGGACATGCACCATGAGCCGCTTGCCATGCTGCGAACCTGGGCAGCTGAACACCACTAACTGCCCCTTGTCTGCGCAGGTGTAAGCACACAAACACCTGTGATTGGCTAATGTCGTTCTGACTGAGAGTGGACAAAGTAATGCCATCCCTTCCACACAGAGAACAGTGCCAGTTTTGCTCTCCTGGTTCAAAGATGGCTGTGGCATTGTATGGGCTAGAACCATCACACCTACTACAACAGGGCAAACGTTTTTAGAGTAGCCCAATATGGCGAAAAATAGTATACTGCAATATACATGAAAAACACAGTACTTAAAGACTGGCTAGCAATTTTGTTTTCATTCTTTTTCCATCATTATTTACACTTTATGAATCAAACATACAGTGATTCATCAAACCATTCAGGGAAAGCTTGTCGGAGATTGTTCAGGGTCCTCACAGCACACAAGGAGAAATGTCACGATGTGTTAAAAGTCAATTTGCATATTGCACCCTCCTGCAGTTACCGCGGAGGCCCACAATGATACAACAAACGGTATATCGTGCATCACGGCTCATTCTTAAACTGGATCAAACACTCCCCAGAAGCAGGGGGGAGCCTCTCCACCGCTCACCCTATGATGCTTGCTGGGTGAAAACCCTTAGGATGGCAGCCGCAGATCTTACCAGGCGTGGGTGCTGAGGCTGCAATGGCACGAACTGGCTGAGCGGGGCCAGGTGAGGGGGCTGGTGTGCTGGCACCGGCGGGCTGGGGTGAAGGATGAAATGCTCACTGGAGATGAGTGGCGGGAACGCCTGGTAAGACACGGGCAAGTGCTGCATGGTACATGCCTGAATAAGCTGTAGGGGGGAGGGAGGGAGAGAGAGAGAGAGAGAGAAAGAGATCATGAAAGGAGTTCATTTCGTAGTCCAAGCAAAGTATCAAAGCCAAAAGGCTCTGACGTCATTAATGCAATACATCTTTGAACCAGGAATATGGCTAATGCTTCACAGTTCAGCAGCTGTATTCAAATTAGGCTGCTGTAGTTGGTACTCAGAAAGCTTTGTTGTTGTTCACGGAAAGTGAAACTGTTGCAAGCAGTACTGTGCTCACGTGACCAGCCATTTTGTGGCGCTTGTCTGCAAATTATGAAAAGTGAATCATGTTGATGTCAATTACAACACAGGCTGGTACAAGCTGCCTGTCCACTACCATCACAGAGCACTCACAAACATAACACATAGGTGGTAGCTACTCATGTCAACACCACAGATGTAATGAATTAAGCAGATGACGATTCACCAGAAATTAGGCCTTTTAAATATATATTTATGTGAAAAATATTTTAAAGTGTAGCGGTCACAGTGACAGCCTGGACCAAAGGTATCAATGGGACCGGCCTGCTACAGCACTAACAAGTTTAATCAGGAGCTACAGCAGCCAACAATGGTTATGACGTAAATTCTCTCACGTCAGGAATCTGCAGGCTGCAGGCACTCGTCAATAAGCACATTAGCACGTAAAGTTACTTTGGGGGGTCCAGCTGTTCTATCAAGCTAGTGCTGGAAGCTGCATGATGTGCGGCAGGCGTGTGCGAACGCTACACAGACGGCACGGATATTCCAGCTCTTCCTTTTCAAACTCACGGGAGGAGGAAGGCAGCAGAGCAGAGAGAGCTGTCCGCTGAACATTACCGAGCATGCTGGGAGCTGCTGGCCGCCACACGCCGGCATCGGCTGCCCCGCGTGCACGGGGAAGCCGTGGGTCGTCACCGTGGTAACTGTGTAAGATATCGGTACGGATCCTTGATGCATCTTTGGGAGAAGGGGGGGGGGGCGGGGGCGGAGAGAACGAACCATTATTTTAAATACGGAATTGAGAGAAGGAGGAAAAGTGTTCCATTTAAAAAAGTGAGCATTCATGGACTAAATCTTCATGAGCTCAGGCCACTTGGTTAAGGCGTGGAGCTACACTAGTCCCCTCCTCCCTACCCTGTGCAGCCTACCTGCTCATGAAGGTCCACCATGATGGAGCTTGGTTGAGGTGGGTGCGGGTGGAGAAGGCGCGGAGGCGCGCCAGCGTGGCCGTACTGCCGGGACTCCTCTAGGGGGAGCTGCTGAGGTGGGAACGTAGCATGGGGAAAGCTCTCATCCTGCCGCGGGGCACCGCGCACAACAGCTCCGTCTCTCTGTCCCCACTGCCGTCGTGCTGGAGGACTGAGAATCACAAGACAAATCCACCATGCATACATTTTCTTTATCTAGAGATTCTTGTCAATAAGGTACACAAACCCCAAAACTGCAACTTTTTTTTAGGAAAAGTAAATGAATAACACCTCAGAAGGCTTCTGCTTGGTGAGACTTATCCCCCTGCCAGTTACTTGAGCCTTGTCCTAGAGGGCATTCCTGGACAATTTAGAGTTCTTAAACAACCAACACCCCCAATTCAGCTCATCCACAACTTGAAAAGGCTTACACTCTGTTGAGGCCAAAACTGTGCCAGCATGATGGCTGAAAGCATAACAAACGACCCACCTTCTCCTGAGGTGCACAGGCGTGTTGCACGGTCCCCCGAGGAACCTCCTCTGGTTTAAGGGGGCTGTTGGCGGCCGCCTATTCACAGCTATTTCCCATGGTCGCATTTGTGACGTCGTGAAGAACGAGTCACAGCCGGGGTGGGGGAGCAGTAGTGCTGGAGGCACTTGTGTTGGAAAGCGCAGATTGTCTTCACTCTGTCTCACACACACACAAACTATGACAATTCCAGCGTACTAAATAGCATTACTGCTTTAACTGTCTTCCTAAAACTGTCATCAAAGCTGTCTGAATTTGACAAAATACTACCACAGATAAATCAAATTTTATGATTTACATGCCTTATTGTGACAAGAACGAAGCTGCATTCTTGAGACACTAGTTTATTTCTATGAATTTTAAAAAGAGCCTATAACTGTCTCATTACAAAGAACTGATATAATCTACATTTCCCAGCACATTAGGATAGCTAGGACGGCTGACTAGCGAAAATTGCTCGAATACTCCCGTTTTAATGGCCGAAAATGAAAAGTAGAAAATACTGAATTTCTTATTAATGCGCACGACTTATCGTCTGACTGCCAATAAACAGCGATAAAACGCTTCAAAAATGGGATGCTCCAACTTCAACAAAGCGCGTAGCGTTAAAGCCATGTGCTCATAGACAAAGCAACAACAAAGAAGCGCCATCAAAACAGACTACAGACGAGCTAGCCTTGTGTGTCCAAACATGACGACGCAAAATGAAAATCAGCCATCTAGTTGTACAATTTTAGCACGCTTTATATTTGCACAGAGCATGCACAATTAGCTTTTGTTGCTTGATGTAGAATGGGTTCTTCAATGCTACGGTTAGCTAGCTAGCACAAAGACAGAATACCATACACGTGTGGCTGACTTTGTTGCCATTTGATCAAGCTGCAGTTGTTGGTAACCTTCGCGTTAGTTAGGTCGCTTCAGCGTGAGAAAAAAAGTGCAAGGGCTCCAACGTTCCAAAAAAAATCCAACACAAGCTAACCGACCAGCTAATGTGAGAAATGAAGTTACTTTTTTAGCCGTACACTAGCTTAGGTAGCTGTAGTTTGCATAGATTGTATGCAAACAAGCTCAAACAGGAAATGCAGTGATGCACTACGACAAAGGAACACCAGGCAGACTGTTGTGAAGGGAAATGTGGCTAGCAGGCTAGCTAAGATAGCTAGATTGTTTTTGTGAATGGTTAAGAGTTTAAAAGGCTAACGCTAGCCAGGTAACTTCTACGTTAGTTTCCAAGTCATCTTAGCATGTTACTAACGTTAGCTTAGCTGCTTAAATAATTAAGAGTTATAGAGTTTAGGATTTTGTCGAAAATAAAGGTTATATAGATAGCTAGCTTGTTAGCCACTGAACTAGCTGACTGGCTAAATTGCCTACTAGCATAGCTAACAGCTACCTTACTTGTTTTCAACTGGCGGGTCAGTCTCCGACACGTCCGAGCAGTCTGTAGCGTTAGGAGCCGAGCTAGTTTTGTAAATAAACTAATCCAGTGGAAGCTACGATCTAGATATAAACTAAAGATCGTGCATGCTTCATGTAGGAGTATTCTCCTTTTTGTCCGTTTACTTCCTTTCGCATGAGGTTGTTGACTGTAGCTGTTAGGTGTTCACGTCCAGCATTGGCTTAAAAGAGGAAAAGTCCATCGATGCTGGGTACTTTGGTCATTTATTTCCACTCGAAAGCCATAAAACTAAACCAACATTTCAACTGTTTATTTTAGAACAACTATATCGCTGCATTCCAATACAATTTAATCGGCAACATTCCACCGCGCGTGCTGTCATCCTGCAGGTCCGCGCACAACATACTCGTGGGGTTAGAATTCATGTTTAGCCCCGCCTTTTTCCTCCAAAACACCAGGCAAGTGTGGCAGAAACAGTTTTGGCAAGTTCTTATGTGATATTTGACTACATTTAGCTAGAGTTCTGTTAAAGATCAACTTCAGGGTTGTTTTACACTGATCTGTCACCCACCAACAGGCTTTTTACAGGTAAGTAGGCTATTCGGTCTTTAAATAGCCTATTATGCAAAAGGAAGAACGGTGTGGTTTTCAAAGCCAACAAATGCGGGTTAACGAGTGACTGAATCAGCTATAATTTCAATTAGACAATGATTTATGCCGATAAATAAATAGCTACTTAACTACAGCCTCCTTAAACCCCCGGTCACAACGATATATAGGCTAGTATGTTAATTGTTGTTGCAGCACTGGTCCTTGCAATATCACATTCACAAAAGGCTGCAATTATCACTTTCTAGTTGGCAGTACGCCCAGTGCATCAGAATCAAGCCACCCCGTTGAAGCTCAATTGAGCAAATGTTCTGAGGAATCAGACATTCATTTGGCCTGATAAATGTAGTCTGCACACATTTTTGGAGTCATGCAGTCCTGCAACTTAAAGATGTAACATTAAAATATAAACCCCACATTCTCATATTGTAATTACAATAAGTAGTTCAAATTTAAGCATAACATTTTTTTCCAATTAATTTTTTTCTTCACCAATATATAAATGACGCCTTGAGTAAATCGGGTAGTCACATAAGTTTTCTGTCATGCATTTAATATAGCATTATCTGTTGAATTACAAGAAGGGTGGGTGTTTCTTTTCCACAATTAATAAAAACGACAATGCAATATAATACATAAATAAGACAGCGATATACAGTTAATTGTAATGTTTGATGTAACTCTATATAGCATACAATTAGCTGCTACATTATAGCTGCTTACAAATGCCCATTATTGTGTAGTAGGGTAATGACCGGTAATAGTCTACCGCTATTATACATCTTAAGGCTGGCCAAATGCCCTGGTTCTAACAAAGTTGGGATTCTCTCAAATGCACACGAAACGTACATCAAAACAACTCCTGATATCTAACACTATTATGCAGCTTGTTGCAGATATTACTTTTGACATCTATCATTTCATATCTCACATTGTTTAACAACAAAAAAGCATCAACCAGTATCAAATATTTGCTGAACGCATTTCCGAGGACTCAGATGTAGCCTTGGACGCTGCTGCCATGAGTCCTAGTGTTTCTTTCTGTTATGTTTGGCGGAGAAAGTAGGCCTATTTCTTTTTAAAATATAGTTCCTCTATACGGCATTTACGTGGATCGCATACTCAAGACAAGACAGCAGCGTCATGTCATGTCACGTCTGCGCGCAGGTGAACTCGCAATCCGAGCAGTTTTGACGGGCTACGTTCTCCAGTGACAGGATGACATAGTCAACCTCGTTACGTAAGCCTTGCGCCAAATGGCTAGCCGGCAAAGAGAGGAACCAACGAAAGACAATTTGTCGAAGCTTGCCTATCCTTTTTAAAAGCTGTCTTTGAAAGGGCTCTAAACTGTGATAACAGAAATGACATTTTGGAGGTAGCAAATAAGGAGCCTGGTGTGCAATAACGAAACTAATCACTTAGGCGATGATAGCAACACAATATTTTCAGTATAATTGGGGTACTCTGATGTCTTTTAAGTAGATGATATGATCAGATATGAAAATGTATGCGTTTTACATCATTTTCAGAGGCCCCTTGTCGGCTTCACTGCAGAGAAGGCATTGCAATGTGACAGAGTAACCTGTTTCTAGTGAAAAGCATAGAAACAAATAATAATCATTTAAAAAATCTCCGTTGGTTTGTTTAGGAAATCGCGCTCCCTAATTCGATGTGCACGGCTGAACAGCGTGTTTACAACTAACGCTTGAACATTTCCTATGTACTTCCAGTCAAATGTAAACATTACATAGCTCTCATAGCCAGCAAGAAAACAAGGAGGGGCGCAAGGATAGGGGGAAAAGACGAACACGAGCCGAGCTCTAAAGCACGTAATCGAACTGATGCCCAAGCAGCGCACGAAGGCCAAATGCACAGAAATATGCCAATATGTTGCAAACCATTACCTGATTGTTAATTTGCACGCATTTCAATCACTGACATTTTCTTCCTTGTAATCCATCACATCTCTCACATCTTCGGTGCGGCATTCTCCTCAGCTGTTCCTTTTAGTGGAACATTCCGTGGATTTCACCACTGTTAGGGCGAAAGGTACAAAGAGTGGCGCATGAAAATAAAGAAGCCTAACTGATGCAATTTACGTGACATTTCTATCTTCGTAAATAAACAGCTTAAGTGTTGGACTGTCGAATAAACAATGTAACCCGTGTGGCTCCGTGTCATACTTTAGGCAATTGCACGATTTTTGGACAGACCCCTACATGGAACGTCTTAAAGGGCGCTCTCCATTACGACTTGGTCTACCGTAATTATTGTATAACTTTATCACCGAACTCCCCAATGTCATACCTCGGTTGCCAAGATCATGCAATATGTGGAGGTCAGTGAACCGTAAGGTGAAACGCCAGATTAAAATTATCTCATACTTGATATACCTGTTGTATCAAATGCGACTTTCTAGCGCCGTGAATGTGCAAATGCACATAAAATTATGCATTGTCTTGATATTAAAAAAGGTTATGCGCAGAACAATAATAGTATCAAATATTCAAGACAATTGGTGAAATTAACGCTTATTCATTATAGCTTTTTGATTCATTTATTGACTGAATTTGTTTTAAGTTTTGAATAAACAAAGTTTTTATATTGCAGTCATAATATAACCAACTAATACCTGTGTAGTGTCTCCATGCAATGCATAGCAATTATACGGTGCGTTGACGTGTGTCCCTCCACTGGCGCTGCGTTGTATGCCAACACTGTCTCTTTTGGCAGATTCTGAAAACAAAACAATGAAACTATATGAAGAGTACTTATAGAAACTCGATACCATTACAATTTAAAAACCTTAAGGCTTAAAGCCTTAATATGTTTCATATTTCACTTTTTTTTTCATTTGGCATATGTCAATTATAGAAAATTGGGCACTTCATCTTAAAAATATTAAATAGTTTCTTTGAGAATGTTCTGTTAAAATGTGATATGTGATGAAAGCTCTGCTCATTTACATTACTAATTTCAGACACTAACGTCCACTTGGCAAATTGAAGATGCAGAGTGAATTAACCAACTGTTAAATGTATCACTGAATGACTGTGGTTAAAACACTAGCTATATATTGAGGGGAAAAAAATGTAAACCCACATGAGGCTACATCATTTAAAAATGTTGAACCCCATATCATTTATTTGTATAGCAAATATAAGAGAAAGTGAAGGAAGACTTTTCATATCTTTTCAAAAAGATCACAAAAATATGTGTGTATTTTAAACAAACCAAAATGCAACCAAACCAACCAAAGAAACAAAACTGAAGCCTTCAGTGTTGATTATGGGGACTGCATTTCTGCTTATTCCCCTCTAACTAGGCTGTCCATCATAGCTCATCAGTGCCGGACAATGATGCGTTACGGTTGGGCCTAAAATCATTTTTGTTTGTATTCATATTCTATTTATTTTGGTCTCTGTAAAACCACAAGCGTTAATGACCAAAGGTTTGGATTGTGTTTTTCTATTCAGCACATTGTTTAAAATGTTATAAATTTGATGATTTCCTCTTCTTTCTTTATTAACTGTACCGATTGTTAGTTTAGTCATACAGCAGCATGAATCTGGAATAGCTGTAATAGTTTCCACCTAGCTGTCATGCATAGACCTTCTTGCTCTATGCCTCCCCACAGTTACTCCTATAACCCTACACAGTCTTGTGCATCTTAACCAGTACTGGGAATAAGATGCTGAACAGAAAAGTTTAAAATAATTTAAAATCTTCACATTACAGTTAATATACATACAGTTAAGTATACGTTTGTCCTACTTGCGTCTATTTATGTTACTCTTGTGTTTCTGATAAATGATTACACCAAATATATGAAAAAGCTGTATAATGTATTTATAAAATGTATGTATAATGTAGAAATCTATGTAATGTATGTATAAATACTGTAATGTATTTATCGACTAGTACAGGGACTTCACTTGACCATATTTTGTTGTAGTTGCCTGCCACCTACAGTTGGTTTGCGTAATGTGAACTGGGGACGGCACCATTGAATAGTGAGCGCACCTTTCACAGGTGGAGACTGCAGAAAAGGTTTGAATTAATTGCATGTTAAGCCGATCATTAGGCCTATTGTGAAGTGAAACTCTTCACTAGGCCAATACAAAGACAGTTGTGGTAACTCACGGAGCAGCACTTCAAAGCATCTGATCAGACAGGATTATACAGAAGTCATCACTGAACTGATATGCCTTTCCTATGATATTTACTATGATTGGTTGGTTCTTTCTTAAAATAGACATAAGTAAAAGAACCACTCCTTGTTATCTTTGTGTATTTCACTTGGCACCAATTTTTATGGGATTTCAAGAAATGTAAAAAGTAAAGCAATGCAAGGAGTGGTGTGTGTTTTTTTCCCCTGAAAGTAATAAGTACTAATAAGTACTCACTTTGACAGTTATACTCAGTAATAAGTACCCACTTTAAGAGTAGTATTCAGTAGTTTGGAATTGATTACTTTTTGAGTAACTTCTCCAGCGATTATTATCTTATTATAAATAATATAACTTCTTATAAATGATACATGACATTTAGAAAGGTAATTAGCCTGAGTTAGTGAGCTTTGCCTGGTGCAGTTGTCATGCTGTTACCAACCATAAAAGTACAATAAGGCTGGGTTGGACACAAAGCTGCGCTTATCTGTGTGTCTGACTGGTGGATGGGTTTTTACAGCCTGTTGTGTAGAGAACACACCTGAGCCTATGATCAGATAATACAGCAGCATAATAACCACAGCACAGAGAGTACTTTCAGTCGCATTCGCATTTTAACAATGTCACCTATGTAACTAATTCTTTAACATTATTAGAGGTGTCAGATCAGACTTGGCACTTCCATCCTCATTGTTATTGAATAATCAGTATATTTAAATTGCTTAAAAAAAAATTGTTGTTTGTTTGTTGGGGGTGGGGTGGGGTGGGGTGGGGTGGGGGTAAACTTTGTAAAGTATGTTATAAACCAAAGTCTAGCAGGATAAGGCTAGAATCTTATTACAGTTTCAGGTAGGTACTTACAATAAGACAGTTTATTGATTTCACTGTCATTCTGTTTTTAATCACTCTGCCAACAGCCAAATAGATGGCACATAATTGTTTTGCATGTTTAATTACTGTTTATGCTATTTACATAATAATTCATAAGCAATGATTCTTTAACTAATATACAATTTGGTAAACCTTTCAAGTTAACCAGACTGGTAACTTGAAATACTAGTAATTTATGTATAAGTATACTTTACATTTAACACATTTGGCAGATGCTCTTATCCAGAGCATCTTTACAATTTTCAATCATGTAACAAGGTACACAAGTATAGTGTTAGGAGTCATGTAATGCTGGCCCGAGTGCCATAGGGCAGGACACGCAGATTCCCTTGGCGTGGTGAAACATTTATTAACGAATAACATAAAAGACAATGGTGGCACTCACACATAGTAACAACATTAAACACGAACACGCATAAACATTTTACATCGACAGTAACAGCAACATCAACAAAGACCAATGAAGAGGCACACACAGACGGGGGTTTAATTAGACAGAACAATGAACCCTGTGCAGGTGTGTGCCATCACAGAGGGTGTGGCTACATACACATGTGAACCCCCCTGCCGTACCACGTGACTCGTTGGGCAGGGGGTAGCATAGAGCACTTGCCCGGACAGGAGTGGAACCCCAGTCCCCCACAGGGGAGGCAGCATTGTTACCCTACACTACACTCCATTATACCAGTCTTTTATTAAGTATACTTTATTAAGTATTCTTTATGCTTGTGCTTACAGTATTTCAGAACCATGTAACATGTTTTTATTGATGTCATTAGTCATGATTATACAACATCATAATCTTATGTACAGCAAATTTCTATTTCAGTTAAGATAGTAATTTATCATACAGATTGATTCCTTTCCTTTCACACATTTATACAAATGCCATAAAAAAGGGGTGGGGGGGCAATGAAAATATCAGGCATCTGCGTGTTGGAATTTCCTGGTGAAAGATGATGTTCAAAAATGCTTCTTATATACAGTGCCAGTTGATGGTGAGTTAAATGAAGTGTGTTAAAGCAGGTCAACTGATGATGGGATTCTGACCAATGTCAAATTAGTTTAATCTAAAAACACAAGTGTTAGTTATCTTCTGATACACGTTACAGCTGAACCATGGGAGAAAATCCCTGAGGATTGAGGATCCACTACTCTGCTTGTTACTCTGCTCATTAGTGGAATTATCACCAATGTTTTGTTATTTGTTTGGTTTGATGATGGCCATAGTTGATTGTCTCATTCTTCTCTTACTCACTGTGAGGCCCTAATAGGAAAATGGAGGTTTGGAAAAGGATGGGGAAAGGGGGTTAGTGCTTGTCTTTACCCCTCACAGTTTGGAACTCTTGTTCTCTAACCCCATGTTGCCTCCACTATACTCGGGTGAACGTCCCATCTGTCCGGTCAGGAATAGCAACCAACTGCATCAGGAGAGTGAACAGTAGGACAGAGGCTGAGTCTGGTTTGAAAAGAGTTGCTCTCCAGCTCCAATACAAAGCTGAGATGTAACAAAACCCTTCGTTGATCGACTGTCCATCTGTTCTCCTCCACAGCCAGGTGGGTGAGATTGCAAGCGCTTTGCTCCTGAACCTGCAGACCCTCCGGTTGAAGGCCCACTCCTTACCACATGAGCTTGCGTGCCACCGCTGAGTCGCTGGGTGACTGGAGAGGGGAGGAGCTTGGCCAGTCTCAGCCCAGCTTTCCTAGAGCCCCCCCTCCCCACCAGCTGTGTTAATGATTCACTTTTACAACAGCATGATTGCAATCAACACTTGCCCGTGCTCAAGCAACGACAGCCATCAGAAGATCACAAGGAGACGGGACGGTAAGAAGAGTCTGTTTACGCGGTTTTGGATTTTTAGAGCTCACTACTATTCTTGCTCTTTTTTCTCCTTTGGAATCGCATTTTAAAAAGAGTAAAAAAGTTCTCATCTTCGTTACATTGCTTTTGCTAAATTATTCCTATCCTTCTTCTTTTGGTAGGCTTGTAAATTGATATTCATAATATTTCTTGAGCTGTAAGCTTTGTCATGTCCTATATTGAAGATTTCTAGATTGCTTGATTGTTTGTTTGTTTGTCAAATCATATACCTGGATTTGAATAATCTACAATTAGAAAACAAAGATGTTCCTTCTTGCTCTTTCTTGTTCTTTAGATTGATTTGACAAAGCATTGCTTAATTTTCCCCAAGTGTCACATCCCCAAATACAGTACAGTAGGAGAGAGCAAGTATTGCAGTACCTTGAATACAAAGATCAGAATATATCCCTCATAGTTAAGATTCTCTATGTTCTGAACTCTATACATCACATTTGGGAAATATGTCCTGAACTCCCATTTCAATATACATGCATACAAGTTACATATTTTGTTATTAAAAAAAAGAAATAAAAATATTCACTTAAAAATTGTGACAATTAATGACAAACAGTGGGAGTTATGGGAAATTGTTTAAGTTTTGATGACTGACCCATATGATAAACCTCTTCCTTAGTCACATGTTTGCCATCTACAGACAAAGGACAGAAGAATGAAGAGTTTATTACTTCTGCTCCTAGTTCTCTTTTCCACATGTAAGTATGTCACCAGAAGGTGTAATTGATATGCTCATGGTTAGTGATTGTTGCGTTGCATGAGCTCAAAGTCCAAAATATTGTCTAAGGAATTCAGTGAGGATACACTCATGAGTGATCTTTGTGCCATTGTAATGCACAGGCTACTGTCAAAATGTTCCAGTCATCAACACAGCAGTAGTCCACGTGAGGGAGGACCTTCCGAAAGGTGCAGTGTGTCCATCTCGAAACAATGATAATGTCTCATGATGCTGTACAATATGACAATCATACATAACTAAGCATTAAATATCCATGAAGACAACCGACTATTTAACGTGCCTGCAAACCATAGAACTTAAGGATCAAGTTGTCCATTTTTAGGGTTGCACCAAACACAATCAAAAGTTACTTTTGTTTTCCCATTAAAATTGACACCCACTGAGTTTAAAAGCCACAATGTTTTCTTCCCCTCCCCCACAGGCGAATTTGCATTCAAAATTGATGCATTTGATGCAGATAGTGACCCTCTGACATATGGTGTCAAAGACAATAATTATCATTTCAGGGTGTCTAAAACTACCGGTGATGTTTACATCAACAACACACTTAACAGAGAGGTAATTCTAGTTTAAAGAAGCCATGTGAACACAAAACATTTAGTAATTTTGTGCATTGTCAAAGAGCAGCAAATAATCTCTTTTTTCCCCCATAGGTGCAAAATATAATTTCAGTAGAAGTTACTGTTAGCGATGGAGTTTATGCTGAGGTAAGTTTAATTCATGCAAAGTGCAGCATGGGATCACAGTTCTCTTAAACATCACTCTAACCCTAATCGTGACTCTAAAACTAAACATTATATTTTCAGACAATGAAAACAATAAGTGTTATAGTTGAAGATGCAAATGACAATGCACCAGAGTTCAAGAACACGCCATACAACAAGAAAGTGCCAGAGGCGAGTCCGGTTACTGCACATACAGAGAACTTTTTTTAAGCAGTCAAAGTGGTCAGAGTCAAAGAGACTCTTTTTCCCCTTCTGTTTGTTCAGTTTTTATCTCAGGAAAAAAGTTTCAAAAGCTAAAAAAATGTTAAAAAGTTAAATTAGAGAAGCTTATAAAATCCTGTCAACCAAGCACCATTCGGGCATCATATCATTACACTATTTTACAGTATAGAAATCTGACTAGTGAAGCAGAGTTGCCTTTTAATCTTAAACGCAACGCTGACTTCTGTGCCTTCCTCAGTGGTGTGATGAGAGTGCAGTGGGAAGGCATATAATGTCTAATTTTAATGTCTAAAAAATCAATTCTGCTTCCTGTGTGAAGTACTGAAAAAAGCTGACAAGCTTATGGCCCCAGTAGATTCTCATCTGAAGTTTTGTTGGTTTTGTCAAGCACATGACCCATGCACCCATGTAACAGATGCACAGTTTGTCTACCATGCCATTTGTTCAACATTGTGCGATCTCTCTACCTGCAGAACACACCTGTGCACAGCACAATACTGACAGTGCTTGCAATAGATCTTGATGACGGACCAGCAGGCCACGTCAGTTACTCCATCCATGAAGTACGTTTCTATTTACATACCTCGTAAAGGTCATTGGATGTCGGGGGCTTGTCTTGTGGTTCAAGCCCAGAAATGGTCAGCGCAGAAATGGTCATATATTGTGTCTTTGAGTTTTTTACAGTTTACAAAGTAAACCAGCTTCAAATTGAGGCAACTGGTCTGAGGGTTCATTTAGTGTGCAGGAATTTTGTTGAGCGCCGATTCTCCATATGAAATCACTGTTGTGCTCCCATGTCTGTCTCAGGTTCAGCCTACAGATGGAGCTCGCATGTTCTCTATTTCTAATGAAGGACACATCAAATTGAATGAACCACTGAATTTCACTGACAAGAGTGCTTTTTATCAGATAATCATCATTGCGACTGTGAGTCCACCTTCACACCTTCAGAAAGATGCTGGTTGTTCAGGACTTGTTTCTGGGTTCGAAATGATCATTGAAACTATATTAGAGTGTGCTGAAAGTTCATATTGGTTACTTCGTAGGCTAATTTACTCCATCATTATGTCGAGAAGGACACAATGAAGAATGTTAATTCAGTTCCTTACTTGTTTATTTGTTTATTCCTTATGTGCTCCAAAGGATGGCGGTGGACCATTGTATGACAATCCCCACTATGTTCAGTCCAGCAACACTACTGCTTTCATTACAGTGGTTGATGTACCAGATCTTGATCCCCAGTTCTTAAACCTCCCTAACATGGTCACTGTCAATGAGAATTCCTCAGTGGTATGTACCATGTGGTTTTGATGTTGTCTTAAAGGGTAAAATACAAAAAAGTTGTATTATTTTAAAATGTTATCATTTATTTTGTCTCAAAGGACAGAAAACAAAAACATGTGATGTCATTATTTGTAGGGAACTTCTGTATTTAAGGTCCAAGCCAGAGATCCAGACACAGGAATCAATGACATCATCTGGTACAGCATCGCAGGTGAGCCAAACATGGATCTGTACTGGATCGCACTGCAAACTCCAATCAGGAAATGATTGATGTTTCACTGTTTTCACTTGTTTCCTGGGTTTCATCGATGTTTCATACATGACATCAGAAACAGTGACAATAATGAATGAAAAGTCAAACTAAAAACACTCTAAGATGTTTTGAAAAATAAATAAAAGTTGGCACCAAATGAGTGAGTAGAGGAAGAGTGCATGGTGTTCCAGATCCATCACTAGGCTCAAAAAAACGCTCTCCCGTCGTTTGAGAAACACTAACCCTTCTTTTTGCAGACACTAATGAACCAGACCTGTTCCAGATCAACGAAAATGATGGTGTTGTTTCCATCAAGACCGTCTTTGATCGAGAGGCACTGCTGCACAATGTTGTACAATTGATGGTGAAGGTATCGCACGATCCGACATTTGTAGCATAAGGTATATGCTGTACGTGGGCATGTATGGAAGCAAATGTAGGCAACCATACCCTGAGGTGTTCAACTATGGATGTCAGCCTTCATTTGCCAGTGTCAGCTATCATGAGGGGGTTTTTTTTGTTCTTTTTCTTTACTGTGCCATGAACTTTTTAAACTAGAAGTATTTTAAGTTAAATTTTATTGAGCTGATTTAATAAATGGATGTAATAGCCTAAATTAAGTTTTACAGCAGTAACATCCATGGCAGTTTGAAATTATTTGTTGATTGATGGTTTCTTGAAATTGATATCACATTTTTCTCCAGGCTACTGAGACCAAATTAAATGTGGACAACAACTACGCACACACGACAGCAAAGCTGGACATCACGATAGGCGACCTTAATGACAATGCGCCACTCTTTAATGAGTGCACAGAGGACCAGTGCTTCGAGACCAACACCTTCACCGGCAGCATCAATGAGCACTCTGTGGGGCTGTCCGTGACGGGCCTGAACATGAGGGTGAAAGATAAAGATCTGGTAAGACGGAGATTATTATTTTTTGTTTCTCACGTTGCTATTTCTCAGGGGGTGTGTCTGATGAATGCACAGCGAAAAACCCACCACTGAGGAGTAGCAGTGCATGACACTAAAGAGGAAACAGGATACCTATGTGTTTATCATGGAAATCGATGACTTTAATGACTTGCCATCAAATAAATTGTAATAGGCAGCTCTTTCCATTAAGATGTTGTCAGTACAAGCTCTTTAAGGTTAGGTCTTGCACTGGTGTTGTTATACAGCTACCCAGTGTAAAACTGAGCCATCCCCTCTCTGAAACTCCACACTGACCACTGTTTAGAAGGGTAATAGAAATGACTGGATAAGCGCCT
Organism: Electrophorus electricus; assembly: GCF_041902795.1. Taxonomy (NCBI): domain Eukaryota; kingdom Metazoa; phylum Chordata; class Actinopteri; order Gymnotiformes; family Gymnotidae; genus Electrophorus; species Electrophorus electricus. The sequence continues at coordinate 26,787,912 of NC_137499.1, forward strand.
TTGTGTGTAAATAAAAATGATGACTTTTAGGGTGAGAACAGTCGCTTCAACCTGCACCTTGAGGGACCAGATCAGGACGCCTTCTCCGTCTCGCCGGTGTCCGGCAGTTTGGAAAGTAATGTGCTGATCCAGGTCAAAAACCCCAACGCTGTCGACTACGAGAAGACAAAGACGATGACCGTGAAGGTAGGCGCGTATAGGCCTGGCTCTAGAGAGCTTCTGGTGATTTTGCCTACCTTTTAACCCATGTCATGATTGTTGTAGTTTAAGAGGAATGGACCTTTGTGTAGATAAGGAGGGAATGTAGACCATGCTTCCTCTTTTTCCCAGACATGTCCTCTTTTTGGGACCTAAAAATGTGTCCAGCTGGAATTTCTAAAATGCCTAGAATGTCCAGGATTTGTTTTTCCTTTCATGTTGGCAATTGCTTTCTACAGTCACACACTATGCAGCTGTTTTTGCATTGTTTTGATCATTCTTTATGTCCCACCTTCTTGCATGCCAATATTGGTCAATCATATACACAACCTACATGCAAGTACTGGTCAGACTGCTTCACAGAAGCATATGGCCAGAGAGGATACATAAAGTTTACTTTCTATATGATCTTTTGTATGATGCCTTAACGAGGCCTAAAATACACAAACACACAGTTGATAGTGATGCTCTGAGGGTTGGACTTGGTTTTGTTTTGTGATGTCCATTTTGTCTGTGTACAGTATGCATGTGACAAAATAATGTGACATACATCAGTCTCCTTCCACTCACACCTCACCACCTACACGCTAGCTAAATTATTATATCTGGTTAAATTAGGTCTAATAAAAGAAACAATAAAAACAAATATATCAGAATAATGGATGTGAAGTGGCCCGAGTTTGTGTGGAAATCTGTATTAGACTATATTCCCACATATGGATTGCACATTTGCCTTGTTAAAACGGCATTTGCTTATCTAAAATTGCTTTTCAGGACGATCATAAGGTACATCAGAACTAGTGTCTAGTGAAGTAGTGGATTTTTATGGCAAGTGGCAGTTGTTATATAGTTGTTATGAAGTACTACACAACATCTGTGCTGTATTAAATAATTTCCACAAAGTTAAATCTGTAAACACCCCTCAGCACTATTGTCAGAAATGCTAACGTCTTTTTTTATTATTTACCTTAGGTGATCGCTACAGATGCCTCAATCGACAGTTTTGTTTCTACGGCGACGGTCACCATTCAGATCATGGACATTAACGACAACTTCCCGCAGTTTGAAAAAAAAGTTTATGAATTGTCTGTGCACGAGAAGTGCCCAAACGGAACGATCGTGAGCACCGTTACGGTACGTGTGTGTTAGCCTAAAGCTTGCACGCTCGTTCGCTCCCAATATGGTCAGACCGGTCACGATGACTCTGGCCACCGGTCACTCGTGTCGTTTCTTGTGCTCGCCAGGCGACGGACGAAGACGCGCTGGACGACGGTCTCCTCACTTACAAGCTACTCCCGGAGAGCATGTACGTACTTTAATAGTTAGTTAGTACATAATTTATTTAATAATTAGTTATTATTAAACAAAGAACAGAGCCACTGCATAAGCAACTGCAAGCACAATATAATATTTAATTAAAGAAAGCGATACTTACAATTACATAATCATAATGTGCTTAATGATTAAAACTATTGAAATCGTTGACTGAAACTGTTATTCAAAATAACATTGTAAGTTTATTGGGTGTTGTTAAAGAGGTGTGGCATGCAGTAAAAGAGTCTAGTTCAACAAGAGATAATATTTGCTCTTAGCTGAGTGTTACAGAAAGTAAAAATGTTTGGGCCACTCTGGTCTACTCTAAAACAACCAAGTTTAGATGTTTTCTTTTACTATCAGTTTTGTATACTTCACATCCCATCCAGTCAATCTTTGATTAAATGATTTTGCGATTTATACCATATTTGAGGTCAGCACAGGTGATTTCCAGTGCGTTTACACTGAATTCTGTATGTGTATGCAGGGCTGAGTCGGGCAGTGGGATAAGACAGCCATCACGATCATGCTCGTTTACACTGTTTTTCCTCTCCGTCACCTTGTGGCATTTCCTTTCATTTTTGCAGGCTCCCCTTTTTCAACGTCTTTCTAGAAAACGGGACTATTTTTGTACAAAACGGTGACCTATTGGACTGGGGACGTCGAGCTTCCTACTCCCCGACACTGCAGGCCCAGGATTCGGAAGGAAACACTGGCTCCGCCGTTCTGGAGATCTCCATCATTGACATCAACAACAAGGAGCCCCAGTTTCTCAGAGACTACAAGGTCTTCATTGAAGAGAACAATGAGCTGCAACTTCAGGTCGAGGTGAGATCATATTAGGCGGTGAATGAAAACAGTTAGCCACCCTAAGAGATGGATGGTGTGAATGGAAGTGGGTGTGTTAACAGACATGTCTAGTAACTAAGAAGAGGCAAGCCATTATTCAAACGTCGCTGATGGTTTCAGTCCTTTTTTGTTAAAATAAAAGTGGGTTTTCAGACGTCGGTTCACTGTTTGAAATCATTAAAATCAAGTGAATGAGATCAACCTAAGTTTTAACACTGGCCTGATATATAACAAATATAACTAACAAAGACCCAGGCACTAGTATGTGGTGTGAAGCCTTTAATGACAGAACACCAGGTAACAAAACAGGCAAAATCCAAGTTCATAGAAAGGTACAAAGTACAAAGTCCATTAAAAGTACAAAGTTCATTAAACCAATCATCTGTCCAACCAGAACAAATCAAACAGGTAAGGAAAATGCAAAATATCATAAGCCCAAGTACAGAAAAAGTAATCACAAAGAAAGGAGACTCAATAGACAAAGAACCGCCGAGTTGTTTCTCACAGGGATTAGCAAGACCTAGCAAAGGATATAGGGTAAATATACAGAGAAACAAGGGAGCAATTGAAAGACGTTAGCGTAAGGGGACTAATATTCAGGCGAGGATTCCCTCTGCTGGCTGGAGAGAGAACTGCGAGGTGCTGGCATCGCAATAATGTTCATAAATTTAATAAATTTAGAGACAGCAAGGGCATTATAAAAAGTATTCTTGTCATTTAGCAGGATCAATTTTGGATCTGCCAGGAATTCTATGCAAAAAAATTCCAACATCGTAACCTTGTTCATGTGTTTGTTCTACACCAATCCATTTTTTTTGCTTATAGGATGTAGACAGGTCACATCCTGCTGTCTGAGTCATTAATTAATTAAGCAATATTAATGCTTGTACTTATTAATTTTTTTACTTATTGCATAGGCTACAGATGCTGATGACCCAGAAACCATCAACAGCAAAATCCAGTATAGCATCGTGGACAGCACGTACAGCACCAACTTCACCGTGGACCCAGACACTGGGATGATCAGGAGCACGGGCATCCTGGACCGAGAGGCCATCAATCCCGATCTGCGCGGTGTGATCACACTGAATGTCACAGCCACGGATATGGGCGTTCCACCTCTGTCGTCCTGGGTCAAAGCTATCATCAATGTTGATGTGAGTGTGGGCCCCTGCACAGTGTGAAAATGTGAAAAATTATAGGTGTCTGTAGATGAGTATCCCAGCATTTTTCAACCAACAACTGCCGTTGAGATTCCATTATAAATATGTTTCAGATTAAAGGGGTTTTCCATTCTTTTGGAATGGAAAATTATTTTCTATGTTGAAAATTATTTTGTTCTATACACTATTAAATGTGATTAGGGAATGAGATTAGGTTCACTAAACACAGATTTTTAAGACATTCACAATAAAACAAATAAAAAAGGTTAGTTAAATAATCTAGTGATTTTATATTCAGCACTGCATTTCCTGACGTATCCAGTGACAGGTTACATTACATTTTATTAACATTTCCATTTATCCAGAGCAACTTACTGAAGTACTTTGCTGTCCACACAGAAAAAGTATCCTTACCTAGAACAGAGCGTTAGAGTCCAAAAATACCCTTAAATTGCGCATACTGTTAGAAAAAGAGTCAGTGATGATACCTAGATACACACAGAGATAAAACCTTTCATTAATACAAATACAGACATTTTAGAAAGTTCAAGATTAGTGTTCATTTAAATGTTTTTGGAAGAAATACAACAGTGTACCATTGTAAAGATGTGTGTGTGTGTAAGTGTGTATTTGTCTGGGGTTGTGTTTGAATTCCAAATATTGTATTTTAACCCAGGATGTCAATGACAACACTCCTTATTACCTGGATCCAGATTACATCTTTCATGTGAATGAAAGTGAAAAAGGCAAGTTGCTTTGTGTGTATATGTATTTAGTCTGACATATTCTAGAGGTCTTGTATATGTATTCGGTCTGACATATATTCTAGCAGATCTTTGTTTGTATGCATGATGATCTCATATATGTTCATTGCTGGCCCCTCAGGCATATTTGTAGGTTTTGTGCAGGCGCGTGACGCTGACCAAACAGAGTACAACAACCGCACCTCCTTCCGATTCACCGGCAGCGGCCAGAGCACCTTCCTGTGCGGCTCAGCATCCGACGGCGACGGCTACAAAGGCATCATCACCGTGGACCCTGCCGTGGAGCTGGACTACGAGAGTGAGCGCAAGAGCTACACCCTGACAGTGGAGGCAGCTGACTTGGCTCAGCATAGTGCCACGGTCACTGTGCGAGTAGACGTAGTGGACATCAACGACACGCCACCCATCTTCCCAGTCGGCCTCACCATGAGCGTGGTGGAGAACTCGCCCCCGATGACGGTGGTGGGCCAGATCAACGGGACCGATCTGGACGGTAGCTATTTACTGATCTATGAGTTTGTCTCCACACAATGCCACTGTGCTGGTGCCTGGGAGCCATGTGCAAATGAGTGGTTCCTGCTGGATGCCTTGGGCGTGGTGAGGACCAGCCCAGACCACATCATCGACCATGAGGAGTGTGATCGGGTGGATTTGACGGCCAGAGTGGTTGACCTTTACACACAGAAGGGAGGGAATAGCACCCAGGGTAAGTTATACTGATTCTTTACAGGAGGAATAACAAACTGGTCACTGTTGCTTCTTGCCACAGAATGACATGAATTTCAGCAAGGGTTTTAGCTACACATTATAACATTTAATTTGGGTAGTTATTTATATATAGTAATAGTTCACTGAGGAGCTTTTGTTTATTGAAGTATATCACGCTCTTTTACAGGTGTCGTAACTATCAATATAGTGGATGTGAATGACAATGCACCTGAGTTCATCCCAGTCCAGGAATTTTTTGGTAAATTTTAAGCTTTTTAAATACATTCTGATTACTAGGAGTTCAATCACTATGACATTTCACATGTTCATTTACAACGCTTTCAGTCAGCCCACCAGGGGTTTTTGATTTCAGTGTGATTTCAGTGTTTGATTTCAGCTGTGAGTCCTAACAGAGATTACAATGTTGTACAGATGTTTGCTTAGTCTCATTATTTAGTTTATAGTCTAATTTATTTATGAGGTTGCAAATGTGCATTCTCAATGGCAAAGATATGGAGCAGTGCCTGAAACCCGATGTTAAATTTACGCTGCAAACTAATGTTAGCTAACAAAAAATGGCAGTAGGACAATGGAGCAAGTTTCCCGCCAGCTAGCTAAAAATGCAAGAAACTTCTTAAAATAATATGGAGCTTACTAGAAAAATAGTATCGATCAAGCATACTTTTTATCCCCACTATAGTCTAGCTCTCTAGGCTTACTGTCCATTCCAAATCTTTCGGTGTGTTTTAAGAGTCTTTGTGTGTTTTAAAATTTACTGAGAGAAGCAAAAAATGTGCATGACAGTCGATTAGATTCTTGTCCCCCCCACTTAAATTTCACAAATCGTAAACCACAAGTCGAGTCAGTTAAGTTAAAGTTCAAATCAAGTCGAGACGCCATGTTTGGGTCCTAACATGGCTGCTTCTGTCCCCGTAGTTCTGCTCGCCGAGAATATTGAACTGGAATCATCTGTAGCTGACGTTCGTGTAAGTAGAGGGCAATTTTGCTGTGTTGTTATTATCAAAACATGTTCAGTACCTACGTGGTTTTTTTTCCCCGAGGTGTATTTTTTGCCTCTGCCTTCTCCATTATTTTCTCCTGTTAGGATGCTTAGTTGGATTTTATCATGTAGTTTTAGTTATTACATTAATATAACAACATATATCTACATATATGTTTCTAACTCAGTTCTTGCACATAGAGTCTGTCTGAATATGAGAGGGGAAAACGGTATATGCATATAATAGTCTGTAGCAAATAATGGAGGAGCTACCACTTCAGTTGTTCTACCACCTAACCTTGTTTTTCCATGTTTTTAAATGACTGGATTAATAGTTTAATAACTGGATTAGTTGTTTTTTGATTGTTATGTTGTATTTTATTGGTTTGGGATCTCATGAATTCAAAATTTTAAGGACTTGCACAGTGCAATTTCAGTTATGTTTCAGGTTCAAATTCACCAAATTCAATAATTGTAAACGTAGCATTCCTTTACCTTTACTTTAACTGTTTTCTGTCATCGTCCATTACAAAAAAGGCCCAAGACAAAGATTCAGGGGAGAACAAGAATGTCACGTTTAAGGTTACGGGAGTGGACTTTGCCAGCTCAACGGCAGGCGATAAGCCAAACCCAGTTGGCCTAATCTTCTTCGCGGAGACCATAAAACAGCCAGACGCCAATGAAAACTACAATGGCATTATCAGGCAAGTAAGCATGTTTCTCCTGGACCTCAGGGTGTAACCACTTCTGGTGCTCCTCGCTGCAGAACCTCCTTTGATCATTTCACTCAAATGGTTCATGAAATGCTATTTCTTTGATGCTTTTGAGCTGGAATGTGTACCACTATGTACCCCATGTATGAGTAGATGGAGATAGAACAACTCAAATCAGTTTTGCAGTGTAGAGTCAGGCCATCCACATAGCAACCAGTCTCCAGAGTTACTGGCTATATTTGTTGAACATCTTTGTTCATTTTCTTTGCATCTGTTGCACATTTCTATATTGAGAAAGTGTTCCTGATCTATGGCAAAAACATCTTTGGGTTTGCCAGAATCATCAAAGCCAATACACCATTGTTCTAGTCTGGCTATCACCTACTCTGATAATGAGATTATGTGGTCACCAAAGTCCAAACTATGACCCCATAAATGGTGAATGAATTCTTTGTTTCTCTCTCAGGTCCCTCCAGACTCTGGATAGTGATAAAAAGGGGAAATACTTGGTGAAAGTGATGGCAATAAATGGTGAGCTCAGTACAGAAGAGACACTTGAGGTAGGTACCCTGAAAGATCCAGTTAAACAGGTTTTAGAAACCAGGCTTAATTACATTGTCCCAACTGAAGTTATTTGTTAAAGTTGAATAATTCAGTAAGGACAACTCAAACAGCCAACATTCCAGTGTGTTCAGGTTTGCTAGCTGCATGCCATTGTTTGTACATATGCTGCTCTTATAGGTGTGTGCGACGTTCTGCTTCCGTTTGCTCCCTTGTGTGATATGTTGTAGACACAGAATGAGACATGAGTGGCTAGAACCCAAAATGGGAATTTTAATGAAAAGCAAAAAACACAAACGGGTAAAAAGGCTCTCGAAGTGGCACCAGCAGTAAAAAGTAGCCAAAAGAAGCAACGTAAAAGATGGAGTAGCTTTAGCAGTTGACTGTAGGGACTTGTAGGACTTAATTAAGGAAGTGAGATGAGGATCGGGTGCAAGGAACAGATGAGTGGTTGTGAGTTTGATTGGTGGATCTATGGCTGATTGAGGAGTGGGGTGTGACCCCTTTTATTTCACAGCTTATCACGGTCGACAAGTCCTTCAGGGTGAGCCTTCGATTCGATTCAACAGTGGCAGAGGTAAACAAGAATTTGCCTGAAATCAGAAGGTGAGCTATGTCATCACTGCTTCCCCTGAATCATACTGATTACTGGCACTGCTGAAAGCGGTTGAGATTGCACAGTCACCTACTACCTGATTGGCCAGCCCTCTTCCTGGACAATTAGCCAACTATGGAGATTGGACCCCTGCCTAGTCTGTATTATCTGATGCAGCTAATCTGAGTGTTTTTCGAATAATGATGAAGCATGTTTGAGCAACACTCCTGTTCTAAATTACCACAGAAGAACTAAGTCGTATGGTTTAAATCTTGCATACATTTAAGAAGTTCTGATCCATCTTAATATTAAGCCATTTATTTTTGTTGGTGTGAAATTGTTTACAGCTCTCTGACTGGTGCCACTAAAGCAAAAGTGGATATAGTTAAGGTGTTGTCTGAAACTGAGAATGTACAGAGGTAAGATCAGCTCTGCTTTCCCCCTCAAACTACAATAAGTAGAATAAAGTCTAATAATTTGATTAGTAAATATATATCACTTGTATCCAGTCTGAACATGCAATCATTTTCTACATTAACATTAAATTGACTTTATTTTCTTTTTAAAGATAACACCCAAATAATATGTGTATTGAAAATGACCAATTACTGGAGTTATGCTTCAGGTATTCCCCTAGAGACCCAACAAAGTGATGCTGGGTTGTTTACTTGTTTATTCTCCAGGAAAACTGTGACTCTTGTCGAGGCGTACTTCGTGTTCCCCAACGGGACGGCATTGGACTCCGAGTCTGTAGGGAAGATCCTGAATTCACAGGAAGTCTACGAGGAATATGGAGTCATACTCCAGCAGTATGGCCTCAGGGGCATCGTAAGTGTGTCTTGTTAACAATCGACCTGCAGGGTCGCTGTGGTGCACAGCTTTAGTTGATGCATCTCTTACCGCTCAACTTGCAAAAAATCGGTCTGGATAATCAGAGGCACAACCCGAATTCCATGTTCATTCGTGCATTTAGGGCCTTTAATAATCACTGCGATTGGCTCATTCATTAGTTACATTTCTGCAGCTGAAAAGCACATTTGAGCCACCAGAGAACAGAACGGAGCTGTTCATCATGATTGGCCTGGTTGGAGGGCTCGTCATCGTTCTTGCCGTCACTGTGACGTCACTTGTGTGCATTAAGACAAAGTAAGAGCTCTTTTTTTTGGGGGGGGGTTGACCTAATGGCTTACTCTGGGTGATGGCCCATCGCGTTGTGCAGTCCTCCTTTTTACATGCAAATCTGTCAGGCCAAAAGCAAGGTGTACACACAATCCCTCCCACATATTGTGGAAATCTGAAAAGTAACTATTGGCAAACATTGACAGCACACATGCACTCCCACAAGCTCTTGCATAGAGAGGTATCAGTTTAAATGTTTTCAGTGGTTACCTTGTGTTGATTTACGTGCACCCTGTTTTTTCAAGCTACAAGAGGAAACTGAAGGCAGCCAAGGCCATGAACTCAGCAGCTTTGGTGTCGACAGAGAGCCAGAAAGCTGGACCTGTTGTTCCAGGCACCAACATGTACACCAGAGAGGGGTGAGTCCATATATTCCTGTCCAATTAGCCTAATACATTAGGACATAGAAATAAATTCTATCGATATTTCTGTGGCCCTGTAGAGAGCTAGAATGCCTTGGGCCAGTAAACATTCTCACATAAATATTCATGTGGTCTGCTATTTGCATTTGATTTAATAGGGTTTTTTTAATGTGATTCTGTTATACATGACTTATTACAACCTCATGAAAATGTAAGCGCTTATGTAAGCTTAAGTATGGCACAGTCTCACTAAAAAAGTGCCAGTGCTTTCCATTTGCTTTAAATTCTTTAAAATTGTTATTCAAGTTACTTATTAAAGCAGAAAATAAAGTATTGGATATCTTTGCATTCAAGATCGAGGCCCTGTCATCCTTCCTTCGCAAGAGAACAAACACCTAGTCCTGGTGTCTGGTGACCATGTGTAACGTGCTAATATGTGATGTATGTTCTATCAGGGCGAATCCTGTGCTGAACCTGAACTTCGACACCTCCACTGACCTGGGCTTTAATGAGGAGACGTCCTGTGCCGATCAGGAGAGGTAGTTGCCCAGACCCCAGGCTTCTGTTCACACTCACCTAATGATGTTTCCCGATGGACTTGGGTGCTGATACCTCTACATGTATATTTCACAACTATTTCTGAATAGTTCCCAGATAAAATCTATTTTGTATTTCTTACCTATAGGAACACTGATATTTCTTAGGGAATTGCATCAGTAATAGATTGTTTATAATGAATTAGGAATTGCAGATGAATTAGGTGGGCACTGGACACTGGATGTCTGTTTATGTTTACAAATGGATCTGCATGCAGTGTTCCTGGACAGCCACAATTACAGTACTACTGCTGATCATCTACAGTTACAGTACCACTGCTGCTGCTGATCAGCCGCAGTTACACTACTGCTGCTGCTTATCAGTCACAGTTATAGAACTACTGTTGCTGATTAGCCACAGTTACTGTAGTTTTGCTGCTGGATGGCCACAGTTACAGTACTACTACTGCTGTACAGCCACAGGTGCAGTACCACCGTTGACCAGCCACAGTTACAGTACTACTGCTGTTGATACTCTATTAGGATACACACACACAAACCCGTCACACCTCAGGCCATGCAGCAGTAATACTGATGCTTTGTTAAATTCAGATTTTGTGCCTCTTCCATTTTCAGCTTGAATTCTCTCGACTACAACATGGACATGACAGACAAAGACAACATGCCGGTGATGGTAAAGAGATCATAACATTTAACACATAGCTGTATTAGTAAGGTGATCATACACTGTAGTGTTATTGCTCTTCAAAAAGTTACCAGACTTTCCTGTTTCCTGCTATTTTTTGCTTTGCTGTCCTGGGAATTCAGTTCATTTAAGCCATTGAGTATTGTGAGTGTATATGCATGGAGCTTGGAGGAAGACAGCCTTGGACTGTGGAGTTTGGACTCCATTTTTGCTTGTGTTTTATGCTTTCCTATGTGTATATATGTGTGTGTGCATGTTTGTTGGTCTATTATATACACAGTCTAGTCTGTATCATGAATGTGTGTGTGTGTGTGTGTATGTGTGTGTGTGTTTTACCTTGTTAGGTGATTCAGGAAGAACAGGAGAGAGGCGATTCTCCACACATCGAGCCACTAGGGGCTGCATTGGCGCAGCGAGGGCAAAAGAAAAGTTCAGAGAGCCCGGGCATCACCATAGCCAACCCTTTGTTCAGCTCTGTAGACCTCTAAATTCCCATCGGCCAGCTGCAACCTCCACGTGCAGACTGAGAACAAGACTTGTTTTCCCATTCACCCATTCACTTTTGGCCTAGGTTGCAGCAGTGAGACTTTAAACTTAACTTATACAACAAGAATTATTTTTCTCCAGTGCATTGGGGGAAACACAGTCTGAGCTAGTTATTTGGGAGAGAAACTGTCGTATTTGCTGCACTTTAAATAGTTTTAGTATATGTGTATCTTTTCAATTAGTAATTTTATTGGAATCAGTGTATTTTTGTGTATTTCTTTTTTTTTTTTTTGTTATGAAAAGGACAGATGATGTCTTTTTCAAAACTGGTATAACTCACTTTTTTTTTGAACAACAGATTGGGAGGGGAATTCTCCAAAGTTTCAGACAGATTTTAATTATAATCTCTACATTTTGGTCAAAGCAATCATTAGATATTTTATACAAATTTTCAAATTGCAAGTACTAAAGTTCAGCATGTTGCTAATTGTAAATCCTGCCAAATTGTTAGTAGACATGCCAACTTATTTAATACGGCAAATTGCATATCTTATACACACACACAGCTACTATCTGTTTTCAATGTGAAATGTTTTTGTAATTATTAAATTAAAATGTTCATTTGAGACGTGGTAGTGAAATTGTATTGAAAGGAAGATTGGCAGATCTGTGGCTTAAACAAACTGATTCCATCACAAGCATGAGAGAATTTCAGACACGTACATTTGAAAAGTTAATGAAATTTGCTCTTGAAATTTCTTTTCAGAACTGACCTAAAGCAGAATATCTTTGTCATGTGTGTATATATAATGCCCATTTCTAACTATATTTCAAAGACCTACTTGCACCTGTGCAAGTTTGTTTTATATAGAAATTGAAATTTCCTTGTTTTCTATTTCCATGTGTCTTAATGTTAAATGCATTTCACCCATGACTGTGTGCTTATATAAACACACTAACGGTGAGCGGTAAGGAGGCGGACGCATGTGCAGAGAAGAGCGAGATTTATTAAGGGCTAATCCAGAGTCGTAGTGAGAGTAGTCCAGAGTCATAGAGCCAACGCGGAGATTACGGGGATGCATGATAAACACACTAAGGCAAACAAGGAAACCAGGCTATAACATAGGCTAGGAAACACGAAGGCTAGAATAACAAAACAGCCTAACACAAACGAAGGCTTTGAAACGCAGACGGGCTTTCGAACAGCCACCAAACAGAAACGCAACCGTGCAAATAAACAAAGAACAGCAATAGAACGAACAGCCAAGACCAAGGCCACAAGGCAGGGTTTAAATACATGAACTAAACGAAGGACAGGTGTGGAAAATCAAACGAGGGGCGGAGAAAACGAAACTACGGCATGGAACTAAACTACGCATGACTGGGAAAACACGGAACATGGGAGAGACCAATCGTGACACACACGTTTCGAATTATAGGCACATTCAACTCCACATTAAGACAAAGTCATAAAAATTATCAGATATTTGAGAATACCATTTGAGATGGTATTGTTCCACTCCTAGGAAAAATGCACAGCAGAAAGTCACAAAACACACTGACCAACTATAGTCCTGGAGGTGGTAACTATTTTACTACCATAATTAATTATTTAGGGCTGCCTTTGAGGGGATAAACACTATGCTTGCCTTATGGTCAAGAGAGTGAAAAGATAAGACAAGAAAACCGCAGCTCAAGGAGAACCACGGCTCCCAACTAGGTAATTCTGATTACAGAGGTTAAGGTTAGGGCTATGAATAGTATGTGTGCAATTCATTAGATTAATTAATTACTATGACAATGGAAGGTCCCTACAAAGTTAGTAAACAAAACTGTGTGTGTGTGTGAACTTCGGAGATCTACGTTATCCAATAACCGCCGCGCACACGAATGCTTCCGGGCCAGCTAGCTCTGGAGTGTCTCCGTGTTTACTGCAGCTGATATTGTTGAAATTTCTGCTTTACGTGTCGCAGTTATGTAGACACAGAAGACGCCTGGGCCATCCATGACACGCCAACCCAGTGTCCGTTACTTTTGGCAGCGGCCAGCTCACATGCGGGACTCCCCGTGAGGAAGCGTGGATTTGATAAATTGTATGTTTATCTCTGCTAATGAACTAGTTAGACGCTGTCTTCGCAGCTAGCTAGTCAGCTCCTACCAACTGCAGCTATGCAACTGTGCACTTATGTTTATTTACTTGCTGTATCTAACGACTCTAATAAGCGCATGGGATAGCTCGCGCTAAATCTCACGAGAAGGATAGCTAGCACGATTTAGCCGACGCGAGCTCCCGTACATAATCACCGTCTGCACTTCTTCTTTAGGAGAGAAAATGTGGCAGAGCTTGGGTTTGACCGTGCTGGTCATTGTAGCCACGTTGATATGCGTCCTGCTCTTTATGATTTTCGGTATGTATCTCGTGCAGAGATTCTCTTTGTGTGTTTCTTTGTGCATATCCATTTCTCACGTATCTCGCTCGTTTGACATAAAACTGCGTTTATTCGATTGTATAATGAGAATGATTAGACGGACAAGCATGAAAATTGTCACATATCCTATGGTTCATTACATTGAACAGTTCGATAGAGCATTTAAGATACGCGCAGATATTTTTTAAGACTGTCAGCAGGCTTGGTTTCTGTACAGATTTGTCAGAGTACTATTGGCTTTGCTTCTTCGTCTGTCGATTGGGTGTTTTGTTGTAAACGTACACCATTTAACGTAACCCGAAGTACTTTTTGTACTTTTAAAAATAACTAGCTAGGTAAGTGGTGACGTGCACAGCTCGGAGTGTGCTCCAGATTCCGGAGTGTTTCATCTGCCTAGGTTTCTTGCCCGGACCACCTTCACACTCCTTTTTTGTAAGATCCCACACAGGAATTATTCCATGTATTAAAATGTCCAGTTTCGTCTGATAATAGATGGTCCTTCACAAAGGAATTTTGTCTAGATATCTCTCTTTGTTTTTGTTTGCTTAGATAGGGGGGGAATCCCATATTCGTCTGGTTGTTACCCAGTCAGATCTTCCTGCATTAGTTTCCATGGAAGATTCTATTTTTAAATAAAAAATCAGTCACAGACGTTTATCAAAACATACCATTTGAAACAGTAATTTTTCTAGGTTCTCAAATGTTTTAACTGTCATTGTACCAAGTAGTGTATCAGATAGCAATTAATGAACCACTAAGGAATGGCCACAGTAAACAACTGAGCACATGCCATGATGGACTAGTATAATAATTTAGTAATAAATGTAATCTGTTCCTGATTTGCAGGTTGGTATGTGGTGTGGCAACTCTTCCTCTCTAAGTTTAAGTTCCTGCGAGAGCTTGTTGGGGACACTGGCTCCCCCCAGGCAGAAACGGATCTCTCTGAATCCGAGAGTGAGCGCAGCTCACCCCCGACCCCCCGTCACCGGCCGAAGCCCGCCCGCCAAAGAATTGCCCCACCGGCGGGACCCACATAAGGCCTCCGAAAGCTCTGCTCCTCAGGACACCGTCTTTCCCCCTTAGCAGTACACTGGGAACTCACCCCCCCCCCCCCATTCTAAAAGGTTCTGATCAGGATTTGACAGCGTGCTCCAGTGTCAAAGCAGTTGCCTCCATCTTGCGTGTGAAATGGCCTTCGTCGGTTTCTCTTCATCATGGTATGTGTTTGGAACTGTGGAGGCCAAGGTGCACTGCTTACTGTCTCAATGCAACCCTGCTGAGTCATGCCACCATTTTTCTTTTTGTAGGTTTTTTTGTTTTTGATTTGTGAGTGAATGAAAAGTTCAGACTGACCTGGTTTAGCCCCTTTCTTTATGGCATGCTGCTACTCATTTTGTTTGCGTAAATGCACAAAGGCTGCTAGGTGAGGCGATGTTGTGGGGGTGTGATGAGTTAAATGGAGGAGACGCAGAGGAGGCAGGTTTACTGCTGTACTCGACAGATGTGCATTGCTCAAATGTTTAAGCAAGCAAAATCCAAGTCTAGGAAACTCAGTTTATCACTGACAATGCAAACTTTTAACTGTTGACATTGTAACTGCAGATATTTACACTAACTCTTATAAATATCTAACTGTAATGTTTGCTGATTTAAAAAAGTGCAATGGAAATGACTATGTTCTCTTCATTATTTGAAATGGCACGCTTAAGTAAAAGGTGGAAGGGCTATCTGCTGGTTAAACAAAAGAGGCCACAGCCCTTGCAGTTGTTCCCCTGTTCCCTGATGAATGCCCATGAGGTGGCCCAGATATGGCCCTGGGGCTTTAGAAAGGCTGCTATGGTTACCGGTGAGCGTGGGGGGTGGGGTTTGAGTCACCCCTTACCACTGATCGAGGACCTGCTGTCTTCAGTCCTCGGTCAATGCTAGGTTGAGCTCAGATTTGTAACTCCCCTCCCCTCATCCTGATGAACATTTCCAAAAAGCCTCTATCCCTTGGTCATTTTGTTACCTACCTACATACAATTACATTTTATGATACCTTTTTAAAAAAAATGTTTCTTTCTTTTATGGCAGTAGCTGTATCTTTCCATTCATAATAAATTTATTTCATAAAATGTCCCTTGCAACAGATGCTGTGTATGTGAAGTGCTTTGTCTTTTCAGATTGCCTTTTTATATTTCTCCATATTCAAGGTGTTCTTACTCCTGATTCCTCCATTAATTATCAAGTAAATGAGATTTGCCATGCTGACAGAGACTCAAGTTATTAGTGGAACACTGAATCCTGTTCAGACTCAAGTCTCACCTTCATGTTCTTTTCCAAACACTTGTTAGAGTATAATGAAGGATTATGTTGCACTAAACCTGGTGTAAAAGGAAAGAGTTAAGATTTATTAAAGTTTGCCAGTATTTATTATATGGTCAAGTACTACATGGGATCTTTAAGTCCTGAAATAAATAAATCCCATAAAATAACAGTGAATACCTTCGGGTTATTTTAATGGCGCTCAGAGACATGCGTTATAATGGCATTCGACCAGCAGATGGCAGTGTTGCGCATCTAGCGCTCCAACATAGTCCAGCATGACGGAGAAAATGCCCCGTAGCATTTCAAAGTGGTCTGCGGTTGTTGACACCACAGGTAAGCAGTCATGCTAAAGAAAGTGTGTGTGTTTGTGTGTGTGTGTCATATATATATATATATATATATATATATATATATATATATATATATATATATATATATATATATGAGTGTTTTTTGATTAGCATAACCCGTCTGAGTTAGAACTGAATATATCATCCAGCTCAAGAAGTTTGAATGACTTTTGAAAATGTAGGATATGCACCACCGCATGTATTTCTGCATGTGCCATATCTGGGTAGTGACTCTACAAATAACATGTGACACCTGTGTGTAGGTAAGTTATCTAAAATCATAAAATACAGGTAGACTTTGTTAATAAAATGTAATAACGCAAGACCATTGGTTTTCTATTTAAGATTCAAGATGATCATGCTTGTTAATGATTAAACAAATAAGACGATCCATAACTTGTAGTCTGGTTGCTGTCAGCAACAAACCATGAGGAAATCAAACAAAAACAACAAAAACATTATCCCTTGAAGCCTGAACTGCATCAGGGGGTACATGTGACCAGACCTCACCCGTGATAGTCTTCGTCGTTTGTGTTTGCTGACAGAATGGACCCCCGGTGTTGGAGGTCCCACACGCCTCTAGTGCCATGTTTCTTTTGCACCTGACCCCTTTTAGTGAGGGGAGGCCCATGCAGATGGGCCTCCACAGAGTTCAGCTCCACTTTCCCCTGAGGCACACCTGGTAGAGGCGGTGGAGAGGAATGTTACCAGCTCCAAGGCCATGGGTTTGTCTCCCAAGGGGATTCACATAATTCACTCTGCATAAAGGTATCTGCTATATGCTTAAGGATGTCAACTTACAAGATTCCCAACAGTCATGAACATATGGCACACCCTTTGAATGAGATGTAGCATTTCATTTTTGTGGGTACGCAAGTGCTTTTGGCTGTATTGGCAGAGTGGAGAACCTACCAAGCATATCATATTCAGTTTTGAAATTACAGTCGACAAACAAATGGGGGAATTGCCCAGTGATATATTGCATTTCCTTATGTGTACAGCTCTACAGATTTCAGTGTAGAAGGAAATGGCTAGACTGCCAATTCAGACCTCCTATTAACTTTGACAGGGCTTGAAAGGCAACTTTGATTTGCATTGTATGACCTTGTAAATTCTGCAAATTATTGTTTTTATTTACTTTTAAAGAAACAAGAGAAAGTTACACTAAAATTAATGAGCCTTTGGTTTCCCCTTACATGTACATATGCACATGCATACACTCTATAACTTAAATCACTTTCTTCTATTCCTTTAAGTCATTATTTTAAAACATATTTATCTTTTGGTTTATTTATTTAAAAAACTATTTTCTTTGTTTTATTTTGTTTGCTCTATACCTTTATCTTATTTTGCTGATAAATCGTAAATGGAAAAATGTAATGAATAAATAAATGAAAACATTTCATATGAATGCTCATGAATGCTTATTAATACTCATGAATCCTTATTTCAGTGCCTCAGGCACTGCAGGAAACAACATGCTGAAGTGATGTCAAGTGGGGAACCACACTCGTCTGCTGAGAGTTCAACTCCTTATTAGACACGTGAATGCATCAACCTATAGCTGCTTCTCGCTTCACCATGATCTCTTGTGAAATATAAAACTGTAATGCAGATTCCCAACTCTTTGTTAATGAAGCCTTTCCACCATTGAAGTTTATGGTGTTTGTTAGCTCGTAATTTATTTTTAATTTAGTGTCAATTATCAATAGCGTTAAGAACGCCTCAAGATTCTACTATTCTATGACTATTCGTCTTAAGCGAATGTTTTATGAGAGCTCTGTGTTAAGCTAGAGTGATTGAAATGATGTGATGCAGTGTTAATACTGCAAGTATACTATTTAATAGTACTTATTTTCCCTTGCGAACGTTACAGATTTCGTTTAATCCGCATTAATCAAAAACAGAAGAAACAGCTAACGTGGTGCATATTGATGATTTATTTTTAAAGAAACCATATCAAAACGAATCTCATCTTCTTTCAGAAAACATATCAATTTACATCTTATCGAAATACCTACAAAAATCGTTTACTATTTTCAAACCGTGGTGGACGGTAAGATATTATTATCGCATGGAAAGAAAAAATATATAATATGCAGTGAAACCCTGGTTTATTTCATTATTAAATTGAAAAGGGATTTATTTGCTTGGCACTATTCGTCTCTTTTCTGCCAGGATCTGAAACTGAAGACAGCACTGCCAGCATAACTCAACGACACGAGGAAGGCGAAGAACTGGAAAACAGACAGGAAAGAAGATCAAGTGTGTGGGTTATAAAAAGGACTTGGCAGTTCGTGTGTATTTAAATGTTACAATGGTTTTGCTATCTATTTGCCCAGAAAAAGTGGAATAAAATTAACCCCCATACGATTTATTAAATTATTCGCATTATTAAAAAATGCTTTTACAAACTCAGATATACCGCTATAGCAACCTATTATTAGGCCTAATTCCTTTTTACGGTGAGTCCTGTCACAATATATAATATCGCTATATTTTATAATTCACCTGGGATTTCTATTGTACTCTGCAATCGTTTAGTAATACGTGATGTGATTGTTTATATAGTCTCTATTGGGTTTAAGGCTTCATTTTCACGAATATGTTTAGTTTCGCTTCACTTCTACCTTGTCGTCAAACAACCTTCAACCTGAGATTAACACCTTCAACCTGAGATTACACCTCACAAATGGAAAAACGATCCTGTAACTAGAGTCGAGTCGTAACCCTCAGCAAAGAATAACTCAGAGAATAAGAATTACGTAGGCATACGTAAGAGCCAGTTACGTGTTTAGGCAAGTAGCCTACATTAAAATACTTCACACAAAAGCCTGACTTCGTGATAACACTAAATTAATTTTGTGCCTTTATGGCACAATTTCTTGAAACATGGTATCTTCGTAACATTTGTTACTCTAAAAGCAAGTATTTGACAAATAAACACTATACAGCCATTTTAAATGACCATTAATGTTGAGAAAAAAAAAAGATTTAGTGCTGAAATATTCCTTTAATTTCAAAATATTCTTGTGCAGATTTAAATTCGATTAGAATTGATTGGTTAAGGTCCCTCATTTACATAATCAGTCTTTTAACATTTTGCACCATAATCCTTCTTTGTGGATTACCGTGGACGCTGCCCAACTGTTGTAGTCATGTTGACCTTTGACTCCACAACCGACCAGTGTGGCCTCGGTAACAGCAGTCACCAGGTACAGCAGGGTGGCACTACAGTTGAATACCAGGACCTTAAACAGGAAACAGAATACAAAATCACACTACTGTCATGTGTTAACTCCAAGCAGATAAGTGAAATTATTATATTTAAAAAAGGTCAGCACCAGACAAGTGTGTGTATGATGTTATGTCAATGGTAAACATACAAAAACGCAATATTATGTTAACAAGCTATATAATACTATTGGTTTAATCAGTTCCAGCTGCATCTGTCAGAGATGTCACGTTCATGTGTATGCATAGTTCACACAAAACTGTACAGGCTTTTCAAAAATAATTATTCATCTTTATATTTTATTTTTGGACAATTATTATTATCTTGTTACAGGTTCTTGTTATTCATTTATTTATAATTTATTTAATATTGTCTATTTTTAACATTTGCATTTATTTTTTATATAAGAAGGAAACTTTACTGAAGGAGGTATTGTTTATCAGTTATTTGATGTTAATTGTAGTTGATTGTTGTTCTGAACTTTTTCACTTGCAATGTTTTATAAACCAACAGCAATTAAAGTGGTTAAATTGTCTGCATTAAATGCGCTGTCTAATGGTTTATTGTTATTTTTCAGTACATCAAATTCAGCATGCCATTTACTGTGTTATTTTGCATATTAAAGTGCAAATTAAGACCAGATAACTCTAATACGTTTGTTACTATTACATGCCAGGCTGCTATTGGTAAAATGTAAACAGCACAGCTGTAACTAATAACATTGATAATGGATGTGTTAGATGTACAATAGGTGTGTGAATAATCAAGCACTGACAATAGTAAGATCAAGTCAAATTCTGTGTTTTGTCTGTAGCCTCCAGTCTGCCTGCTGTGGACTACATTCCCCATAATCCTCCTGTCTGTTCCCAATCTCCCCTCCCTTCATTAAATTCACCTTTGTGTCTAGTTATCCCCAATGTTTCTTTCTATTTATACCTACCTCTTTCAGTCTGTCTTTGTGAAGTCTTGCGCTGCTTTTGTCTGCAGTTTCCAAGCCATTCTTTGTACTTACCTCTTCAGGTGTATTGGATCTATGCCTGGTTTCTCTGTTTTTGCTCTTATGCCTGTTCCTTGTAAGCCAGGCATTTGTCTGCCAGGTCGTTTATCTCTACTGCTACTGATCCTAACCTGTTTTTGATGTTGGGTTTGGATTATTCTGAGAATTATTTCCTTAAACCTTTTATGTTTAACCTGCATTCAACTCTGCTTCTGCACATCAAGCCTGACATTCTTCTTATCAACCTAATATATTATTGTTTAAAATTCTTGACAAAAATTGATTTCAGTATTACCATTGCTCTACTCACCACGGTACTCCAGGGTACCTGTGGGATCCGTGTATGTGCCCTGGTGAGGAGGAGGAGGAGGAGGAAGAGTGTGAGAACCCAGTAGAACACAGAGACAAACATCACCCATCCGAACGGAGAGAAGCGAAAATACTCCGTTCCAGCAATCAGTGTCCACACCAGTAGTCCCAGAACCTGGCAAGAGTGGATGCATTAATTTTCCAACAGGTTATTAAATATCCAGTCTAATTATCTGAAGCACTGATAGCTGTTAGACTATTAGTATATTAGTCACTGTGTGGCCCTTGCTTCTGTATTTTTAATTTTTACTTATTTACACACGCACGCACGCACGCACGCACACACACACACACACACACACACACACACACACACACACACACACAATCTATTTAGTCCAAATAAAGATTTATTGCATGCACCTGAGCACGTGGGCATTTAAGACCATCAGCTGTACTGTGTGCCTTCCAGCAGGGCCTTCTGATAGAGGAATCGGTTCGTTTCTCAAAATGACTTCACTGACCAGACATTGACCGTCTGGCGTTCTCCTCTACTCGATCTGCCGAGGCGCTTAACTGACCAGTCAGTGTTGTTTTTCAACTACTTTGAATGCTTTTCAATAACTGAAATTATATGCGTAATAAAATGGTTCTCGGAACGTACAGCAGGAAAACACACAATTCACACACAAAAACATAGAGCGTATAGGTTTATTTTAGACAAATAATTTAGAGCGCGCAAAGGTGACTGCGGATACACCTGTGCGCGCTCGAAAATTCAAATAGATTATTTGAGGGTTCCCGCGCGGGGACGGTAA
>NC_137499.1:26814490-26876990 GCF_041902795.1 Electrophorus electricus
TGCTCTCATGCAGTGCTTTTGGCCTAATGCGTAGATGGATTTATGCGAAACTGGCTCTGCTTGTGGCAGCAACATGACAAGTTCCGTCACGTGTTTGGCTTTTAAAGTCCCAAACAAGACCTGCTGGAACAGTGCTGTTGGTGCCACCTAGCTGCAGGTCTTCAGAGAGCATGATAAATGCACTCTGATTAGAAGTCTGTGTTGTTTCGAAGTCTTTGGTGTTTCCTGTTGCTCCCTGAAGGGATACTTTTATTGCTTAAAATTCACACTCAAATACCCTCTTGACTTTTGATATCTAAGAGGTCCTTGCCGAGCTGCGTCTCACATTCGGCTAGCATGTAAAACAGGCCATATATGGATTCTGTACCAGCCAAATAGATGTTTTGCTCTTATGGGGCTGTGTACTCTGTGATCTGGTATTCATATCCTTGTTCAAATCAGCTAGAAGAAAAAAATGGTTTGAGATAAATACAGGATTCAATCCGTGGTCTTCTGAGGAAGGGTAAATGTTTTTGAAATTAGAACTTTCTTTGAAGATGGGCCAGTGAAATGTGTGGGTGTATTTCTCAGCTCCAGGCCCAAGCTGTGCTCTGCTGGAGGTCAGTAGCTTTCCAAAACCCTCGTTCAGCTTTCCGATAGACAAAAACCGAATCCTCAGCAATATAGCCTCTTTCCCTCTCTGTTGAGCTTCAGAGGGAGGAGTGAGGCTCTGGCAGATCCTTTTCCCACCTGCTTTATCTCTTTTTTACCATTTAAGTTTCCAAATCTCTGTGAGCAAACCCTGGACCTACTGGCAGATGGAGCAAGCACAGAGATTCCAGATTCTCTGTTATGAATCCACAGGGATGTTTTGGGAAAGAAATCACCACATTTCTATACTGGAGTACCAGGACAGGGAAGGTAGGTCAGTCAGTATAGGAATGTGACTGTATGGTCATCGAGGATTTTTTGATTGTCAATCCAGGTGGTTTAACAGAAGATTAGATATTCAGTGACTGAAACAGATGAAACAGAACCCCAGCTTCATCTGAGGTGTTTTACAGTTCTACATTAACCTGCTTCATCTGAGGTGTGTTATAGTTTGGCATTAACCTGCTTCATCTGTGGTGTGTTACAGTTTGGCATTAACATGCTTCATCTGAGGTGTGTTACAGTTAGGCATTAACCTGCTTCATCTGAGGTGTGTTACAGTTAGGCATTAACCTGCTTCATCTGAGGTGTGTTACAGTTAGGCATTAACCTGCTTCATCTGAGGTGTGTTACAGTTAGGCATTAACCTGCATGGTGGTGGGCCTACCCCATACAGTCATCATTGGTTTTGGTCAGACGCTGCAGTTACGTCTGCTATCACTACTTTACTGCTGGCTGCCAACACAATCCGAAACTAGGTTAAAGTTTACGGAAACCACTACATGAACGCTGATGCCTGATCAGCTAACAGAATCAGGCTTCCTGCCTGGACACCGAAGCAGACCTATGAGGCTATGAGCTATGAGGCTGGAATGCTTTGCTGAACAGGGTCAGAGGTACAGTGTGATAGTTCAATGTTTGATAATTCAAATGTTTATTATCTCTTGACAAGCAGAGCATGAATGTTAAGACCAGAGGCCTGGGATCAGGAATAGGAAATTGACATGGTTTGAATAAGAGTTATGATGGGAATATACATGCAGTTTTAGACACAGTATTTTTATTCCCTGAAAGCCTTCATAACTGTTGCATTAATGAGACATTTCTTCATCAATGTCTAGGCAAATGCATTGTCTATGAAGCCTTCCTTCTGAGAAGATATTTCTGAGAAGATATTTCTGAGAAGATAACTGTGCCATACATCGAACATAACAAATATGTTTAAATATTGGTATTTATTTATATATCTGCCTGTTATCAGCACAACAGAATGATTTCTGAAGCATTTTCTTACTGGGTTGTCTAGATCATTAATATGATGGGTTTTGAAAAATGCTTATATTTAAAAATATACTATGAAGGACTGAACATTGCTTTTAATTTTTATGCTATAGTGAAAGTATGAATAATACAGGGCATATTACATCTTCAAGCTGGGATACAATGTCTCCCCTCTTCTCTACAAAATGGCGGGTGTTCTCTTGCAAGTGTCTCATGCACAAGCCTGTATAGTGCAGGCAGAGAAAAGAGCCAGCTTGCTTTGAAAAAAAAAAAAAACAGTCAGGCAAATATGTCTAATTTCATGTGTGTGCTTTGAGGGGTATAGCTGCCACTTTTCAAAGTGATTGTTGCTTTGACAAATTATGTGTTTCTGTGTTTTGAAGGGTTTAGCTGCCAAGTTTTTCAAAGAGATAGTTACTTTGACTAAATGTGTGTGGTTGTGTGTGTGTGTGTGTGTGTGTGTGTGTGTGTGTGTAGCCATACCCCCTGCTGACTTTAATCAACATTCACATTAGGCAGCGAGGGATAAAACCAGTGTTTCCCTCTGCAGTCTGCTTAGTATTCAGTGTGAATGCTCAGGATTAATGTCAGATCTCTGGAAAGAGTCTTCAGGTGCCACAATCATCTAACATAGGATAGGAAATATGTGTATGTGTGTGCGCATGTGCGCCTATAAAAGCTTCACCACATACAGTATTAAATCATTTTGTAGGAGAGAGTTCTGATAGTAGGGGTATACTGACCGCATGTGATGAGTGAGGGAGGGATCTTTCCTGTTTGCTACCGAATTTTATCACATGCTATCATTCCTCCCAGATGCCCAATGAGTCACCCGTACTGGGAAATTTACTAGCACTAAGGATATCGTATGGTTCAATAGGGCAAATCTTTACACATACAAAGTTCTGACAATTCACCTAAGTCTGTCACCAAGCACAATAGCTAATATATTGGTTTAATTGTTAATTAATTTACTTAATTTCCTTTTAGGGTCTTAACTACTCACAGATTTACAGATAATGCTTAAACAATGGAGAAAATAAAAGGCTGTCTGCTTTGATCCAAATCCATTAATAATACAGATCAGAGCATCTGTTAAAATAATGGCCTGTTTCTGTAAAGATGAGAGAAAAGATCCACACACAACATAAACTTGCATGCATCCCTCCCCCACGCACACACACTAGTGGCAATTAAATTAATTACATCTCCTGAGCCTCATAAAAAGAGAGAGAAAGAGAAAGCTATAAGAATGTGTAACATGCACACACATGGGGAAGCATTCTCTAGGGTGAAGGAGATGGGAAGGACAGTGAATGGTATATGCAGTAATAATCTGCTGGTTAGAAATTTAGCAGAAAGCATCACTGTCAACCATTTTCTGATCTCTGCATGTCATGTTCATTAAAACGCACACCCCGCGGTGCTGAAGCTGGTTAGGTTGGCGTTCGACATTCAGCCACACGCTGTGATGCAATACCAACGCTCGGACCACAGTTGGGAAGAGCTGTGTCAGACTACAGTCGGGAAAAGTGGTGCCGGGGTGTGAGTCAGGCTTGGAATGAGTTGGGCTCAAAGGACACTCAATGTGTGGGTATGGAGGAAGACGAGTGCCTGCATCAGGCGTCAGGAGGAAGATGAAGAAAGGGAGGAACGGAGGAGGGGGAAGGAGGAAGAGGTGCAGAGAGAGGACATCTGCCGATAGCATGTCATTACGATGGGTGCTACCAAACACACCCAGCTTTCATAAGCTTCACGTGCTCACGTATACATTCCCAGCCTTCTCTTTGGAAAGCAGACAGCTTTTATAGTGTCAGTGGGTTTTTAATTGCCAGTGCAACTCCTTTCCTCCCCTTTCCCTTAGAGATGAAGAGAGGGAGAGAGAGAGAGAGAAAGAGAGAGAGAGAGAGAGAGAGAGAGAGAGAGAGAGAGAGAGAGAGATGTGATTGACAGATGTGTGAATAAAGACTTAAGCTGCTATCCCCTCTTGCCCCTCCTGGGAACCTGCAGTGTGTGATGATACAGTTTGCGTAAAACACACAGTCTGTGCAAGTATCTCTTTCACCTCTCAGGACAGGGAGTCGAACCACATTTCAGCTGGGCCAAATTTAAATATTTCTCATATGTGGCACCCCTGTGCTATTTAGCGCGAGCCCACTGCAAGTAATAGGAAATTCACATGCACACCCATCGGGAGATGGTTTCACACAGCGTCATCCAGACTCACTACCCCTACAGTAATCCATACGGGAAATCATACATGTATATGATATCTGGATCCCAGCCTTTCTCCATCTCGCCCTTGGAACTCTTTCACCTTTGGCATTGCAATAAAAATGGAAAACCAGGAAACTGAGAGGTGTTTTACTCACGGCACCCAGTGTGAAATCAAATTAGCAATCACACACAGCAATGCACTGTTAATCACACACAGCAATGCACTGTTAAGGATTTTTATTGCTTGATTCATTGGAGGATATCATGGAGGTATGTCCATTTTATGAAGATATGATATATTTCTGCATTTGAAGGGTCTTGTAATTTGATCCCCATATTGTAAGTACATATATAAATACATATGGTATACAATAAATATAACAGGAATGGGAACTGGATCACACCCAGTGTTCTTATAGTGCATCTCTATTCCTGCTGCCTTCTGACTGGATGCTGGGGTTTAATAAGTAAAATCAGTCACCACTGTGGCACACTGTGTTTTACAATACAAAAAACCAAGAATTGCCTCTATAATGAAAAAACAGACAATTATTATAATCAAAACTGTGGATGAACTACTATAAAATACCATAAATGTACCAATACTTCACTGACAAGTCTGCTACTTGTGAGTAAATTTACAGTAAATTCATTTATTGTAACTAAAATTATGTAATGGAAGTACAAAGAATTAAATAAACTCATCTGTCTTAAATATGTAAATATGAAAATAGAGAATAATAATATAACGAAAATGTAATGTACAATATATACAGAAATAGGTAAAGACTATATATATATATATATATATATATATATATATATATATATATATATATATATATATACTGATAATATATCTTATAATAATATAATATATATAATGCTTTCTCAATTATTCTTCCTTCTCCTGTTAAACTTAATTAATTATAATTGCATGATTACTTGCAATGTCATATATTAAGTGCAAGTAAACCATAAAAGAGTCTGTTTTTCCTAATGCTGTTAGCATGCGCATGGTCTCCTGGCTTGCACAAAAGCCAAAAGCAGGACTAACGACTCACTGAGCAGGAAGGATCTAGCACATGCATTGGTGTGTGTGTGTGTGTGTGTGTGTGTGTGTGTGTGTGTGTGTATGCACGTGCTTGTGAAAGAGTGAAAGGCAGAGACAGAATCAGAGACTCCTGTGAGAAAGAGAAAGTGTGTTCCTGCATTCTCAGAGCAGTTGATCAAGATGCGTCTCTGTGTTCTTGTTTAGGTTGCATCGTGCCGGTCATTTAAGCACTTTGCTATTCATTTGCACAGCTGAACTGTCTCTCATCACCTTTTGTGCATGGCCAGAGCTGAAGGATCATGACATTTTAGGAGAAAAGGCACAAAAGCACATATGAAGCCTTTTTCTGTGAAAATAGAAAGTGTGGGTTTCGTTCTTTTGTGCCCAGCCCTTGAACTCATTTAACGCTGGCTACCAAACCGTGCCTAATGGCTCCTGTGGAGAGAGGGCCTGATTGGAGTATCTTTCCCCCAAAAAAGGGCTTAAATTTCAGGGTGCCACCACTCCCCCACTCCTCTCAGGAGAAAGCAGGATGAACATCAGCACAGCAGACATGCATGCGGGGGAGAGAGGAACCTTACATTCTCTTTCCTCCTGTTTTATACTATTGTGTTCATAGTAGGTTTTTTTTTTTTCCTGTGTGGTTTCTCTGCATTTATCTTCTACAGACGGTATTAATGGATCTGTTGGTTACTGGCTTACCTTGAAGCTCGACACACAATTTATGGGCCTTCCAAAGAAACCTTGGCAACCCCTAACCCAGCGTGTGACAGCGTTAGGGTCTAGGTGGGTATGGCGTTTATGCTTGATTCTGGTGGATTTGGTATATTGCACGATTGTGTTCAGGGTGAGTCTCATCCTGCAAATATCTTTAGTAAAGGGTTTATGATTTTTTAAAGATGCTTAACCAGATCCCATTGCTAAGCAACAAGAAATATTGTAATGGATACAGAATGTTGGAATATAGTGTGATTTCTAAAAAGGCTGTGGATGATTTTAAATAGGAAAAGTGGCCATAGGTGGTTCCACGGTGTGCATGTCTGTGTGTGTGTGTGTTTTTTATTAGGGTGAATTAAAAGACTGACAGCATTGATTATTGGTAGGCCTAAGAGACTTAATCTTTAGTTAGAATGCAGCATTGTAGAAATGCATTTCATTTCTTTAATGGCAGCTTGTGAATTGTGAACCATACCTGGCAAGTGAAGATGACAGTGACTTTAGGTCATTTTAGCCTCTAGGTTTCTCTCTCTCTCTCTCTCTCTCTCTCTCTCTCTCTCTCTCTCTCTCTCTCTCTCTCGGCAAGCTCCCCATTAAAATCCCTGGTGCTGAATCCAGAATTGCAGCATTCATGAAAGCCCAGCTTTCCTCGGCATGCTATGAGATCTGGCGATTTGCCCGTGTCTTGTTTTATTAGAGCATGCACGTGCTGGGAAAGCAAGGCACGAGGAAGGCATGGTGCAGGTGACATCAGGAGAGGAGGAGAGGACAAGGGAGGGAGGGAGGGAACGATGACAGGATGAAGGGGACTGGGAATGAGGGGACAAGGGAGGGAGGGAGGGAACGATGACAGGATGAAGGGGACTGGGAATGAGGGGACAAGGGGACTGAGACGAAGGTCTCCGTTGCCTGAGTGCCACCACAGGCCGTGCTGATCGTTTGACCTTGATTTGTCCACAAATCAGCTCACAAAAACAAACCATCTCTGCGATTTGAGACAGACTTTCCAAATTTCCTAAAAGGTAGCTTGAGTCCTTGGGAGGTCGCCTTTCATGAGAGCACAAATGGGCAGAAGCCACATCTTAGTGAAATGAACTAAACAGCCCATTCATTCAAAATGACCCATGTCTCATCTGACACACCCTTTCTGAGGGCTCGTGCCCTGCAGAACGCGGTGCATTTGAACACATCATCTGTGTATGTGAATCAATATGCCTATATTCCCATATGGTGCTCCTTCCACCCTCCTACAAAGGTATGGTCTTATCGTTTGAATGAACGTGCACACAAAACGCACACACATTCGCACTCTTCATGCTAGCACAGGGGATTTCTAGATAAACAAGGAAAACAAAAACAACCCGTGAGCTTGAATAACACAAAAAGGAGGCAGAGACAGCTCTGAGAATCAAGATGATGTCATTTAATTAAAGGGACATCCCATTTTGGAGGACCAGATGGCTAATATATAGCTTGCATACTGACTATGTGCCTCACTCAAATGAAAATATAGTGTTCTGCAAACTACAATCCACTAAATGAAAACCTGTCTCACACTGGCAAAATATGTGTTGTAATGTATTCTCTTTTTTCCTCTTTCCACAGTCCAGTGGGCTTTAGTTTCAGTTTCACTGTAGTAACAATGCATGACTAACACACAATGAAACATAATAGATGACACACAACACCTCTGCTAACAAGAAACAAGTCTTTGTTTGATTTTAACGTTTTGATCCTTAAAAGATGTGAATGGCAAATTCACTGCAAAGACACTGACAATGTCTAATGTAGCCTTATTTTAAACAAATTGCTATAAATAATTTTCTAAAATGTAGTCTTATTTGAAACAAATGTTTGATTATTTCTGAACAATTAGTGTCTATTGTGACAAGGATTTCACTAACAGTGTTAAAAACTTCAGTGAAATTTTTTAATTTGCTCTTGACCAGTGATGTAAAAAATTAATTCTTAATATTAGGCTTAGGGCTTGGAATTTTGGACACAATTGTATTTTTGCTTTCTGTCGGCAAGCAGCCTTATGAAACAAAGCCTCTTCTATGAAGTAGTAATGGCCTAAAACTCTCTCTGAAGGAATATTAATATAATAAATAAAATGCACTGTAATATAACTGTTAGACCAAAATAACATAATAATATAACTTATTAGCCAAAATAATGCAATTATTGGTGTTGTATCATGTTTCTCAATTAATGGTTGCCAGAAATAATGTGCTATCAACATGTCTGATAGTGAAGAAGGTGAATAAAATTTAACATGATAGTTTGGGTTTCCTCTTATCCTGAGCTACATCAAGATCACTGGTCTGAGAAGAAAATGTTACTAGCATTAGAACATAGACCCCTTTAATGTTTCTTTATGAACAGATCAAGTTGTTTTCTCCTGCTGATTCTGCCAAGATGACGTGAAAATGTTTTCCAGGATGTACCTTGATTTTTGAATAATTATTCTAACAACGAAATAGGAAATTAAGGGATATATCGAAGGCAATGACATGAATATTTCTCTACGTTTAAAGTTTTGAACCCAGTGGTGATTCATTAAACTGACATAAACCCCAAACCAATTTTAGTATCACACCCATGTCTTTAATTATCCAGAGTATTGTTCTTGTTTACAAACACAGTGTCAAAATAGGATGCACACAGCTGCCTTCAGAATGTATTTTGTGATTACAATTGTAAGCAGCAACATCTATAGAAATATGGATTAAAGGTACTGAGCCTTTTCTTTTTAATTTTCCCTTATGTACATTTTCTTTTGTACAGGGAGAAGAAAGGACCCACTGCTTGAAACGGTTTATAAAAACTTCCTATTACATTTTACATTTAAATATAATCCTGTAATCATCTTTTAATCATCATTACTTTTTCAGATTTGTAATCATGTATTTGCTGCTGATTTTCTGTTACTCTAATGTATTACTCAATACATGTATACATTTGTGTAGTATTTTAAATATGCAATCATGTTATATGTATTCTATTTCAGGGAGGGACCCAACAGATGCCCTCACAGAGGCCATCACTCTCATACTCTACCTCACTCCTCTGTCTTGTCTTGTCTTGATCATGTGTTGTGTGCATTTGTGTATATTTGGTCATATACAGCCTTCCGGCTGCTTACTTTCTATGTTAATGGCTTTGATGCTTAGTATGTAAGAGGCTGACTTTTGTAAGTAATTACAACCATATACACCACATATTTCTTGACTCAATGTTGTGTTTTAAATGCTTTAATTTAGTACCAGTATAACAAAAAGGAAATATGTCTTGTGCCCCTTTCAAACATATACTGCATTTATAATGGCATTATGACTGACATTATTTTATACAACTTGGTTGACTGCAGGCAAAGTGAGCAGTAGTGTTTTGGGCTCTAGTGGCCAAACAAAGGGTCAGTTGTGTGACTTGTACACTCTGTGCACTGCCAGTGACTACTGAATTTACTTGTCTGAGAAAAAAACAAACAAACACACACACACACACACTGTGAGAGACCAGGGAGCATGCCTTTACATATTGAGACTAAATATTTGCTCAACATCAGTGGCCTTTGATTTGTAGCTTGTAGTAGATTTCAGGGCTGATCTCCAATAAACACACTCCACATTTAAAGTGGCCTCATTAAAACTAACAGATCTGATTTTTGTCACATATCCAGTAGATATCATATATTTTACTGAAAAGAAGTAACTGAGAACATGTGTGATCATCTGGTGCGAAGACATCTGTGATGAGGTCCCCTGTATTATATTAATCCTAAACATGCTTGCTAAGACGTATGATTTTATATTTGTGGAAAATCCAATCCATTAAAACTAATTTTATATATATATATATATATATATATATATATATATATATATATATATATATATATAGAGAGAGAGAGAGAGAGAGAGAGAGAGAGAGAGAGAGAGAGAGGTTTTTTTGTTGTTGTTCATAGATTCATTACATTGCTGATCATTGTTGTGAATTATTAAACAGATTTTCAGATTTCACTTGATTCTTGTATTTCTACCTTGCATATTACAGTCACTTAACAACAGCTTTAATCATCTTGTTTGTGTAAAGGAACTTATCAAAGAGCAGCAAAATATGCAGGCTCACTGCCTCTGCTCTGAATGTATGACATTTTTATAGCTGTTTATTACACCTATTTTGAGTTTGTTATTGAAAATTATTTGAACTGGATGGAGGTTGCTGAAAGACTGTATATGACTATGTCTGCCTTATCTTCAATCTGCTTGTACACAAGTTCATAGACAGGTCTTAGACAATGTGCATGGGTTTTAATTGAGCTGTTGTCCTTTAGCTACAAGTATTCCATTCACATTCAAGATTATATGGGTTTTTATTGACTTAGTGATGCAGAACAATTCCGGAAACAGTTGTCTTGTTACAAGGAAATTCAGTTTTTTTCTGCCGTTGAGAATATAAAAAAACCACTTAAACTCTAACGAGTTAACTGAAAATCAATTGCCAGCTAAAGAAGAATTAAAAACGAACTACTGACTGCAAAATATTATCATGCACTGAATAAAATGTATTTGTTCTAGTGAAGTCGATCAAGTTTCCCTGACACAAACGTTACCTTGTATTTGGAAGTGGATCTCCCAACATCCTTTTCAAAACAGTCACATTCCAAACTAATGAATGTACCTCTCCCTGTACACATCTGCCATATCACTCCGCACATACCACATAACTAGAGTTTGCTTAAAATAAAACCAACACCTTATAAAAAGTCAATTTTTATATGAAGAATGATATCGTTCCGTGATTTAACTTTTGATGATACAGTGTGAGCGTTACCATAGTATCGGAAACACACAAGGTAGAGGTCTAATTTCTTGGATGCGGTAGAATACATTAACCGCATTCCTGGTATAAGAACTCCCCCTGACAGGCGCCATTTTAAGGTCCAGTTTCCAGTCACACAGGAGTTTTCAGCGTTAGTGCATCGAAGAGTGCGGCTACCCGTCCGGAATTTTGCCGGGTGGTCTAGCGATTTCATTCCAGTTTGGATACTGAAGCGTTGGTCCCACGCCCCTGACAGAAAAACGGCTTATCCGTTTTGGTATCAGGTAAGCGTATGAAGGCGTAATTGTGCCAAGTTTGGGCGTTTCTTTTGAACATCGGGGATGTTGAGTTCTCAGTGCTAGCAGGCTGTGACTGGGGAGGGGGACCTTCCGAGGTTTTCCGTCCGTTTAGGAATGGATCTCTTTTTTTTTACCTGAATGTATAATGTATGAAAAGCTAGCTAGCTTTTGGGCCTGCACTTGGTTTCGGGTACCGTTAAATGTCATGTTAAAGTCTTTAACGTGGCTCAGTAGCTAACCTTAAGTCGATTTGTAAGTGTGTTTTTGGTTCTTGATGTTGGTTTCTGGTGCGATCTCAGCTACGTTAACGTTAGGGTTGGCAGTGTAACGGTGATTGCTAGCGATTTTCCCCCTATTTTGGCTAGCCTCACTAGCTCAGTAGTTAGGTAGATGACTAGCTAACCTAGGTTAGTTGGTTTTGTCAGTTAGCTAAACTTGGGGAGGGGGACATACCGGTGTAACTGGCTAAGAGCAATAGTCGCTTCTTCCGTGCAACCTAAATGAACATGAAATCCTTCGTTGGCGGTGGACTAGCTAAATGCAAACCTACTTTTAGTCATAAATATACTAATTACTTGGCTTGCTAGCCTAGCTAGTTACATAGACGGAGCATACTGCTAAAAGTCTATGATATATTATGGTGGGACGTCACCACTTTACCGAGCTGGCTAGCAAGGATGGCGTTAGTTAAGCCAGTTTAGGTGATTTTGGGGCTATTTGAGGTTGGTTCTGATTTAACGTAAGACGGTAACGTTAGCTGACTCTTCATTGTAGCAAACTAGCAAAATACAGCCATAATAACAAATGTCCAATTTTTCGTCTATGGAATTTTGCTTTTTGCTTTTTTGTTGCTCTGATTAGAGTTGGCTACCAATTTGATCTAAACTTTAGTTTTGTGTAAAATTCGAATCAACTAAGACGCTGGTTTTGGCGTTTTAACATCCATTAACTTTGTTTACAACATGATTAAGTTTCTTAATTGTTTTCCCCTGACTCTGGAGCAGCTAACCTAGTTAACTTTTAATATTATCCAGGCAAGCAGGCGCAATCCCTGTCTCGTAGTGTTGCAAATGTCTTCCCTGAGAAAGTTGAGGAAGGTGATGGAGTGCGTACTGAAAATGGAAGGGGGGGGGGGTAGTGTCCCAAGCGGCGAGAGCGTAGAAAGGTATCTTTTTGATCTCGTAAACATTAGGTTCTGTGGTGTCTTGCTGGGGGGAAAACCCGCAGCATCATTAAATACTGCATCCGTTTTCCCTTACGACACGGAAAATACAGATGGAAGGTAGACGTGAGAATAACATCTTATGAATTAACCCCCCCCCCCCCCCCAAGTCTGTATAACCCATATACTTGATGCTTAGAGGACACAATATATGAAAAGTCCATTTCCATAGCCAGAACAATTAAGGTACTGGTTGGATGCCACAAGATGTGCTTATTGTGTCCAAAGTGAAAATTACACACAGTACCCCTCCTATGTTTGATGGTATAGTTCAGATCCTCATCCACAGAGGATCAAAGATGGTGAGGTCTTTAGGTCTTCAGATCTGTCTTGCGGTCACTCATTAAGACCTGTACTTGTGTGTCGTGTTGACGTCTGTATGTACATCAAAACACTTACGGTGGTCCGGTGCCTGTTTCCTCAGGCTGTGGTTAACTGGTTACAGTGAGGTAGTTTTAATGAGCCCCTAAAACATGGCTAGTTGGGCAGTACCTAATGTTTGCTTTGAAGTAGTTTCTAAATGAGATCCATATGGACAGGGGTGGTGCATGTGTGCCTCCCTCACTGTAGTTTGACCTCGCCCCCCCTCTTTTTCCCCTTCAAATTTATGAAAGTTTATCTTGCAGGGTATGTTTGGTAGTGCAGCTATATAGGCTCTCAAACAACCATGTTAAGATTACTGCTGTTAAAATGCATGTTGGTGTTGGCTTGCCATTTTTAACTGGGTAGTGCTGAGGCAGTTGCAGCAATATCTAGCCAAATCCAAAGTGAGGTTTTTGTGTGCTGGATTTTTTATTTTATTTTTATTATCAGCTGTTCTGCTTAAATCTCGGCACTGCAGAAAACGGTTTTCATAAGCTGCCACAGCTGCCCCTGTTTGCTTTCAAAGAATTTAAGTCCTGCCCCCTCACCCATAAAAAGCCTAATTTATTAAGTTTGGCACAACTTCACAGCACTCTGTTCCCCTCCTCCTATTAGAAGCTTTTTTTTTTTTTTTTTCTGCCTACACCAAACCAGACATTAGAAGTGCTATATAGTACCTCCCTGGCAGACGTGTAACGCATGCTCACACACATGGTGTGGAATGTCCAATGCTGACTGCAGGATGTTTTCATAAATGTGGGTTCCTGTAATTGCCTGTATCTGAAAGGGGCTCTTTTTCTGCATGTCTTGCACTGAGAGGCTATGTGCTAACTTGAGCAAATTATTCCTCAGGCTGATAACTAAGTGCAAGAGTGAAGAGAGAAACCATCGTATTTAAAATCTCTTTCGTAAATGCTAATATGGCCAACAGTGAAGGGAAACATCATGGTGAGGACTAATAGCCTGACTTTGCATAAAGCAAGTACAGAATGCAGATTGTTTTCTTTATCCAAGTGAACATTGAGAAGTATAATCCTGCTGGTACAAAGTCACTGCTGATGACTTCTTGTTTAACCTGTTTAATATTTAGTTATAGGCACTTGATTACCCATCCAACACATCCAGATTACTTAATGGCTAGCTCAGAGGCAAATGAGGCCAAAGTGCTTTGTGATTGTTTTAGTTCAGGCCTGTTTTTATATGCCCTTCACCTCAGAAAACACACAGAACTAACTGATACAAATTCTTTTGCAATTTATTCAGAGGAAAGAAGGTAGTATGTGCCTGAGGCTCTCGTGTTTTTTGGCTTCCCTTTGACTCGGCCAGTGCAGGAAGCTTCACCTAACTCTGTAGAGATTTCCGTTTTCCTGTTTGTGTCCACATCCTCCAGTTCTGGAGAAATACAGTGGAAAGTGTATGTTCGTCTGCCTGTTTAATTAACCAGGCTAAAGTGCCACGCTTAATGTTGACCTAAACCTAGACACATTGACTCGAGCTGCAGTCTGTGTGCAGAGTAGATTTGAGTTCTCTAGATTAATCAGCATTTTAAGAGCCAAATGTCAATTGAGTGTTACAATTTTAACATGGGTATGCCATTTTCAGTTTAGATGTAATAAAGGTTTGTGTAGTAATTACTAAATGGTTAAAGTATCTTACAATTAGTGACTACCAGTTTGCCATTAAGGAAGTTTACACTTACAGATTTCTAAAGAATTGTTTAAATGGGTCTTTGTCTTCAAAAGTTGACTTGTAGTGTAACTGTAGGTGCCTGATCTGTGTTCTGCTGTAGGAACCCTAGAATGTCCTGCCCTGCCCCAGGGATGTGCGCTGCTCTGATTGGTGCATGGCACTAGTGCCAGCGATTCCAAGTGTCTTATCCTATACACAGAGCATTGAGGAGGTCAACCCTTTTTGTAGCTCTTCTGTTTTCTTGTTTTCTCAGTAAAAACCCTTTAACCTTAGTTCTGACATCACATAACATGGGTAGCTTTTTATGTTACTGGCAAGGGTCTGTGAATGCCTGGTTTTTGTTTCTTCTAGCCAAACCATTTGTGGTCAGTTGCTGTCAATAACCCACCAATGAACACACCCTTCGGAGGCTGTTACTGCAATCATCTCCCCTCCACTCAAATGGGGGAATCGCAGGAGCAAGCATGTTTGAGTCATCGTTCTTACATTGACTGTAGGATAAAGTATATAGCCCTGACAGCCTATTTGATGTAAATTTCAACAAAAGAGATTTGATTAAAAAGGCAGCCAGTTGAGATCTGATTTGCTATGGAGATCTGGGGGGCAGGGGGATGCTAACATAAGCTAAGGCCTCACTCAAGAATTGAAAGTACAAATGCTGTGCCAATGTTGGTAGAGAACAGACATCAAGGTGAATTATAGCCATTTGATTTGAACATTTCATAGGAGCTTTAGACTTGGTCTCTACTGATTAGTCCTATCTGTCCAGAATTCATCCACGCAAAATGCTGTTTTCCTTTATCGTGTTTGTTGAAGTTTCGTGCTCCCATCAACTTTTGATGAATGAAGCTGACTAACCCCCAGGAATGTTTGTACTGGTACCGCCAGTATGACTCATTTGTGCGAGTGTGTAAGCCACCCAGCTGTTTGAATGTAGGGAATTTCCCTAAGAACATACACTCAGCTCCAGGCTCTGTCCATGGCTCATGCTGTCAGCTGTTGTCTGAATGGAATGGCAAGTTGAATATCAGATTTCAGGTGGTTTGGAAGAGCTGGTATTGCTTGCCTTTCCACCACAGCTTTGCCAAGTTATAGTTTGTGCAGCTTGTGTATTCTTTCTGAAATGGTCATGCTTATGGCTGGATCCTTTCTTCCATCTGCAGATTTGGAAGTAGTTCGGACTGAGGCCTTGGCAGTACGATGGCTACCCAGTGTGAGTACACGTCCATTATAGGTCTAGTAAATTGAGTGACACTAAATTACCTAAATTTGGACCCCCACCACCACCCAAAACTACCACATACTTGCATACAACCAGCAAGCCAAACATCACCTAACTGGTTAGGACGTGTGTTGAACAGGCATTAGCAAATGATTGGTGAAAATCTTTTTTTTTTTTTTTTTTTTTTTTTTTTTTTTTTTTTTAAATAAAAGATTTTATTTATTTTATTATTACCCATTAAGACTCTGCTGTAGTCTGTTTGTAGTCACCTAGTCAGCTGTTAACCATCCTTAACCCTTGTTCCCGTCTGCTGTCCGTGTGCAGCTGATTTGATGGAGCTGGACATGGCTATGGAGCAAGACCGGAAGGCTGCAGTCAGCCACTGGCAGCAGCAGTCTTATCTAGACTCTGGAATCCACTCTGGGGCCACCACCACAGCGCCCTCTCTCTCAGGCAAGGGCAACCCCGAGGAGGAAGACCTGGACAACCAGGTGCTGTACGAGTGGGACCAGGGCTTCAGCCAGCCCTTCACCCCAGAGCAGGTGGCAGGTATGTTTGTGCCAGCCGTTAATGTACGCCTGAGCATCCATCTTAAAAAAAACAAAAAACAAAAAAAACAAGCAAAAAAAAAAACCAGATGCCACAGGTGCCAATTCAAAAAGCATCACCAAATGCCACAAGGAAAATGTGCAGCAGACGAAACAATTTCTTTCTAGTCTTGTTATTGCTGTTAAATTCATTGGCTAAGACATAACGGCCAGCCTCTCTCTAGATATGGATGGGCAGTACGCCATGACGCGGGCCCAGCGTGTGCGGGCAGCCATGTTCCCGGAGACGTTGGACGAGGGCATGCAGATCCCCTCCACTCAGTTTGATTCTGCAAACCCCACCAATGTCCAGCGGCTTGCCGAACCCTCCCAGATGCTCAAGCATGCCGTGGTCAACCTCATCAACTACCAGGATGATGCCGAACTGGCCACCAGGGCCATCCCTGAGCTCACCAAGCTCCTCAACGATGAGGACCAGGTCAGGCTCTTCCTCACAATCCTGCTCCTCTCCTCCACTGTTTTTGGATATGCAAGGCTCTGCATAGGGGGACATGTATGCAATTTTAAACAAGCTTTTACATGTATGATATGCCAATTACACTAGGTTTAAGCCTTCAACAGTTCTTTGATGTGACACCATAGTTAGGTCATCTGTACCTTTCTGAGGCAATTTTACTGTAGTTTTGCCTCCACCTTGCAAACAATATCTTGTCACTCTAGGTCTGTCTTTTAGGAGCTGGTTATTTTAAGCCGTTGAGGTGACCCAGAAACCAGTTCAGTGTGTCTGTTCCCTGAATTACACTTGCATTTGCACCATCGCACATTCAGGAAATGAACGCACATGCGTTGAACTTATTGAACTGCCCCACGGGCAGTTTTGGTCGTCCTTCCTGCATAACTTTAGATTGGTGTCCGTCTCTCCTGCAGGTGGTAGTGAACAAGGCGTCCGTGATGGTGCACCAACTGTCGAAGAAGGAAGCATCGCGCCATGCCATCATGCGTTCCCCACAGATGGTGTCGGCCGTTGTGCGGACCATGCAGAACACAGCTGACGTGGAGACGGCCCGCTGTACGGCTGGGACTCTGCATAACTTGTCCCACCACCGGGAGGGTCTGCTGGCCATCTTCAAGTCAGGGGGCATCCCTGCCCTTGTCAAGATGCTGGGGTGAGCAGCACAGAGGCAGTAGGGCATATAGCTGTGAGAAGGTCCCTGGGTGGCTGGTGAATTGTAGCTCTGTGCTGGCCCTCTCAACAGTGGAGCAGCTCCAGCTCTCCTCATTTGGTTTATTGACTGACTTGCATGATGCATTGGAGGAGCAGAAACTGCTGTGGTCCTTCAGCACTGGAGCAAGAACACTTGAATAGAATCTTGCTTTAAAATGACTGACGACACAAAAAAATAACTGTCTACGAGGGTCACTTATTTCAGTTGAATGGTTCAGAAGAAATGGTGCTTCCAGCCAGAGTCTGGTATGTGCCTTCAGTGTAGTAATTTAATTCACTTATTCAGTTGGAGTAAGCAAGTGTGTGTTCATGTGCATCTCAGGTCTCCAGTGGACAGCGTGCTGTTCTATGCCATTACCACCCTACACAACCTCCTGCTGCACCAGGAAGGTGCCAAGATGGCCGTCCGTCTGGCCGGAGGCCTGCAGAAAATGGTGGCCCTCCTGAACAAGACCAACGTCAAATTCCTCGCAATCACCACAGACTGCCTACAGATCCTGGCTTATGGCAACCAGGAGAGCAAGGTGCATCCCCGACCAATTGTCTCGCACTCGAATGGTTCTGTTCCCAGTGTGTGGGTGTGTTGGGTACCCAGGTGTGTAACGGGTGTTCTGTACTGTTGCCCCTTCAGCTGATCATCCTTGCGAGCGGTGGTCCTCAGGCCTTGGTGAACATCATGCGGACCTACACGTACGAGAAGCTGCTCTGGACCACCAGCCGCGTGCTTAAAGTGCTCTCCGTCTGCTCCAGTAACAAGCCTGCCATTGTTGAGGCCGGTAAGTTCACCAGCAGCACACATCTCCCCCCCCAAAAAAAGTCTCATGGGACCTGGTGTTCACGCTGTCCTCTGTGCTGTTTGCAGGAGGCATGCAGGCTCTTGGTCTTCACCTCACAGACCCCAGCCAACGTCTGGTGCAGAATTGCCTCTGGACGCTCCGCAACCTGTCTGATGCTGCCACCAAGCAGGTATTCGCACATTGCACGTGTGTGCTGTCCAAACAGTCATTCGTCCTGTTCCAGTGCCAGGTTCTCACCTGCCATCACATTGGTAGTTGGGCTCTCTGTGCAGACCCCCCGCTCATGTTTTCCTCACTTTATATTCTAACGGGCATGTATCCCTTTTGCCATGCACCCGCAGGAGGGCATGGAGGGCCTGCTAGGTACCCTGGTGCAGCTGCTCGGCTCGGACGACATCAACGTGGTGACGTGTGCCGCAGGCATCCTCTCCAATCTCACCTGCAACAACTACAAGAACAAGATGATGGTGTGCCAGGTGGGTGGCATCGAGGCGCTAGTGCGCACTGTGCTCCGCGCCGGAGACCGTGAGGACATCACCGAGCCGGCCGTCTGTGCCCTGCGCCACCTCACCTCCAGGCACCAGGACGCAGAGATGGCCCAGAATGCTGTGCGGTTGCACTACGGCCTGCCTGTGGTGGTCAAGCTGCTGCACCCTCCCTCTCACTGGCCCCTCATTAAGGTACATGAACTTGGAGGGAGAGAAAAGCAGAGTTTGAAATGAGCTGTGCACACAAACATGGAACAACCATAAAACCCAAAAAAGAGAAATTAAAATTCTCCTTGCCTGCGAGTTCTCTGAAATGTTGTTTGCCTCTGAACCAAAATTTTTTTACTTCTCCACCCCCACCAACAGGCCACAGTTGGTCTGATCCGTAACCTGGCACTGTGTCCAGCCAATCATGCACCGCTTCGT
Source organism: Electrophorus electricus (assembly GCF_041902795.1). Taxonomy (NCBI): domain Eukaryota; kingdom Metazoa; phylum Chordata; class Actinopteri; order Gymnotiformes; family Gymnotidae; genus Electrophorus; species Electrophorus electricus. The sequence goes on from NC_137499.1 coordinate 26,833,493, forward strand.
GAGCAGGGTGCCATCCCCCGGTTGGTCCAGCTGCTGGTGAGGGCGCACCAGGACACCCAGAGACGCACTTCCATGGGGGGCACCCAGCAACAGTTTGTGGTGAGGCATATAAATGTGTGGGTTTTTGTGTCCCCCCCCCCCAAATCTTTGAGCACCTTGTGGAATATGACAAAGATACTTTGACATTGGATGAAAACCAGTGCAGCTCTAATGATTTAATGCAAGTTTGTGCTGGAACTGCAAAATATTGTAGGCTTCAGTTGTGGGATATGCAGGCTGGCATACTGATAACTGTCCGTGTTCTGCAGGAAGGAGTGCGGATGGAGGAGATTGTGGAGGGTTGCACCGGGGCTCTGCATATCCTGGCCAGAGACGTGCACAACAGAATTGTTATCCGAGGACTCAACACCATCCCACTATTTGTACAGGTACAGCATGTGTTCAGCAAATGCTATCCTCCAGCAAACGTTCATGTTCCTGGTTGCCACCAAAGCAACCACGTCTCGCACAAACACCCTGCTGATGGGTTGACTCATACAGAGCAGCAGAACCAGTGGCTTCCTGAAATCTCACCTGATCGCAAGCTAATGGTAGCCTAAAGATTTCAGTCCGATGGTTATGGTCTGAGCTAGTTACCTGCTGTCTCTTGGGCACTGTTGCTTCTTATGAACTCAGCCTTGTGCTCTCTCTACACCCGTGTGCAGCTCCTCTACTCTCCCATCGAGAACATCCAGCGTGTGGCGGCAGGTGTGCTGTGTGAGCTGGCACAGGACAAGGAGGCGGCCGAGGCTATCGAGGCAGAGGGAGCCACTGCGCCTCTAACTGAACTGCTGCACTCCAGGAATGAGGGAGTGGGTGAGTGGCCACCACAGCCGAGCAGCGCTTCATACCGGTGCCCCCAGAGGGCTGCTGGGGTGGGGTTTGCTGTCATTATGTAAGCGATCCTTCGAGACTCCTGCCTCAGCGATTCCCATCGGCTGCTAGTGTCGTTTTCATTATTAAGACCGAACCAGCTGGCTTTTGTTCCCACCCCCCCCTTTTTTGAGTTGTCTGCTTTTGCTTGAATGGCTTTGAATGCAAGATGCAGCTGCAGGGCTGATCAACTTGAAGCTGTTGTCAGAACTGCCCACTGGCCCCAAGTGTTTTTACATGCACTTATTTCTTTCAGCCCCAGTTAGTGTTAAGCTATTGAGTGTTCAGTCACCTCATGCATTTTTCCTTCAATCTCTCCAGCTACATATGCTGCAGCTGTGCTGTTCCGCATGTCTGAGGACAAACCCCAGGACTACAAGAAACGCCTGTCTGTGGAGCTCACCAGCTCCCTGTTCAGAACGGAGCCGATGGCCTGGAATGAGGTATGCATGTGAATGCCCTTAACTCGCACAAGATAGGTTGAAATGCTTTGTTCTGATTTTGTCCATTGTCTTTCCCAGACTGGAGATATAGGTCTGGATATAGCTCAGGGAGAGCCTGTTGGATACAGACCTGATGGTACAATACTTCCCACATTCATCTGTTTAAAAGGTGGCATGCTTTGCATCGTTCCATTGCTGATTAACTTTCTCTGCCCCTTTTGCTGTCTCTTGTTCACTTGCTCTGCTGCTGGCAGACCCTAGCTATCGCTCCTTCCATTCCGGCTACGGCCAGGACGGTCTTGGCATGGATGGGATGCTGGAGCACGAGCTGGCCGGCCACCATCCTGGGGCGGACTACCCCGTGGAGGGCCTGCCTGATCTGGGCCACTCCCAGGACCTGATGGATGGCCTGCCGCCAACAGACTCTAATCAGCTGGCCTGGTTTGACACAGACCTCTAAATGCGCCGTAACAGTCTGGATGTAGTGAAGGTGAGCCTCCACACCCTATGGCCTGATGAAGGCTAATGGCTAACTTGTTAGCAATAACAAGGTACCTGGCTCCTATTTAACACTTGTGATGCATTTCCCCCTCTCTTCTACAGCTGTATTTTCTGAACGAATCTGCGTTGTGATTTTGCCGGAGGAGTCACGGAAGGTTTGCCGAGGGTGGGCGAGCATATCGGGAAGTGCCTGACACATGCGTGCGCGTACACACACACACACACACACACCCACCATTCATGCACACACACTTGTTGGGAGAAAGAGGGTGTTTCCTGCAAGGAAGAGGAAGCAAGGAAGCCAACCCTTTTTGTGTGTTCTGTTTTTGTTTTTTTTTTTTGTTTTTTTTTTTTTTTTGTTTTGTTTTCTCTTAACCCCCCCCCCCCCCTCCCCAATGGAAGGGCAATCTAGAGGATTTCAGGAGTGCAAAGGAGGGGAGGTGTCATAGATGGAACTATAAACTTTTTTTTATTTTATTATTTTTAGGCTTTGGTTTTATCTTATTTTCTATTTTTAAGATCAGTCTGTTTATGGTACTGACTCCTAGCTTGGTTTTGAGCTTTAGCCTGTATTCATTCATTCCCCCCACTACTTCTGTTTCAAGCAGTACTTTGTATTCCATCTTTTTATTGTCTTCTGTAGCGTTGAGTTGTAGTGAACTTCATTGGTTTGAGTCTCTCATGTAATGGTGTCGAACACTAATATCGGTTTCTATGTAATCTGACTGAAAGTGTAACAATGTGTAGCTTTTTGTTTTATACGATCAGCTGTTAAAATGGGATTACAGGGGTGGTAGAAATATATGCATTCTTATTAAATACATTTAAAAAAAAAAAAAAAAAAAAAAGTGGTTTTCGGTGTCAGTTATTCCGGAACAGGTATGGATGAGCTAAGAGTGGGGTTTGGGGAGGGGGGTGTCTCAGGGAGCAGAGACGAATCTTTCTTTTCTATGCTATCTTGAGGTAGTCTCTCTATTGAAGCGACGTTGTTTGCCTGTGCGGCTTATTTTGGGAACATGGATAATGACCTGGCTAAACAAATAAGACTTTATTCCAGTGTGCCTGCTAGAGCTTCTTTTTCACCAGTGCTTTAAAAAAACAAAACAAAAAAACCCCAAAAACTTGCAAATGTCTGTGTACAGAGACCTGCAGCGGTAGCCCAGTTCCTCCCCAACGTATTCCCTTGTTCAGCTGCATGTTTGATAGATTGGTCTAAGTGGGACTCCTTTTATAGCCAAGTCTGCTGACGGTTTTCCATTGATTGTGTGCCTTTTGTAAGTCACTCAGAGTGTAGGAGCTGCTTACCATCTTGAAGGCCTTGTATAAAATCTTGAGAGGTTGCTTCTTATCTGCCCTTTGAGGGGAAAGTGTGTACACGCATGTGGTAGTTTTTAACTTGGCTGTCACAGCCCACCACCCGCTTTTAAAATCTAAGAAGTCTTATCTTTTTGTAGATTGGCGCATGGCTTGGTCTAACGCATATCAGAGGCAACATTAAACTTCCTGCAGTATCATTACTACATTACTACTTCACTGTTTTTTCTTTTTATTGTATCAATAGTTTTATCTAGTCCTGCTCTGTCTACTTCACTACTGAAGTTGAGAATGTAGTCAAAGTAGTAGCAGCAAATATTCACCATGAACGGTTACGGAGGTGAAAGTGTAGGATGATCTGTCTTTGTGCTAATGTGAGTCTCAGCAATCGTTAACCAAGATTTATTTCTTTAAAAAAATAACAAAACCATAAAATAAAAATCCCATTTTATGAAAATGATGACCCCTTATCCTTGTTAAAGAACATAAGCTCACACTTGATGAAGTATGAGTGGTTGGGGGTGTCGGTAGCGGGGGTTTAATATCCCGTTCCTGCCTCCCTCCCCTCTTTTGTGGTGAGAGGAATTCCATTGAGCCCTTGCCAAGCGCAGGAGTGCATCTGAAGTCGTGCCAGCGTGTTTTGTGTGGGGCAATTCTTGTCCTCCTCCTGGGACTTCAAAAACGCACACTCATCCCCCTCCTCCTCGGTGAAACAGGGAGATGATGGTGAGGGGTGCTAGAGAATTGGTCCGCATTGGGCTCAAAGATGCTTCCTTGCTAACATAATTTTCCTGTATTGTACTGTGAGGGTGTAGATATTTTGGTTGGCCGTCTAAGGTCTTCCCTAAGGTGAACTGCTCCTCCCCCCAAAAAAAAACCCCACACAGCATGTATACAGAGGACTGCCTTCACTCTACAAGTCTGAAAAACGACTCACACCCCCTGACATGGCGGAGTCATATATCAGCAGATCAAAGAGCCTGAGAGGAAGGGAGATGAGCTAGATGGTGGAGATTTAGATTGCTCTCGAGAGAAGGAGAGGGGGCAAAGACCACACGAGAACTCTAACCTCCACACACACCTGTCTTGAGGCTATGTGCTGCACCTGTGTATGAGAGAAAGAGAGCACGCAGCCCACATTAATGAAGAAACGGTCACAACCCTTTTGTCTGAGCCCCATCATGGTGAAACTGACCCCAATTGGGTGAAAAGAAAACCAGAGCCTCTTATCATGATTCAGATTTGTGATTTATACTCATTTTCCTGTGCCAGTGTCAGAAATGTATTGCTTCAAGTGGACTTATAATTTCTTATGCACAATCTTATATTTCTTTATAACTGTTTCTTTGAAGCTATAGATCAAAGATACAGCATGATGAATCTTTCAATAATGACAGGCTTAAAAGAAACCTATACTGTCATGTTTGTCTTTAAAAGGGACTTCATGGTTTGGAAGCAAGGAAAGGCTCTCAGCTGTTATCTAGGTTATGTTAAGTGCTGATGTAAGCTAACTTCCTGTGAACTGATAGTCCAATGACACACACTCACACATACACACACAGTCTGCTTTTACATGAACAAGGGGACTGTTGCCTGGCAACCAGAGGGGTCCGTGGCTAGAGAGGCACTTGGCTTCGTGTGCACAGATGCACAAGTACACACACACACACACACACAGATATGTATGTAAGTGCAGGTGTCCTTTGGGAGGAGGGAGAGAGTGACACATGACTAGAGCAGGAAGATGAAAGCTCTGCATCACCAGATCAAAGAGATAAACTTTGAGATCTACTCAAATAAAGCAGACATTAAGTTAATTTCCAACCCAGTTAGCAGTGAGTTACAGTCTCTATCTCTCACTCATGCAGACACATGTATGCACTTTGCTCAGATACAAAGAGAACATTGACAGGTCCTGTGCAATAACCTTTGAATGCATGGTTGACAATGACATAAGAGAAACACAGAAAAAGATACTATGGGAAGGTATAGGGGAGGCACACTTTCTGTTGCAGGAATAAGTGGTCATGTGTGATGTGAATACATGCCAGAACGTTAGGACAGGTCTAAATTTGCCAGCATTGGTCTCTGAGAGAGCAAAGTGTACACAGAGCATACTCAAGTAGCATGTAAACCTTGCCATGCCTCAACAAGGTTAACCATTTATTGTACAAAAACTATTATAATTTAATTTAAACTCTATTAAACTTTCATAATGCAAGACCAAGAGATACCTGTGACAGAGAGACCAGTCACTATGTACAGGAAGCCAAACAACCCCCTCATGTTTATAGTCCTTTCCCAAATTCTTTGCGCTGGGTTTGTTCTGTTAGGACTGGCATGTTTTAGTTTTTCTCTCCATTTCCCTTTGTTCGTTTGCAGACCAAAATATATGAAACATGAAAAGAAGAAAGAAAAAATCCAACTTTCCAAAACCATGCACCACATCTACAGAAGTGAGGCCAACACGTTGCTGCAGACCACAGCTAAAGTCCTGGTCACAGTCTTTTGTAGAAACATCTCCTATTATCCTTGTGTATTTACTTCGGTAAAAGGAGTTGTTACATTTAGAAATTCGGGAAAGAGTTGCAAGTCACAGTGGCTGTCGTGGTTTTAGTAAACCTGTTCAGCAGCTTTGTTGCCTGTACTTAGGAAAGTGGTGTTTAAAAAAAAAAACACAACAAAACAAAACATAAATTTAAAATATGTAAAACATGGTACTAGAACACATCTAACGTTCCAAGAGGTAACTTGCAGAGCGCATTGTGTGTATTTGTGTATACTGGCTTTTGTGTGTTTAATCACTAAACATTCCGAATGCGATCCGTTCAAGTCTTGAACAGCTTTAAGGAGAGAGAAGCTGTCAATCATGGGTTGCCGTGGGCAGTATTCTGTCTTAGTGCCGGAGGCAGGTTCAATGATAGCTCCGCCCCTTGACCCAGGACAGTGAACAGGGAAATCAGACACACTGACCTCATGACCCCATGGCTTCCTACTCTACCCTGTCTCACTCTAATGAGTAGATTCCTATTGTGTGGGTATGTGGGCGTATGGGTGTGTGCATACGAGTGTCTGTAAGAGAGTGAGCGAGAGAGTGTGTTTGTGGCAATTGTGATTGACAATTTATACCTGGGTATAATCCTTGCACCATATTAAAGATGGCCTTTTTTACATATACACGTGAGTCCACAATGAGATTGCAACACATTAAACAACATAACTTCATATAAAGACTGTTTCTTCTGTATGGGCTGGTGAGACATTCATTATCAGAATTCATATACGTTTCTGAAAATCACCAAAAAATGTTTTAAATGCATCTGTTAGCAGTACTAAAAGCTTGGATTTGCTATCAGTACTAAAAAGTACCAAAGCTTGGATTTGCTATCTTGCTAGCATGCAAAGAACCATACAGGTATCTCTCAAACTATGATTAAAGGAACAATTAATCTTACATACATATATATTATATATGATATATTGATCATATATTTATTATATACGACATAATAATCTATCTACATATATATAAATATAGATGAAAATGTAAATATTATTATTATTATTATTACTACACCACAATTAACAGAGCATTACTTATCTTGTGATACTGGTGAGAAAAAAAACAAGTTTTGCTACATATCTTGCTTACACTGTTTTGTTTCATTTTAATAATTGCTTTTATTTATTTTTTTGTTTTGTGATCCCCCGGTGGAACTGGGAGGCAACGTTCTGTCGCTCTTCCCATCTGTTGTGCACGTGTGTGCCGAACACGTTTCCACTATCAGCATCATTACCAGACCTGGTGGCTCAAAACTTCTCTGTTACATCTTCTCTCACCATTACGAATACATTTCACCCTGCATCACAAATCGTTGGACTGTGAACATTATCTATCAGTCGGCTTCCTTGAAACTTTAAAATAGTTCGTTAATTAGGCATCCCACATTTGAATATCACGTTAATGAATACTGGAAGATCTTTCAGCCACATGAAGTTAACGCTGAGAAACCTCGCCAGTAAATGAAGATAAAGCTTAAATTTCAGAGGCAAGCGCCCTCCTGTTGCAGTGGGTGAGCACAATGGCATGGTTTTGCTGACAGCTCCTGGGATTCAGCATGGCTTTGGCCCTGGGGACTGGGGGCCTTTTCTATGGGCGGGTGCAGTTACGCCCCCTTTTGATGCCCAGAGCCTCCCCGTTCCCAGAGGTTTAAGGCAGAGGCCTCTCTCTCTCTCTGTCTCTTTCTCTCTTTCTCTCTTTCTCTCTGTCTCTTTGGTTATATGGATGGTTAGGCTCTCAATTGAATAGATTATGTAGGCAAGAGACCTAGACCAGATGCATTTACAATCAATACTAGATCTAAATGGTGTTCACTGTCATTGAGTGACATGTTCAATGTGTGAGTCTGTGTGCCTTTTGTTCTGTAGATTGTAATAGGCCACTGAAACCAGTGTGAGTCTAATTAAGTTGCAGTAGGATTTAGAAAACATCTCTTTGAACTGGGGTGAATCTGGTTTGTGTTTGTGATGGACAGTCAAAAAAGGAAAGACACTCACTCATTTAGGGAAAAGTAGATCTTACCTGATGGCACAGTGCTGTGACGTTGAGATTAAAATAGTAAGATAAGATTTTTAGAAAACAGTCAGTGAGAGTTGACATTATCCAGTGACTGACTGCATGAATGTATGTATGAATATACACTGGATGGTAATTTGTTTTTTATCAGATTACTGGTGCATGCACTCTAACACACACCCACACACCCACACACAGATGCATGTAATTCATTCATTCAGGAAAATTCTCTTAAATATTCATGTTTGGCCACATGTAAGGCCAAATGGGAGGATAATGAGGACCCCTGGGACACATCCAGCACTCCCAAGAGTCTTTAATCTGCACCTGTCACAATCACACACACACACACACACACACACACACACACACACATACACACACAAACACACACATGCAGTGGACAGTCAACAATAATGGATACCCTGTTGACTGGGACCTTGTGTAGCACACACTCCCACAGAAAGACACACCAATCAACTTTGAGAGAGAAACACACAACACTGCCCATAAGTAATTGGACAGTGATGTACTTTTTGTCACTCGGATGAGATCATTGCAGACACAGAAGACCGGAGTTTGTGATGATTAAAATGGATTTTTAAACAACGAATAAAAAATTAAATCAAGAATCAAAAACAGTTTTAGGGGCTAAAATCAGAACATTAATGACTGACCGAGTCAGTCCCCTGTCCTCCACCCTGCTGATGCTCTCCAATCACAGAATCAACACTGCAGGCCTCACCGGAGAGTCAGCACCTCCTTATGTCTGCAAGTCTTATGGTGGCCATCACAAAGAAATTGCAAACAACTTATAGACTATGCTATATTGTCCAATTACTTTTATTCACTGAAATAGGGGGGTGTGTACTTACTTAAAAGGGAACTGGTTCCTTTATGACTTTCTCAATACAGACATCAAAATTAAAGCCCAAACTGAAGCTGTACTTTAGCTTTTTAGTCACTGGTTCATTGGTCATTTCAAATCCATGGTGCTGGAGCAACAAGGGCCACAGTTAGTGCAGGATGGCCCTCCGTCGGTGCTGGTTTGGGCCAGACGACTGATGTAGGACAGGCCTTTAGGGCAGCTTTGACTGAGCAGCAGCAAGACGGAGCTCAAGGATGGGGTGGTGCACACATAGGTGCAAGTGCTCCTTACAACCTGAGTATTATCTTTTACTGTTACTAGTGTTATTTGCTAGTAAGCAAAACCTAGCCAGAACATAAAAATAAATCCCACAATCATTCACACAACAGTATAAAGCACATTCCTGGAGTTCTCGAAAGCATGGAAAATGTCATTCTTATTTCATTTGTGTGCATGTGCAAATAAACGCATTCAGTAGACAAATGTCCCCAGCAGAGGCACAAGCACAGCACAGATATGAGTAACACACACAGACACACACCCACACACACACACACACACCATCCTTAAACTTCCAGATACACAGATTAATATGGATTAAGCCAATTTGCATATAAATTGTTTTATCAAATATCACTCTTTAGGATTAATGAGACAGGGTTTGTCTTGAATTGGGATTGCGGAACAGCATATGCCTTCAGTGTGACTCACTTACAGGTCGACGGACCCCCATCAATGCTATCTCCATCAACAGATGGGGATCACAGAGGAGAGGAGGGAAGAGGAAGATGTGAGAGGAAGAAGAGCAACACTCTCACATGCTTCCTTTGTCTCCCTCCTGTTTGAATGATTCTTTGTCTGATCTTGCCTTCTTGCCAGAGTCAGTTAAGAAGAGGGATGTGTGGCTGGGAATCTGCGTTAGGACAAGGCCGATGGCAGCTTAAAAGAAAAAAGGGTATGTTTGACTGGAATGCAAGCACAGAGAAAAACAGGAGGTCAGGGTAACCCGACACCACCTCTCCAGATCTACTGTCTACAGAGTTCTGTCCTGACACGTGACTCTAGTGTTCAGAGGCACAGGCAGTCTTTGGTTAGCTGAAACAGGTGTGTAAGATGAGGGTCAAAACTAAACAAATGTATGGGTTCACATATGGATGCACACACGCACACACACACACACACACACACACACACACACACACATATATACATAAACCCCTTTTAAAACTTGATTTGACCTGATTTTGCATGTTGGTGATCTCCTGGATTTGTGTACACACATACACATATATATATCTCATTGGATTTTCCTGGTTTACAGGGTTTACTCTTTATGAGTCTTATCCTGTTTGTTTATTGTTTATGAGTGTGTACTATTTGGGAATGGGGTATTGCTTACAGTGTCCGTGTTTAATTATTCACTTATTATTAAAACATCATAGATTTTTATGTAATAATTCAACACAACAGTTACTTTGTCATTATGTTAAGGCACTGCCCTTTTATTTCTACCAAAGAGGATCACATGAGAGAAGACGAGAGTAGTGTCAGGTCTGGACACGTTCTCGCTCTCCTTCTTTCTTTTTCTCACCTGGACAGCAGACTCACTGAGACTTCCAGCCTCTAAAGGACTTTTCTCTCTCTCTCTCTCTCTCTCTCTCTCTCTCTCTCTCTCTCTCTCTCTCATCTCTTTGTACTAGTACAGGTGGAGAAAGACCTGCGGGGGGCTGAGTGTCTTTTATCCCCCCCCACACACACCTGTGTGAACAGAGACATAGCAAGACTGTGAGGCTGCAGATGACAGGATTGTGAAAAACAAACAGAATTTGTGATGTCTTTTCCTATAATTACCAGGTCCCAAACAGGACAATCTCTCCCCATGGATGAATATACTATAAACTACTGATGTAATGGTGGGAAAAAACAGATCTATGCTTCTCCTGAATGTCACCCATGCTCGCTCACCCTCTCTCCACATTCATCTGCTTAGACTTTCATTACAGTTCTGATCAAAACCAGCTTGGTCACAAACATCCACTCTAACTGAAGGCATTAAAATTCATAACTTTTCTATGCAAATCTTCTGGGACGGCATGTCAATGCATCATGTCAAATTAAATGTGTCAAGCCTCTGATGGAAGGACAAAAGAGAGAAATATGAAATATATGACTTCATTAATGAAAATGTAGAAAATATAATGCGTATGATTAATAAGTGAACTTATGAGATTATATGTGATGTTAATATATTAACAATTTACTAGGGAGCTGACAAGAAGAAGGAAAAATCTCTTTCTTTCACACATTTCCTTGATTTGTTTCCTTGATTTATTTCCTTGAAATTATAGTTACAGTTCAGTAGGTATGTTAGCCTGTACATAAATTGACTGGAGCACACCTGACTTGGGCTCTATCCAGTCCTTTCTGTTGCTAAGGGTTATATTTCTGTATGGCTGCTCCTTATCCTTCAACAATGATGAAAGGATAACATTAAAAAAAAACCCCACCTGAAAAACAACATCTTAACTAATTTCCTTCTACCTTAACTACTTAATAAAACTAAACTAAATTTATTGTTTTTAAATTAGTTTTCTAATATTCATTAGTTGTTTTAGTTAAAACTGATTGACTTTCTCCCCAGAGAAATCAGCTTTTATTGCTAATCCTTCTTGTCATTTTAACATAGGAATGAACTCTCCAGAGCCTGTTCTGTCAGTTTGGCTCTTTTCCCTGAATCATGTTGGCTGTGAGCGGCCTCTACTGGAGAGGAGAGGGAAGAAGGACTACTGTGTTAAAACAGTGTATCCGATAGAAAGAGATAAGGGACGTGGAGGCTCACAGGACCTCACAGCTCAGGGTTTTTCACATTCTAAGACAACTGCAGACTATCAACCCAAATCATGAGCTGAAGCCATGTGGGAGTGGTGCTATGGTCCTCCAGCACTGGGGTTTGAGAACTTTGTTGAAATTGGTACACCAAGTCATCATTTTGCATTTTATTTGTCAGTTTCTACTATTATCTCAGTCTTGCTTACTGTTGTCTCAGTTGCAGTCACACGGCTACAGTTATATGTATTACCATGTCAAAAATATTCTTCAGTGCTCAGTATGCATAGAAAATATGCTACTTCAAAACAGAACAACTGATTATGCATCCAAAGAGCACGCATGAGACATTTGCTCCTCACTCAGCGTGATCAAGGAAGGACCACATTGCCAAAGACAGCACCTGCTGGCAAATCTGGTCCAGAGGAAGCAGTACAGTTGGATAGGCTATTTACCAGGACACAATCCCTCTGAATCAGGGCCTGTGCGAGACAACAACATTACTTGAGGGTGATGTCAGGAAGGAATATATCATCTCAGTGTCCAGAGGTGTGCCATTTTCACCTGGAGACAATGCTCTGTCAAGCTCTGTCATGCTCCGTCATGCTCCGCCATGCTGGGTCATGCTCCATCATGCTCCATCATGCTCCATCATACATACAGCTGGGATAACCAGTCTCCGTGCTCTCCACTGGACTGATCCGAGGTCATACCTGGGAAAGCAACAGTGAAGTAATGGCGTTCCGGATACTTCACCCTAAAGCACACTGTAGAGGATTGAGCAAACTGAACAATGAGAAAACCACAGCAAAACATGTTCTGGTGTTTTATGTGCTCTCTTCCACCTGATTCAGCTTGCCAGCCTATTTTTGAGCCCAACTATCTTGAAGATCTCTTATCAGTCCTGTTTTTCCAGTTTTGACAGCCATGTGAAATTAATTCCAGTTCTAATTAAACACTCTCAACTGATCATTCGAGGCATGTGAATACTGGAATACTGGAATATGGGAGCCAAGTGTGTTTAAGTTGGGTTGGAGCTAAACCTTGCAGTATGGGAAAGCTATGGGAACCACTAAAGCTTGTGAATACCTGCATGTACATTGTAATGCTTTTGATTACCTATCAGTGATTACAAGATCCAGGACTGACATTTGGATTTGAAATCCAGAACTTAGTAACTCTGTAATAGGGCATAAATAACATCATCAGTGTGCCTCAATCATAATGTTAGCTGAACCTATTTGTGTAAAAATAGTAAAGGATTTAACATCCAATCCTGAGGTGTGTGAATGTGATTTTATTTTTGGACAATCTTTTCAGATTTCAGTGTTTACTTGCCCTCCTCTAGGTAAAAGTGTACTCGTGTGCTATTGTTCTGTCAAGGGTGATGTGAGCAAGTAAGACCTGCGTGCTCGAAAGTTAAACGGCCGTGATGTGCCAACTCCTGGATCATTGCGTCCGCCTTATATGCAGCTGGAGGCGGTTTTGCGGTACTGTAACGCTGACCTTGTTTATGGAAATATCGCCATCTACTGGTGGTATTTGACTAGTAGACAAGGACACGCTTATGTTTGTCCAAAACTCATTTTGCTCGCAGTAGTTTAGCCGGTGTGTTTTGCTCTCCTTTGTCATGTGCATGTGACCCGGTGTGTCATTGGTGGGTAGCTGGAAGGCAAACTCTTCTAACTGAACGAAGGCTTGTTTGTATATGTAGGTGTGTTTGTGTGTGTGTATAGGCCGTGTATTTATAGTTAATTCTGTAGCTGTAGACCTCTGGCGCGTGGAGAAATACTGAGCTCAACAACATTTTTTAGGGGAATCAGCTCCAACTATGCTCCCATAATTGCTTCAAAATTCTTTCTATAATTGTAACCAAAACCCGTTGAGCCCACTGTCGGACCGCTACCTAGACCGTCAAGGCATGCGCCGAGCAGTGACGTCACGCCTGGTGCGATCGCTGCGCTGTAATTAGACGTGAAAGGAGAGAAAGAGGGATGGGCTGTAGAGAGAAGCATGGATGACAGGTCCGGTAGCCGCAAATTGTGACAGAGCATTAAGAGGACGCGATACTGCAGATTTCACTCTTTCATTCAGAACCAAAAAATCGATTTCTTTTTGTTTTGTTTTGTTTTTTTTTGCGACAACTCGGCTGGCGGTCATCTCAGCGAAACGGAGTCTTATCCTCAACAGTGCCCACTACTTTTGACCTGCACATCATCCACCGGACGCGGAGGAAGACACCGCACCTGTTTCTTCACTTTCCCCGTAAAAGTCACGTCTTGTTTCGGAGAGAAGCTCGCATCACGGGTTGACGAAATCGTTGCACTTACTGTAAGTGGCTAAAGGTTTGACAGCCAGAATGGAGCAATGAAGACGAATTGCTTAAAATCCGACAATCTTGTGGTTTCGTGTGGGTTCATGTATTAAATTTGTGTTTTATTTCTACGCTGTAAATCGGTTTGTTTACGCAAGGTGAACAGCAGCATTTATGAAGCAGCGTCATGGCGACGCATGCGCAGACGCACCCATTACGGCGTTGCAACAAACCACACCATCATTAGGAGTAAGATCTATTGTATGCTAGCGTTAGCTAAATATTTAGTCGTTGAATGTATGCTGATCATTTAGCGAAATAATAGTGGTTTGGAATAAAGCAAAAATGTCAGCGGCCGAGATATCAAAACCGCAAACGCCTTTCTTAGCTGTATTTGTAAATTACACCCAGTTGTTTGAATTTATTGTTTATTGAGAGGGTTTACTTGCGTCTTAGGAATGTGGACTTCCAACCTATCAGAAGTATACAAATATGGTTGTAAAAACGACTTTAACTTAAGCTCTAATTTCTGATACTTAGCAGTCAGTGGAATGTGCTCTCTCTCTCTTTCTCTCTCTTTCTTTCTCTCTCTGCTGTGAGACAATTTCCCTCTCTTTTAGGCAGCAGGAGGTGAGGTATTCTATGGCAGATCATCTGGGTAATTGGTGAGAAGTTGCCAAGCTGGACCAGCTGGATTCTGACCGGTCGAGAGCAGCTCCAGTTGAACCTGTGCACATTGGCCCTATTTTGGAGGACCAGTATGTAGGGGAAGGAATCATAGAAGCTTCACCCCTGCCACCACACACCAGTTACAGGGACGCTGAAACCATCACAGGTGTGTGTGTTCGTGTGTGTGCAATTACATGTCTATACTAACATACTGTAGCAAAAATGTACTGCTTGCTGTTTCCACCAGTCATAACCTTGTGGTTTTGGTCATGTGATAATAAATATTCTGTTCTATTCTATTCTATTCTATCCTATGTCAGCAGATTACCATTAATAAGGGTTTGCACTGATATAATCTGTAAATGTCATTTATTCAAATTTTAACCTTGCACATGTTACACAGCTCTCCATGGATCTCATTCATTCTCACTGCAGAGCTCAACAGCTCTGAAAATGAGTCTGGTGACCCTTATTTCCATTGGTTGTAATTTTTTGTGGATATCTCCATATGCCTATTTGATGTTTGTTAATTAATTGCAGTGCTTTTTGTTTCAGAACTAGCCTCTAGGGGGTGCTCTTTCCTCCTGTATAAATTTAGGTCCTCAACTCTTTAGTGCTGCACTTGGGGCACAGACGAACCTTTGCTGTTATATTATATTTGTCACATACTGCCTGGCTGCTTAGTTCTAAAAACATAGGAAGCCAAATGCAAACAATATATCTTAACTCTCCCCTCATTTCTGTCTCTTTTTTCCCTCACTCACTCTCTTTATTATGATCCCCCTTGCTAACCGTTGCTGCCTGTTCACTCTCGCTCAATCCTCATCTCGCTCATTCTTATTCTCTTCATCTTTCTGTTTCTTTCACTCTCTCTCTCTCTCTCTCTCTCTCTCTCTCTCTCCTTCTCTCCTGATCCTACAGATGTGTGTAACAGCACCGAGCTTCCTGAGGTGGAGATCATCAGCCTTTTGGAGGAAGAACTCCCCATATACAGGCTGAGGGCCGACTGTGTGTATGGCTATGACCATGACGATTGGCTGCACACACCTGTCATCTCTCCGGACACGCGCATCGACCTGACCTCTGAGCAGATCGAGGAGACCCTCAACTACTTCTGTAAGTGACTGGCGTGAGTTCACTGCTGCAGAGGGGCACGTGTGCGCTCAGTTACCTGGCTTCCTGTTGTATTGTCCTGCTCAGTCTGGTCTCGTCATTTAAGACCTCGGGTCATGTGTGGTTTGTAAATGGTGTTTATCTTTTGCTTCCTGTATGGGAACTAATATCTGACATTCTCTTCTTGACCCTCATGTGATGAATGGGTCACGACCTTTTTACAGTGCCATTGGTGTCCTTTCACTCCAGATGCAAGTTCCCTATTTAAACTGATCTAAAGTCAGCTTGTCCCACATGGTCTGTGCCTGTAACCATAGTGGGGGAAAAACTAAAATGGTCATAGACCAGAGGGCAAAGGTCTGTTCTTGCTGAGCTTTCTCTGAGCGGAAGGTGCTAGACTGTCTTGTCTTGGTGAGGAATTACAGAAACCATGCTACTGCCAACCTGAGTCAGATTCTACGTTTAACTAATTAGGAGCGTGGTAAATATATCTGTTATACATCTAATATTTTACTGGGTGTGTGGTTTTATGTATGTTTGTGTATTTTGTTTTCAAAGACCTTTTTTTGTTACACTGCCAGCTGGGATCATGACTGCTTTGTGAACTCATTTTAACGTGGAACTGACCATATGATAATGTAAATCATACCATGACACGTTCTGTGTTTTATTTAGATTTGAGGGGTTGCCTTCAGAGATAAACCACGCCTCCCCTTCCTGGAGGGCCCGCCCCACTGATCTGCACTGGACAGGCGCTGTTGCCGCCAGGCAGTCGATGCTAGCTTTGCTTAAATGTCAGTGGGGTTGGGCCCAGTCTCTGGTACTTTGAACTCTCTAACCACCCCGCTACCACTTCCCCCCCAGGGCCAACAGGCATGATGGGATTTGATTTTGCGGTTTAATGAGTCTGAAGATGCTCTTTGACAGTGTCTGTTGGCAAATGTCCTAACCAGATAAAATGTATAATGAAATAAATTGAAAAGTTAAAGTAAACATCATAATGTGCAGGTTGAGGGAACACAATTCTGCTGCCCAGTGTCTTTCAGGATATTTTTTCAATGTGACGAAGTGAAATATCAAATTACTGTATGTTGTTTTTTTACGCATATAGTTACATATAGTTTAGTGATGAATCTTACAGTGAAAATATCTATTTTGAATGGCAGAGTTTTGCAGATCTTTTCTTTTGTTGTCTAATATTTACAGTAATTAATTTTTGGGTAAATGCTTACCAAAAGGCTATTGCATAATTTAAGATATAATTAACTAATGATACATTTTGTTAAAGTAATAGCTTACACTGTTTAGTCTGCAAAGGTGCAGTAATATCAGTGGAATCCCAAGATGATAAACCAAGCCGCACAGTTGTCTGGGTTGCTCTGCAGGTTCATCATATATCACTATATCGCCTGAAATCCAGAACAGGGCAGAGAGAGACTCTGTGTCTGGGCCAACCACAATCCCCCTGAACTTCCTGCTCATGGTAAACCTATCATGTTCCATCCTGAGCATAGGTCCCTGGTGCACATTAAGCTGACTTCAAGTTGAATGCTTGTGCTTGTCAGAAAAATACGTTAAGAATGCATTAAGGTGTATAAAAACCACAGGCTGCATAGTGGAGTGGTTATGACTGCTATGCTCTCGCTTGTCAGTGATTTGGTTAGACAGGAAGGAAGACAGAGATTTGTCATAATGACTACGTGGGTGTTCCCTTATATCGTCCTCTGTTTGATCTTTCCCTGGCTAGTCCTGGTTTGTAGCTTTGTTACTGTTTCCCCTTCTCTGTCTGTGTGGGTCTCATTGCGTGACCAATATATATTTCCACCCCTGGGAACACACATTACACCAAACTGAGGGACATGAGGGACATGAGGGACATGAGGGACATGAGGGACATGAGGGACATGAGGGACATGAGGGACATAGAGAGAGAGAGAGAGAGAGAGAGAGAGAGAGAGAGAGAGAGAGAGAGAGAGAGAGAGAGAGAGAGAGAGAGAGAGAGAGAGAGAGAGAGAGAGAGAGAGAGAGAGAGAGAGAGAGAGAGAGAGAGAGAGAGAGAGAGACAGACAGACCGACCTTATGGCTAGATGTGTGTGTGACTCCATAGACAGGCAGGTATATACATCAGTAAGAGCTCTTGAGGTGTGTGATCATATTCCTGCTGCTGGGTGCAGGCAGCACTTCTGTGTGTGGTGGAATGGTTCAGTGAGCGGAGATGCATTTCTATGCCCAGACTGGCGTCACAGCATCTAATCTATAGTCTAATGGTGTAGGAATTTTTTTAAAAAGGTAAACCAGTGGGAGCCTGTAATAGAAATAAGGAAAAGCTTAGTTTGAATTCACTGAACTTATGAATTTGTAGCTGTAGTGTGGACATTTTTGAGAGTTTATTTATTTTTGTTTTAAGAGATTGATCTACATTCAGTCTACTTTTATATTCAGATAATGTGATGTCTTTGTTAATCACTGTGCCTCTAGGTAAGGTCCACGAGGAGATAATTCATTCATAAAATGCGACTCATCTCAGGTGTCCTTCCTTCCAGTGATTAGGAGGAATCAGTGCTTTTCAGTGCATGGCTGTAGTGTACTCTGTGAAAGGCATGCTACTCACGCGTGTTTTGAAAGAGTCAGATCGGTCAGTGCCCTCACACAACAAGCTTTGATTTGAAGTGTCATCAAAATGCTAGATTTAAAAAAAGATTAAAGACAAAGCTCTTATACCTCATGCTCTCTCTTACTCACACAATCTCTATCTCTCTTCCTCAATCACTTTCTCTCTCTTACTCACACACACGCTCTCTTTTTCTCTGTCCCTCCTTCCAGCATCGCTCTACTGCTGTTGGTTTTTCTCTCTCTCTCTCTCCCCCCCTCTCTTTCTATCTGTCTCTTTCTCAGTCACTTTCTCTCTCTCTCTCTCCACACTGTGGTTGCAATAGCAGTCTGGTAGCGCTCGGCGCTTTGACTTGCGGCATTGCCAGTGGAGCCTTAGCTATCTCTCGCTCTCTTAGCATGACGACCAAGGGCTCTGGCCCCCTCTCACCATGGCAACCAGCAAGGAGGGAGCAAGAGAGTGGGAGGATGCAAAAGAACGTTGGGACTGACTGCTTTGAGCTGCAGTGGCTCTGTGAGGGAGGCACCAGTGGTAACGTCTGTGAGTGTGTTTAGATGTATTTGAGGTTCATCCGAAGTTCTGTTTACGCTTTTTAGAGTGCTTTATAGTAGATATGTAATGCATTAGGCCCAATCAGTAATATAGTGAATCTGTCCTGAGTGGGCTCTATTGTCTATCTGTATTTGTTTCTTTCTTTCGGTCTACTGGCTCTTCTAGTCTTATACTGATGCATGTAGCCTTAGGTCTTTGGCAGACATAGAAACGAACCCAGTCTACTTTGTGTTTGTGTGTTTTTTAGTATGTGTACCCTTAGAATGATTTTAAAGGTACGGTGCTGTTTAAAATGTCTTTCCAGTTTCCTTAGAATATTTCACTTCACTTGAGAGTTGAGAAGTCCAGTATTTCTGAGACGTTATTTACATTTTACATTTATGTTTACATTTAAGTGTGTGAATGTTCTGTTCTTAGTGGTGGAACCTATAAATGATGAACAGAATGACTAGTCTCTTTGTTTTGCTGGACATTTAGCTTTGACCAATGGATTGTAAGGATACCAGCAGCGTGGAAGCTTTCACACGTCACTCAGAAAACCTTCCCACCTGCACCCAGAGACTCTGACCGTCTGGTTTCAGCACCTGTGTCACCGCACCCACACCAAGCTGCAGCTTCGTGTGCAGCCCCTTCCGCAGAAATGACGCTCTCGATAGCGAGCCAGGAGAATCTGATTGCTCCTCTGCCTCACGCGTTCCTCTCGATAATAAACACTGTCATATCAGACAAGCAGGAAGTGTGTCTATTTTGTGTTTGTGAATGAAGGTGATGTGGCTCTGTGAGGTGCTTGTGGGATCATGCCCTGTGAATGGGACTCTGCACGTGTGTTCTCCAGTGTGATGAGTTAGCCGATCTGACTCTGTCTGACTGTGGATGTGAGTTGCTAGGTAACGTCACCGTGGCGGCGGTCGATCCTGTCTGGCTGGGCAGTGATGTTAGAAGATGATATAATCTGGGGAATAGCGTGTGTCGGCTCACATGGTGCTGGTCATACAACTTGGCTTGCTGTGGTATAGACCTTATCAGAACAGCACTGGAATAATTTTAAAAGTAAACTTTGTCCTCACAGCTGAAATTTTATACATTGCATTCCAAAATATAGTACATATATAAATGCCTACTTTAGGACTTGGTGTAATGAATTACTTTACTGCTTATTTATGTAACTTTGGTTATTGTGCATTTAGAAGATCAGAAGGGCACCGTTTATCATTGCCTGGTCTTTGCTGTGTCCCTCTGTCCTACCCATAGTGCTATGTGCAGAGCGAGTAGGCCAGATGACTAAGACCTACAATGACATCGACGCTGTCACCAGACTTCTGGAGGAGGTGAGTTACGTTATGCTTGAATACTTGAAAGGGATGGGAGCTTGTTGGTGTTTAATTTCTTTTCATTTTGTTTGATAGATAGCATTTATTTAGTCAGGTAACTCACCCTGTGATTGGTTTATGAGCTATTTGATGTTGAGATGAATGAGGTTTCATCAGGGCATCTAAAGGGAAAGCAGTTATCTAGAAACGCATAGTTCATGTAATTTACATATCAGCGTCTATAGTTCTAAAAACATATTTAAGATTTCAAACAAAACTACCTTTCTAAGTCCTTTTAAGTCCTTTCTAAGTCCCCTCAAGATAAAGTGACATGATAACTACCAAAGTGCCAAAGTTCGTTTTTGGAATAGGATAGTTAGATTAAATAAAAACGGCTCCTTGATTCAGATCTGTCCATTTGTAGGCTAATTAGTTTGTGCTACAATGCATAATATTTAGCTTTTTGAATAAATGTACCCCAGTAAGTCTGGTGTCTTAGTGCTAGTTTAGAGTATTGCTACTTATAAGACATTGTACCCTTTCTAGGCATTACTGTAATTAACTATTTTTACAGCCACCTTCCTAAATATTTCTCTCTGGCTGTACAGAAAGAGCGGGACCTGGAGCTGGCGGCCCGGATTGGCCAGTCCCTCCTGAAGAAGAATCGCGCCCTGTCCGAGCAGAACCAATACCTGGAGGAGCAAGTTGTCAACATCAGAGAAGAGGTGAGATGGGTCAACCAATCAGAATCCAGTGCTCCCTGAAGCAGAGTGGTGACCTTTTCTTCTTCTGGATTTGATAAAAGATTTTAACTGGCTGTAGTAGGTGTTGGACCAAAATGGTGCAAAAACCTGGATTGACTGTATCAAGTGATTATCATAAATCCTTGATCGTATTTAAAAAACGTCTTGTTTAGACAGAGTATATAAGTTCACCCTTCATCTTATGATTACAGACAATGGTTTTTACTTATTAAAAACATCTTTGACTCTCTCTCTCTCTCTCAGGTTACTCAGTTGCATCATGAGCTCAACCTGAAGGATGAGCTTCTGCAGATCTACACCAACGCAGCAGAAGAGAGTGAGGAGGAAGCATCTCCCACGTCAGTCCACTCTCTTTCCCATCTGCTTTTTCTTTAAAGTTTCCCAATAGCAGTGTTTGAGCAACCACCTGCCGTGGTGGTTCCCATAGTTCAGTGTGGTGTCCTAAAGAGTTTAGCAGCAAGCCTAATCAAACTCTCCAGTCCAATCAAAAGCTCCTTGATTGCCTGGATCAGGTGTAGGGTGACCTGGATCATGTCTAAAACCTGGCCTAGATGAGGGGGCCCCTGAGGACTGGATTGGGAACCTCTGGGTTAATCAGCTTGTCCCAGGTGGCTACTCAATACAGGCTATAGAATAACTGTTGGTAATAAGTTATATTTTGGTAAATTTTATTATTATTATTTATTTTCTTATTATGCAAATGAACAGTCAGTGTGACATACCCACACATACCCAAAAATGTTTGTAAAATGTTTAAATGGTGAGTGTGGATGTGGATTAATGAGAAAAAGGTATATCTATATGTGCAATCACTGTTCACTGTGACAGTCAGTGCAGTGTTGCTCAAAAGAAGACCATAAATAAAACTGAATGATTTGAATTGCTCTGTTGTGTTTCCTGGGTCAGGGGTCAGCACAGCAGGGTGGCAGTGGCAGTGGCAGTGGTGAGTGGGTCGTCCCTCAACGTCCTGCAGCGGAAACTCAGAGACCTGGAGGAGGAGAACCTCTCTCTCAGATCAGAGGTACACACACAGGCAGTCATGCAGATGACTGATGACCAGTGCGCACACACACACACACACACGCACGCACACAGGCAGTAACACAAATGACTTATGCCCTGATACACATGTACATGTTTCTCTGTCGTGCACACGCGCAAAAGTTTAACAGAAAACTGACTTCCTATCCAACCAGTCTTACTGGTGACATTAATTTGTGTAGTGTCATGTTCAATCAGGACTGGACATTTTTTTGTGCGTGTGCGTGTGCGTGCGTGCGCGTGTGCGCGTGTGCGTACGTGCGTGCGTGTGTGCGTGCGTGCGTGCGTGTGCGTGTGCGTACGTGCGTGTGTGTGTGTGTGTGTGTGCAGGCGAGCCATCTGAGGTCAGAGACGGAGACATATGAGGAGAAAGAACAGCAGCTTGTTAACGATTGTGTGAAGGAACTCAGTGAGTTGAGAAGCATTATGCACATATGTACAATATCTTTAGTGCTGTTTAATGTGACTGCAATTGTTGCTCTATTGCCACCCCCTCCGCTCTCTCTGTCTCGCTCTACATTTCTCTACCCCCTTACTCTCTAGAGCAGTCCAGTCTCCAGATCTCATCCATAGCAGAGGAGTTGGCCAGAAAAACCGAGGATGCCTCTCGACAGCAGGAAGAGATCACACATTTGCTCTCACAGATAGTGGACCTACAGAAAAAGGCCAAAACTGTGAGAGGCTGCAAGAACACAGAAATCGCTCAGAAAGAAAAATCACTTAACATTGTGTTTGTGTGTGTGACTCTGCAGGAACATTTGTGTGTTTGTTTGTTTTATAGTGCGCACTGGAGAATGAAGAGCTCTCACAGCATCTCATAGCAGCTAAAGATGCCCAGAGACAGCTCACAGCCGAGGTACTGCACTAGTTTCACCTCAGAGGTGCATAACTCAGTAATGTTTGACCTTTTGACATCCTACTCAGCATTGACAGTCCAAGCCTCTGTCCTGTTCTTTTGTACTTCTAGATGCTAACTGCTTATTAAACTACTTTTACCTCTCTGAAACTCCTCCAAATGGTTTCATAGTGGAATGTTTTTAGAACCTTGTTTATTTCATACACCCAAAAAAAAAAGCATCTCATCTTATTTTCAAACACACCCCCACACACACAAACAGCTCCAGGATTTGGAAGAGAAGTATTTGGAGTGTATCGAGATGCTGCATGAAGCTCAGGAAGAGCTGAAGAACCTGAGGAACAGGAGTGTGTCTGCTGGAACACCACGACGCTACCATCCCCTTGGACTGTTTCCAATGGTGAAAACACCCAACGTGCGCGCGCACACACACACACACTGGTCAAAATTTGTTCTTTAGCGCCTAACACCTTGTGTGTGTGTGTGTGTGTGTGTGTGTGTGTGTGTGTGTGTGTGTGTGGTAGGACTCGCTGGCAGCTGAAATTGAGGGATCCATGAGGAAGGAGCTGAGTCAGGATTTCCCTGAACTGGAGGAGCAGAAGTATGCACCCTTAGTTCCTCTGCCATCCTGCCTTCTGCTGGGCTCCTCTCTCTGTTAGTCGGGAACTCGCCACGGATGCTTTCTCTTTTTCTTTGCTTCTTTTTTCCTCCCCGTGTCAGAGATACCGTTCTCTCTCTAAGTGATAAAGATGCATTTTAGCTCCCTGCGATAAAGACCCTTAATCAATCATAACAATATGATTTTAAGAGAAGATATTGTCTGTCTGTGAGCAGCAAAAGAGAAAGAAACTGAGAACGAAACTTGTTACTAAATCTAAGTACACGTTAAATCTGGGTCCAGCTCAGTTCAGTATCACACATTATGAAAGCAAAAAATTTGTTTTTATGACATGCTAAACCGATGAGCAAATTGCAGTTTAATACTGAAAAAACTGCCAAATTTTTAAATGATTCTTTTGGAAAGAGACATTCTTACATTATCAGATTTTTAGATTGCTAATTAATGTGTTGTCAGTAGCCTGTAACCTGGCTCTGAGTTTATTGCCCTATTCCCCCCTAATGGAATAATAGACTTGTTTACAGGATCCTTCAATTCAGTTATGGTCCTCAAAATAATTTTAATTTGAAACATTCTAGATTAATTGGAGGGTAGATTAGAACCATACTCTGTCTGGTCCAAGCCAGTGGGTTTTTGTTTGACACCCTTGCTGTACATGATACTGGTGGTGTTTATCAAGGTATTCCGTATGTGTTGGCAGGGTCCGTCATAAGCGTGTGTTTGAGACCGTCAAAAACATTAACCAATCAGTCAGACAACGCACGCCAGCTCCACCTCCTGCTAATATTCCAGGGTCCAATCAGATGCTCTCCTCTTTAAGCCCTGCCCCCTCTGACAATAGTGGCAACAACATAACTACCCTTGACAACCGTGCTCAGAGCATACTCCTAGAGGCGGAGTCAGCAGACAACAGGTAAGTGCAGCTTAGTTGAGTTTCCTCAAAGCACTATTCCACTTAAGTGTCATAAATCCAATTTTAATAACTCTTACTGAATTGGAGATGATTGAATATTGAATTTGAGGTATGCTGTAGTTTGAATTATATACATCTGCGTAACTATCACAGCCTCTTTGACCCTAATTTTAATAACATCCTGTTGTCTCATTCTGATCCCAGACATCCTTCATCCTGTTTCATTTTTAAAAAATTTCTCAACTGTGATTCATTAATGATCTGGATACCTGATGTTCTCACATATATAAGAAGTGGGAATCCAGCAACACACTGCATGTGATTGACTGTGGCGGCTGATGCTCCTGTGTGTGCTGGTGTGATTTGTGAATGGGCACCAGTTCGGACGGCCCAGAGAAGCGTTCCTGCTCGGAGGACCTGAAGCTGGCGCTCCGGCGACTGTCGCTGCGGAGACAGAACTGTTTGAGCGAGCGGCGTTTCTTCGAGGAGGAGCGTGAGAGGCGGCAGCGCGATCCCCCAGGGCTCCGGGATGGGGGGCGCTACACCCATGCCCTTGTGCCCACCGACAGCATCATGTCCTTGGGCTCGTGGCCCAGCCGCCCCTACCTGCCCGACAAGCTCCAGATCGTCAAGCCACTGGAAGGTGACCAAAAAAATATAATTCCGTCCTTCGCCACGCCCATCACTGCCATACAAGGCCCCTCCCCCCTCCATAATGCCTTTTAACTCATTGTGGACAATCATACACTCCTGCATCAGAGTCACAGCCCTGGTTAATGTTACTATAGTAGCGCACAGTTAGTAGTTTTATTAAATATGGTTACCAAAACATTGTTCAGCCACATGTAAATGGAAGTTTTGGAACTTTTCCAGTATGAATTAATTGAAATATCCTGTGAGACTGAGAGACAAAGAGATTTAGTTTAAGATATTCTAAAGGCCAAACCTTTTAGAGAAGTTAATCCTCAGGCAGTGTGGAGATCCCTTTCTTCTCTGGGCACCACTGTATCCCATCCTGCAGTTGGTCCTTGTTTTTACTGAGGAGTAACTTGTAAGTAACCAGGAGTAACCAAACTGATCCAGAGCTGGAACCAGTGAAGACTTGCATCTGTTGGGTCGCAAACGGTACTGATTGGTTGCCACAAAAGCTCAAGCCCCTTTGTGGATGAGAAAAGTCATTACTGGAGTCAGAGAGGCTCAGACATGTATGCTGCTTCAGATGCAATCTAATCCCTTCTCCTGTTTAGATTTTTCTAATTCGTAGAACTACTGTTAAAATGTAATGGCAGCTAAGAGTCCAAAAATATTCTAGTTCATTCTAGTCCAGATGTAAAATATTTATAAAATTATCGCCTGATACTGTTAACAAGGTGTTTTGATGTATTGTTTTGGTTTTTGTTTTTAGTTGGTAATGTTCAGCTGCTAACAGAATGGTAGAGTTTTATGGTTGGCACTGATGTGTGCGCTGCATGTCGTCTGTTTATTTGCTTTGAGGAAGCTGTCATGGAACACGCATCATAATCATGTAATATATTAGTACTGGACTGCGTCTCGTCATTCCAGGTATTTTTAGTTTTTTTTTTTTTTACATTTTTTTTTTTAAGTCCGTTAGTCAAACTGAACTAAAGAAACTGTAATAATTTAATTATTATGTTTTTGTTAAAAAGATGTCTTGTGGCACATATTATTTGTTGATGTTATCTAGCTGTTTACTGCTGCCTGCTGGTGAAATGAAATAATAAGTTTTGAATGCCCCTTACCAATCATCTTCATCTTCTTTACTTCTTTATTGTACATTTTCATCTTTTTTTTCCATCTTTAAAAAAATCATTTGCTCCATTACTCAATGCTAGCATTATTTTGTTACCTTTTTTTAAAATGTACTTTTTATTATTATTAAACTTTCTTTATCAAACTTGGTTGACAAACAAGGTAATTTGTATATTTTCCAGAGTACCCTTTATCCGTAATACATAATATTGTACATGCAATATATTACAATAATTTCATATTTATTGTAATATCGACAACATTAGACATTTAGACGAATATTTAGATTTGTTGTAATAATCTTTTACATTTCACTTTCTCTCTCTCTCTCTCTCTCTCTCTCTCTCTCTCTGCCCTCTCTCCCTGCCTCAGGTTCTGCTACTCTGCTGCACTGGCAGCAGTTAGCCCAGCCTAACCTGGGGGGTATTCTGGACGCACGGCCTGGTGTGGTCCCTAAGGGCTTCCGTCCGCTGGAGCTGGAGCTGGAGGAAGTGTACCACTACGCCGAATACGAAGAGGACGAACCGGGAGAGCAATACTTTCAGAATCTCCCTAACACCTCCACGCCCAATCGCAGTGTGCCTCCCAACCTCAGCCACGCCTCCTCAGCTTCTCCCTCCCCCTGCCTCAGCACAGGCCACGCCTCCATGGAATTCGCAGGTGAAGCTGTTCCACTACCTGGTTAGCTAAATGCTCTGTGAAAATGCCAACTGGTTAATGGATCACAGAATATTATATTACTGCATAATAGTATGGGGGAAAAAATGGTTAAATTCACAGACCTGCTTTCTCAAAAATGATGGATTTTGCAGATTTTAGAAAACAAGTGCTAATGCATTTATTAATTATACAACATTCAGCAACATAGCTAGGTTAGTAACTTATCCCCACCAGTCTAGTCTGCCATGCTAAAGCTACCTGAAAGGCTACCTTGATGGCTGAGTGGTAAGCACTTAACATCCATGTTTCATCTTCTCTTGCTGAGGTGATAGAGCAGGTCAAGTTTCTAAAACATCCATAGCTACAGGCATACCCAGTAGTTTGTGTTTTTGTTCAGATGTGTATACGTTATACACTTCTAAACGAGACTATTAATTTGATGCATTCAGATCCAGTTATTTACTTGAACAATGAATCTGAATTGGTGCATTTTCTCATTTTGCAGCGTTTTATCCGGGTAAGTGCATGGCTCACACAAGCTCCACCTACACTTTTACTACCTGTAAGATTCTCCACCCATCTGACGAGCTGACCAGAGTGACTCCAAGGTGAGAGGAACACTCCATTCCTGCAGTTTTATACAGTAAACGTATTTTAAGGTTTACCCAGCAAAAGATAGCGGAACGCATGAGAGTGAGGGCAATCTGTATTCTTTAGTTCCTCCTATTTTCTGGCATTTTCTTTTTCTCTGTATTTCTGTCTTCATGCTGTGCCCTCTCTGTCCCCATCCAGTCTAAATCCCACCCCCATGTCCTCCTGTGTGATGTCACCCAGTCGTCTCTCCACCCCTGTGGCCACGCCCTGCACCCCGCGCCGCCTGAGCCTTTCCCAGTCCCAGTCCTTCACAAACCTGCGGGACTCCACCAAGACCTTCAGCACCTCACTGGGGTTAGTGCGCCTTCTGCAGGAGCGGGGTATTTCCGCCGCCGTCTACCAGCCGCAGAGCTGGGACAGGGGCAGTGGTGGCGTCCTCTTCTCTACCTCTGTCCTCCCTTGCCCCCCTCCGGACCCCCGTAAGCCAACCACCCCTCCCAGCTCCCCCAGTCTCTGCAGCCAGAGCCCGGGGGGCACCGCGGTGGATGAGGATGCCGCCTTCTCTTTCAAAAGCCCCTCCTACGAGAACTTCCTAGCCTCTAAGCCAGCACGGTCCATTCTCAAGGAGGTGGCAGGGGTGTCTGGGGCCCAGGCGAAAGACTGCGAAAGCCAGACGGATGTGAGTGTGTCCCACCTGAACCTGGTGGATAAGCTAAAGAGGTTGGGATTGGCCAGTCCGGGAGCATCTGGAACAAGTGCGGGAGGGATCAGAAGGCCAAGCCCAATTCTGGGTCCTCTTGGTGGACTGCGGAGCGCAACGTCTCCCTTCACTCCTCTGAATGAAGGCCTAAGGCGCAATCGAAGCTACCCAGCTGTGGTGGGAGCCAGCATGGCAATGAAGGGCCCCGGGCCCCAAGAAGACGAGCTGCTTCTAGCGCCAAAGCTGCCCAAGCAGACCAGCCTCAAATAACATACTGTCACCACACACACACACACACACACACACACACTACTGTAATGTATATTATTTGAAATCACTCAAATACAAAAATCAAGCTCATGACAATTTATTATATGCACTGAAGCACTTATGTATTATTTACACAAAGAAAACTGCTTCATGTGTTAATTTGGTCCCTTGTTCATTTCCTGTCTGCTTCTCTGTACATAGACCTACATTCCACCATCGAGCAGCCTGGTACCATTCTGTGTAAAATATCTCGGTAAAAGTTCTTCTGGGAAGCCCAAAACACTTCTTCCACCCAGACCTTATCAGCATAACCCTTAGCGATACCAACATTAATCCATACAAAAATCAGTCTTCATTATTATGGTCATACTATTAATTAAAAACACCCTGCTTTATATTGTGTATCTCACAGTACACCAATGTAACTACACTAAGCCTGATGGCTGGTCTACCTGGCACTTGTACTGGTGATTAGCTCAGCTACGCCAAGGGTTCTGCTGCACTGTAAAACTACTGCTATGAACATTCCCCATTTAGCACTTTGGTTGTCATTGTCTGTGTCTCCAGCGCTTTGGTTGTCATCTTCCATATTTTTAGTGGAGTAAAAGTAGGTCACAGGTAAGTTCAGCTTGTAGTTGCTGACAATAACTATACCAATTCTACACCACCATGACTGGACATCTGGAAAGCTTCTCTAGAGAGTAGGACTCCAGTTTAAATCATGCTAATGTGCCTAACAATGAACAGGAACTCACAGCACCAGTTAACATAAAGGTGTGTGTGATGTTAACTGGTGACTGGTTTAAGACGAGTAACTTTTGCATTTTTGCCTCAGCTATGCCATTAAAAGCTGGGTGTTCTGACTGTGTTTGTCCTACTTATTGAGCCAACACCTGACCACTCTTGGGTTTAAAGTGTTTCTCGTTAGCATTTCACATTCATTGGTGTGTCTTTGTTTAAAGATTTCTTCTATTTGTAATGTTGATTTAAATAATTTTCAGATATAATTGCCAATGTTTATTTTTTCCTTTCTGTATTTCAGAAGTGTGTTTGGCAATCTGAGTTGCCAAAAATTGTTTTTTGTTCATCATCTGTGGCTTCTCGTTGTGGAGCCCATTCAGTACAGCTGGGTAGGCTAAACCTGCTATGCTTCAAAAATACATCTGATCTGTTCACTGTGGTGGGCTGCCTCAGCAATGCAGGATCACTGATAAAGAAGGCCAAAGCTCACTTGCCCTGGAGCTGCATTACATTTTGTATTGCTCATCTAGAAGCCTGTTGGACAGTAAATGTTAAGACATGTAGTTCTTTTCTAATCCGTATGCACAGTACATAAAACCCCCTCCCCTATTTGTCACTCAGAAACTGCTCGTACAATGAGATTGAGGTGCTTTTTCATGACCACGGCGACTATTCAACATTCAAATAAACATGCAGTCATACTTTGTCACAATATGAGAAATTTCACTCTTAAGCTTTTCATTAATCTATTCATTAAATTTCTGAAGGATAAATGGGCCAGTAGAAAAATGGGCTTAATAACGATAGTACAGAAGTAAAACTTATTCACATGGTAGGTAAAATGTAGAGAGTAAATAAACATGTCACGCCGGTAACCAGCGTTATGGTGATGGGTGGATTAATGGCTTAACCTTGTATGTTGTATGTTAGTTCTAATGTAATAGCGCTGGATTTATTTGAGAAAATGGGCGCTTTGATTCGTGTTGTTAATTTCCACGTTAATGTTTTCACCAGTCTCATCTGAAGTGTAGGGAAAAGGTTGAGTACTTTATTGATTGGTAGGCCCAATTATGCTTATTTACTCAATAATTAATTTTATTGTCAAAAAATTATTTGTCTTTGTCAAAAGGTCTATTTGCAAGTGTGGTGAACGTAATTCTTACATTTGAACAATGATTATTCTTTTGTGTTTTTTATACTGTGTTATTAAATAAGACTAAATTGGACATGGGTACCTGTAGTAGTACGCAATAACACTTACTGTAAACGTCTGACAAACGTTAGCAATAAAGCCAAAAACAAACATGCTAAAACCAGATTAGCCTCGGTTGTTTCTAACTCCTGCCACTAGAGGGGGCTGTTTGTTTGCTTTGTTTATACTTGTACATCGTGTCGTACTGAATTGGTTACTGTGAAATTCTGTATTTTATACGTTTGAGACGTCCTGTAAGCATGCATGACTGGCTGTTTTTTTTTAAGTATAACTTGCAGATGAGATAAAGCAGTCCACACCAGCAGTACTGAGTCGTCACGTATCTTACAGACAGGTATTCCATTACAGAATTCTTATTACTTATTCAAATTTGTATCTTTTAATTTAATCCAGAGGATTACTATATTAAAGTAACACCACCTAATATTTTGGATTAATTTTTAAGATTGGCCTTGGATTCGTTTTTTTAACCCATTAACTGCCAAAGAGTTTCAGAACACTAGTCTCCTGTAGTGCCAGCCAGTATGGCCACCGTTAAACTCTCACAAACTCCTGTTTCCCGTGCAGCCTCAGATACAGCTCAGGAGATTCAACATGTCCCTTCCCAGGCAGTCCAGCAGTCCACCCAGGAGCCCCTTTGCTACAGAGTACCCCCCTACACGCCGGTCAAATAGGTAGGGTCCACCAGTATAAACATCACACACGGGGGTCAAATGTTTTGGCACCAGTGAGAACAAAGTTCAAAGCTGTAGTGCTTTGTACAGTCTACTGATGAAAATCACTAGGGGTGGGACTTTAACGCGTTAATTTCGATTAATTAATTACAGGGAAAATAACGAATTAAAAAGTTTAACGCATTTTAATCACACTTTTGCACCGTGGAACGTTTTTCAGTGCACGAGTTTCAGGCATACAGATTATATTGACGCACAATGTGATGAGCATGATGGAGATGACGGAAGAGGCTACGCTGCTGGATGGGAAATTTAAATACAAGAAACTTCCAGATGGAAGTACAAGCAAAAATTTTGTTATTTGCACTTTATGCAGGAAGGAGTTTGCTTATCACAGGAGCACTTCCACCCTTCGTTACCACCTCAACGCAAAACATGTTGGGGCTAACGCGCAGGTCAGTAATGTTAACTTAGCTGCTAAATGTGATAGTATTCCTAGTACGAGCAAACAGTGTCGCCAGTCAACACTCGACCACATGTTGGGGTTCACATTCAGAAACAAAATGTCAAAGTCCACGTCAGACAAATTGACCAATTCACTGGCGAGATGGATTGCTGTGGACTGTAGACCGCTCTCTGTGGTCGAAGATAAAGGGTTACAAGAGACGCTGCAAATTGCGTCAGCTGATGCAAGTTACGAACTGCCGTCCAGAAAGACAATGTGGAAAAAAAATCCAGCAGCTGTATGATGAGGAAAGGGAAGTAAAACAGGTTATTGCGAAGATTAATTAATTCGATTAATTAATTACAAAGCTTCTAGTTAATTAGATTAATTTTTTAAATCAAGTCCCACCCCTAAAAATCACTATTCAAGGAAGTCATGTTAGAAATGTGGTTGAGAAGCAGGCGTATCCTGGAAAGTGGCTCATTATTCATCCCCACTGCCTTAAAACTATAGCGCAAGTAGCATCTTATAGAATGCTTTTCTCAGAACCCAGGGACAAGTGGCAGCCAATTACACACAATGTACTCAACCCGGGGGGACTGCGTCGGCTGCATGGAGGAGAGAGAGGACAACACCCAGGGCAGAGGATCATCCATCTTAAATGTACGCATTCTGGCATACAGTCACACCAGGACAATTTTCACTTAACCTCCATGTTTTTTTGGACTGTGGGAAGAAACCAGAGAGCCCAAAGGAAACCCACACAGACAAGGAGAACATGGAAACTCCACCCAGATAGGAGCATGAACCTGAGACCCCCCCCCCCCCAAAAAAAATAAAATTAATTAATTAATCAACTATCTCAGCTGCGTAACCTTTACTTAACATGTATAAAGTAAATTTGTCTGTGTCACAGTACATCACCAAGTAGTTGGCAAACACCAATTCCCCCACAGAGCCAACAGATCAACAGGGGACACCATCACCACAGCACTGCACAATGCACTGACCCACCTTGAACATTAAGAGTCTCATATATTAGGTTGCTGTTTATGAGCTACACAATCATGGTAGCAGAATGATCACTAATATGCTCAATCTGGGTATTAGCCAGCACATGAAGGTGGATTAAGGACTAACACACCAGCCAAAGACTATTAGGCTAGGGGGCCATCACTATTCAGCCCCAGTCTTAACATTCAGCACTGGGGTTACACAGGGCTACATGTTGAGCTCACTTCTCTATTCTCTTTACATACATTTGTGTACTAACCCACAGCACAAACAGCATCATTAAGTTTGTTGACAAAACCACCATGTTGGGGCTGGTATGCAGTCTGCTTACTGGGATGAACTCTGAGAATGGTGCCCCCTTAACAAGCTGTCAAGCAACACTTC
This sequence comes from Electrophorus electricus, assembly GCF_041902795.1. Classification (NCBI taxonomy): domain Eukaryota; kingdom Metazoa; phylum Chordata; class Actinopteri; order Gymnotiformes; family Gymnotidae; genus Electrophorus; species Electrophorus electricus. The sequence continues at coordinate 26,866,160 of NC_137499.1, forward strand.
AAAAACCAGAGTGGGGCTGGGTCCTCTGCATCAATGGAGACAAAGCAGTGAGGGTGCCCAGTTTCAATGTCTTAGAAACTCGCATCTCCCAGGACCTCACATGGACCATCAACACAACGTTCCTGGTGAAAAATTCAGATGTGTCGCTCTATTTCCTAAGGACACCAAAGAAGGCCAACTTGTCCAAGCAGCTTCTAGCATCCTCCTGTCACTGCTGCATAAAAGGCACACTCACTCACAGCATCTCAGATGTGGTATGTCATCTCCTTGGTGGCATACCACATCTGAAAGCTCTCAGGATCCGCCTGGCCCAGCACAGCTACCCGTGCTAGAGGACAACAGCACCTGGCGTCTCCATCACGCCTCAAGCACCATCAGAGACTTCTCTCACCCAGGTCACCATGCTGCCGTCTGGAAGGTGCCACACGTCCAATAGGGCAGACACATCAAGGCTTCCTGAACAGTTTCTACCTCCGTGCCATGAGAGAATTGATGTCCAAAAAAGAGGTCTCTGTCCCGCTGACAGCTCCATTAAACATCCACCATTCCCACTGTCCCGCCTCTAATCACTACCTCATCACTGGTCACCCATCTACCAATGCACAACTGAATGTGGAACGACATTAGATGACGAGCCAAGACAATGTTGACCGCCAAATAATTTTGAGAGTGGCGCTCACAAAGAATTTATGAAACAAAACATTCAGTAGAGCATAGCGATATGCTTGAGGATTACAGTAATGACAGTTCTACTTGAGCCACGTGCAAACTCATTTAAGCATGTGAACAATAATTAGTCAGTTACTGTATAATGCTACAAAATAAACAACCTTGATTATTTACTGCTTGAGAACTGTATGATTCATGTCAAAATGTCAACTTTTAAATAAATAAGCAAACTGGCTAAAGTAAATGGTGCAAATAAATAAATACTGAATTCTCAATTTCCTGTTTGTTTGTGAAACATCTGAAATGTTTGTGAGGCATATGCGTCACTGGGCAGGATATGAAATGCCAGAAGTAATTGCTCGTTGAGATGGTTGCACTTGGGCTGAGGCCATAGTTCCTTGCGTAAGCAGCTGCAGGTTCTGACCCACTAAGATCCGGTTCTGACCCACTAGGATCCTGTTCTGTTCTGCTCTGTTCTAATGTGATCTTATCCATCCATCATTTTGAATGTCAATATCAATTCAGTGTGAAGGAGCAACTTCTCCTGACTACTTCACGACTTTTTGTTATGCTGGTAAATGTGCACACTGTGTTGGAATTTTTTTAGAGCTGATGGAGGCTGTCAGAGTGACTGATGTCAGACCAGTACCTCTTATACTTTACGGCTCTTAGTGAATTTATAGTGTTTTCTTTAAATTTAAATGGTTCTCAGTGATTAATAACCAACAGTATTGCTGTATAAAACTGTCAAGTTTAACAATTTTAACTTTGAGGTTCATTTAAAAAACAGAAGAAGATGTGCTTGAGTAATGTGCATTCTTTGAGTAAATACACTTTTCCACTTATGTAAAAAGAAGCACCTATTCTAGCTACTCATGGTTGGGACAGCCACACTCCCATAATATGTTTAATAGCTAACAAGAAGTTATCACAGAGTTACCTACAGATAATTGTATTTCCAATCATGATGGCAATGACATGATAAATCTGATTCCATGAAGTGGTGATGTGATGTAATGTGTTCCTGTTTTTGTATTACACAAGTGCTAATCCATTAGCTTTATAAATGAGGAAGGTAATCATATTAACATTTGCTCATATTGCCTGGTATTGCATTACTGCTTTGTGTTATCTCACGTTTATTAAAGGGCAGGAGAGGCGAGGAGGGACGTCCCAATGTGGCGGTGTGTGTGTGTGTGGGACTGTTTGTCCAAGCATGAGAGAGGAGAGAGAGCTGAAAGTGTAAATAGCTGCATTATTCTGTCTCTCATGTTTGGAAACTTTTCTGTTTCCTTCCTGATGTCCATCCGTGTGGGGGAAGAGCGCTAGCACTCCAGTGAAAAAGACTGGTTCAGTCCTGGTGACTTCAGATGTTCTCTTCAAACTGACAGGAGTGATAGCCTTTTCACCTCTCTCTCTCTCTCTCTCTCTCTCTCTCTCTCTCTCTCTGTCTCTCTCAGTCCATCCCTCTCTATTTCTCTCTCTCACTTTTTTAATACATCCTATGCTACCCATTCTTTTGTTCTGTCTCTCACTTTTTGATATCGAGCCCTCGTTCACTCATGAGTCATTCTCACCAATTGATCGAATGCACAGGAGAGTATTGCTTTGCTTTTCTTTGTTCTTCTTTTCTTTTTCCTCCAGAGGTTTTGTTCTTGTGCACGAGCCATGTTTTCTTGTATGGGCACATTTTGACACATTCAAGATTCGACACTGACTGAACCTGATGCTGAGTGGAAATCCCATCTCAAATTCTCCTCTGGTGACTGTGAGCACTCAGCATCAAGCTCCAACCAACCAGTCTTTGAGTTAAAATACCTCTCTTTTATTATGCACAGTTGCACAGTGAACTCGGAAAACATGATTGTCTGTTTCCAGTATGTTGACTGTACCCACGCATACATCAGTTGAGGTCATCCCATATGTTCAGATTCAGAGTCCGCATTCTCGCTTCTTTATAGTTGGCCGTAGTGTTCACACAGATCCCGGGAGTACCTTGGGACAATGTACTTGGCAGGGGCCAAATTAGTTGTTACTTTTTCTGTTCCTAATGTTTAATACTTTTTCTGATGGACAGATTTTAGTCAAGCACATTCTCACGTGTGTACTTCTGTTCGTGTAGATTGTTTTTCTTGTCAGGTTCGGAGAACGGAGACAAAGGTATGAAAGTTGTTGATGTGCTTTTTTTTAAAGAATTAATTTCCCTGCTATTCTGCATAGACTGGGTAATTGGGATCTGGTCACTTTGGTCAGCTAATAATATTACTAAAAATAAACACAAAGAATAATAATTTACTGCGGATATTTGGTGTTAGACACATGCTCTGCTATTACTTCAGGAGCAGTGAGATTTCAGAAGCCTTGGCTAAAAGTGTGTAGATGCCATGTTGACTGGAGTGTTGCATTTCATGTGGTAAGCTTCATTTCCTTTTAAGGTAACTACTCTGTGCTCTGCATGATGTAACTTTAACCTCAAAGTACTTATTGATTTTGGCTTTTTTTTTTTTTTTTAACCCGCAGCCTTTTTTATTTTTCGTCTTAAGTGTCTTCTTCTACTCATGTCTTTTTGTGGTGACCTGCTTCCAGCAATACTAACACTTGTGGGTAATGTAGTGTAGCACAGGGTGGGGTGGATGAGCATGATGGACAAAACTGTCAGAGCCCACAGTGTTTAAGGCCAAAGTTGAATGCTGACCTGATTTATTGCAACACATTTACAGTGCCCTGTGGCGTGGTGCAGAAGGAAGCCAGGGACAATGGTTTTCCCTCCGCTAGGTGTTCTCTCCTCAGCCAACCAAAACAGGGATGTAGGTAACAGGACGTTGAAACCATATGACAAAAAAAAAGCAACAAAAACATGGAGAAAGACATTTCTGAAAAATTTTGGTGTAAGTATATATTGCATCATATTAGTTTACAAACAAATATACATCAAATACATCATCATCATCGTCATCATCATCATCATTGTAAGAATAAAGAGAAGAAGGAGAATAGTAATAAATATATTCTTTGTGACAGTGAGGAGCTGGGTGCAGTGGTGGGTTCGCTCATGAAGAGTATTCGTACTCCTCTGCACTCCGTCGGCCGAAGTCCATCCAGCCCAAGTAATCCCGGTCTATTATTCGATGGTTGGTGCTTGGAGCACCTGCCTTGCTGTTCGCTGCTGAGTTGCGACGGACAGAACCTGAGACCGAGACAAGAGTGAAGGAATGAGTGACATTAAATAAGATTAAGCATAAATGATGTATATGTTCATGCAGGATATCAGACACCGAATGTGGCATCTGATGCATGTAAGGAGACAGAGAGAGAGAGAGAGAGAGAGAGAGCAACAAAGCAAAAATATTGAGTGAAATTAAGCTTGATACATTCAGGAAGGCCATAAAATATTAAGCAGGCATTTGGAGAGAGAGAGAGAGAGAGAGAGAGAGAGAGAGAGAGAACTTGGGACTGCACTGAAGAGAGAAATATTTTCCTCCTGTTAGTTTTTCAGATAATCTAAAACCTGATAGTTTGATTTTGCACAACAGATAAACAGCTCATAAGCCACCCATGAGGTGCCACGCATGGAAATGCTGCCCCAAATTTGCCACAGCTTCTCTCTAAATTGTTGATGGATTTCTGAATTCTGCATGAGAGCAGAATAGGTGTTCATCTGAAACATTGCAGAAGATGAGGCAGAGCAGATGAGAAGCAGCTCGTCTGTCAGTCTCAGCGACTCAGATGCCCGCCTCAGAGTCTGATGGCTCAGACGCCACTTGCACCCACAAACACTTTTTTCTTTTGAGTCCCGGTGGCATATTACTTTGGTGCGATGTCATCCAATCTGGTCACTCGCTGTAATTCACCAGTTTAGCTGTGGCACATTTTTGGCTGCTGCTGGAAGCACGCTGTCCCGCCTGTCAGGCCTGTTCTTACGTGTCCTGCCTGTCAGGACTGTTCTTATGTGTAGAGGCAGGACATAAAAACACATAAGCTCCTTGAAAAGCTCTAGAACTTCCCGAAAGGTTCTAGAATGCAACTTGATCTAAATAAATGAAGAGCTGTTGTTACATCAGCGTTGCGTCAGGGCTACATCGTGTGGCATCACGTCGTGTCACCGGAACTGCCACTTTTGAGAGATGCCCCCTCATTCCACACTCTAGTTTTTGGTGGCGCGGAAGCTCGAACAGGAGTACAATGGTGGGGTCAAACAGACATGAACACACAACAGAGCCGCAGTTCGGCAAGCAGTCTGAGTGGCAGGACTAAGAGGAACAAATCTCTGAGTTGAATTCGCATTGTACGGACTTACTTTCCACTTTCATACCATTTTAATGTGATTTTGTGCTAGGAATGAAGACAAACGTTACTTCAACATTGTGCCACAGTGTGCGGCAACATTTGTATAACGTTTCAGGCCCACAGTGGCTGATGAATGTTGATGAAGCTGCTACCAGGGATGTGATACTGATGTAGCAGATGGGAGACTTTTTACCACAAGGTACCCACTCTGACACACACACACAGAGACACACACTAATTTTTGTCTGTAGCCCATTTTGGTTAAAGTTATAGACTTGCTCTGACACGTGGGAATTTCACACTTCCCACACTCACAGAAACACAATAATTCACACATCACGCTAGAGAGAGAAAGAGCAGGGGAGAGAGTTGGGAAAGGAAAGAGATCAGGAGGTGTACTTGCATGCATACGAGTGTATGTATCATGTGAGTGTAAGGAGATTAACAATAACTGGTTTCTGCTAAATACTGCTTAGCCATTCACTTTCAGAGCACGCTATGTTTCTAAATGCTTTACACCCACATAATAGCTCCTCCATCCAGTACGACCACTGTCTCACTGTGCAAGCCCTATTATCAGGCGCAGTGAGCACTTCCCTCAGGATGCCTTGACAGAAGAGCTCACGGAGGCACGTTATGTTTAATGTTTTGACAGTTGGGATGGCGTGTGTAGAAGCATATCGATGTTTGGTGCTTGGTTGTCATCATGGTAACGGGGTAGCAGGAAGAACAAAGGCCAACACACCCAGCGAGTACGTGGAATTAACGGTACGACGCGACACTCAAAGATGAACCAGGTCTTGCCGAGCCCTGGGGCTCATACCCATGTCTGAGCTTCTTGTTAAGGCATGTTCCCTTTACTTGTGCTCGGAAGTGGCATGTAGGCTCAATGTGTAACTTTAGTTCATGTTGTACCTAAACACACACACACACACATAAATCTTTCAGATCTTCGCATAAGTGTGTGTGAGAGTTAAACAGAATGGATCAAGTAAATTGGCTGAACCATTAATAAAACATGCCATGTTTTTAATCAGAAGCCCTTGCAATACCCGGCAGTGCTGTGATCACTGTTTCTCTGGTGTGAAGTGTTGCGAGACAGGGTCAGCAGCTTACACCGGTGCCCTGGAGGACTGCTGTTTTGGGCTTTTGCATACAAGATATTAGAATAACTGATTAGAGAAACTTCTCTACACATACACACACAAGCTCAAAGAAAGCATGAGAGCAGGAATAATTAAGTAAATGAAGACATAAAGAGATTTAAAAGTTAATGGAGAAATTTGATTTTTTAGCTAGCAGTAATGCGATTTCAGAGAAAATTAAAGCTTTTTAATTTTTTAATTATTTTTTTTTACAATTAATGCATGTTTGATATAATAAGAGCCATGAATGCAATTTGCATTCTCTCTCTTTCTTGCTCTCTCTCTCTCTCTCTCTCCCTGGTGGTGTCTTTCTCTGTCTCTCGCGCATCCATTTCTTTTGTACTTTTCATGCCTGTGCTTGTAGGATTTACTTTTGTAAAACGTGACAGCAAACAGCAAAGCACATTTAAACGCATTGCTATGATTGAAAGGAAAAAACAATCCAACTCAAATCCCACTCAAACTGAAACCAGTTCCACTGAAATTGTATTAAAAAGTCTAAATTACCTTCAGACACATGCTTTATTACCTATAATAATGAATCAATTTCATTTCTGTACTACACTCACATTAGACACAACTGTAAAAGCTCTCTCCCACTGCATTCTACCTCATAATGCCCACTTAATTTCAGAAACAATTTTAAAGCAACACTTCTTTCTTTTCATGTACATATTTTCTTTATCACCACTTCATTTCTGGCCCAAAGCACCACATTCCTGCATAAAAGAATCCCCCACGAATGTGTGGCTGGTGTCGGCAGCGGGAACAAGTTCTCGTTCTCACCTTTCCTGGACATGAGTCTGGCCAGCAGCTCACTGAGGTCGGCGCGGGAGTCGGTGTCAACGGCAGGTGCTCTGGCCGGTGCGCCGGGGCCGTCGGAGCGGGTGCCTCTGCCGCTCGCGCCGGCATCTGTCTGCGAGGGGGGGGCGTTGCCCTCCACCCGGGGAGCTGGGGAGCGCGAACGAGCCAAACAGGTGACGGACAGAGCAGCCAGGAGCAGGCACACGCACACACCGCTGTTCATCCTGGGTGTGTGTGTGAGAGAGAGAGAGAGAGAGAGAGGGAGAGAGAGAGAGAGAGAGAGAGAGAGAGAGAGATGGGGAGAAGCAGAGAGAGAGAGAGAGAGAGAGAGAGAGAGAGATGGGGAGAAGCAGAGAGAGAGAGAGAGAGAGAGAGAGAGAGAGAGAACGGTGTTGACGCTGTAGGTAAAAGCTCTTCTTCTTGTTCTCCTTTTTGTATGTCTGCCTGCTTCACTTTTAATTATGGAATTAAAATGAGGTTGCATAATCATAACAAGATCAACGCTTTATATTAATATATATGTATATTTATTGACTGAGATCATACATTTGCCATTCCAGGACATTTTTGTTAAAAATGTCAATTTGACACATAAGTAAGTTCAGGTACATTTAAATACATCTGTCACACAGACAGACAGAAACAGATGGAGAGAAACAGACAAGCAAACAGATAAAGAATTTTTTTTTACCTTGCTTTGTTGTGGAGTATATGTTGCTTGTATGAGTGTGAAAGTAGATGTTCTCATGAAGAAGAGGGAGAGGCATTTATATACCCAGCTGTGACGCACACACACACACACACACACTCCAACTGTGCTGGTGCTCTTCCCCTCTCCCTCTCAGTGAGTTGCATGTAATGGAGTGAGAATGTTTCTGTTTCTGGTGATGGAAACATATACATAAATGTATTAATGAAATCTCTTTATGTCCAGCTGCTATATCATGCTCTTTTATCATACTCTACATGGTCATTGCTTCTTTTGGAGGTGTTCTTTTAGGGATGGTGAGAGAGATATGTAGCTACTTATAAAATCTGAGCAACTTGTATATTGTATCTCAGAAAGGAGCTACAGCTGTGTGTTGGAATCAGGTTCTGCTTTGTGCAGCCACTGTAATAACTCCCTTAAGAGCATTATCCATTTCCATTTTTCCATTCCTCAGCTTTTTGATCCTACACCATCCTTCCTATCTTAGCTTGAGAAACATCCCATTACTTGCTCTACAGTTCGCACATATGGCTTTCTATTTAATTATCATATTTTAAAATTATTTTTGCATAACAGTCCATTGCTTCAGTACATTTTCATACATTTTAAAATTTACTTTTCATTCTTTTTAATCTTGTTCTTCAAAACCCTTTCCACATGTAACTTTGTCATGAATTATCCATAAATGATCAAAGTAATGATTACTTTGTTAGCATAGTGAAAGATAGCAAATTCTCCTCATATTGTTAATCAGCAAGGGCCACAGAGTAGTTGGTGTAGATCTGATATGATATGACATATGATACGATATATGATATGATATGATATATATGATTTGATATATAATATATGATATGATATATGATGTGATATATGATTTGATATATGATTTGATATATGTTATATATGATATGATATATATGATATGATATGATATATGATATGATATATGATATGATATATGATATATGATATGATATATGATATGATATAACATTGTGATAGAGCCTCAAACCCTTACTGTGCCAAACACCTTCCACACATGCAAGCATGTTCGTATTAGAAAGGAAATGATGTCAAAGCCCCTCCCTCTAACCCAGTTTCCTGTTTGGAAGTGATTGAGTAGAGCAGAGTGGATTGCCAGTGCCCCTCTGATTGCACAGTGTACTCTGTGATGTCATATCTTATCTTATTGGCCCATGAAAGACAACTTCAAATCAGTTGTGCTGCCCTGACTTAAATTTCTCTTGTATGATCTGACAAATGCAGGACATTTACTAAATATTGGTTAAGGCCACTGACATTTAGGTTTTAGAGTGTATGCTCATTACTCAAAACTTTAGTTCAGACATCAAGAAATGTCTGTAATGGAATTCATCTTCCCTGACCATTACTGTGGAAATTTATCTCAGGAGGGTTCTTTCAACTAAGCTGTCAGTATATAGTCCAAATAAGTTCATGTTACATTTTGTCAGCGGTTATTCTATCTTGCTCATTGGTTCTCTCTTTTTTTATTTGGCCCCTTGGGTTCTTGTTCAAAATAATATTTAAGTATGAAGACATCCACTTGATTAGTCCATAGAAAAATGGAAAGGGCGATTCTCTCTCTCTCTCTCTCTCTCTCTCTCTCTCTCTCTCTCTCTCTCTCTCTCTCTCTCTCTCTCTCTCTCGGTTATCAGGGTGTAACATTTGCTTGGCCAGCGCAGGAACACTTGCGTGGGAGGTGCAGGGGAGCGTGGGAATTGATTGGCTGATGTGTGGGAGGTGTTGTGCGATTGCACTCCCTTAAATTATCCTTGTTTTTGTGTGTGTGTGTGTGTGTGTGTGTGCATATATGTGTGTGTGTTTTTCTCTTCAGGTGCATGTGAGAACCTCCTGCTGCATGATTTTAACCAGCACCTCTGTGCTTAAACACGGCTAGTTCAGAAACTTTACTTCTCAGGTGAGTAACAGGTTGTGTCACAGTCTAAGGCATGCACAGGACGTGTGATAGACGTGCTTTCTTGCAGGATCAGTTACATTAAGCAGATATTGTCCGAGCGGCAATTGCCGTTGCTTTGACAGTAATCTCACTGTTGTTTCACACTAAAAGGCTGCAGCTTAGCACTGACCATCGGGTCGCAGGAACCGGCTTAGTGTCAGCTTACTGTGGCATGGTGTTAAGATAAGAACGGTTCCAGTGGCAGGCCTTTCTTTGGGCCCCACTTTCCTGGCATGCCTGGTTCTGTTGGCAGCAGCCCGAAGGTTCGAACCCTAGTTGCAGCCCTGCTGCTCTTGCTACTTCTGGTGTTTTGTCTTTGTGGCAGAAGGATAGATAAAGGAGAGCAAGAGAGTAACAGCTGAAAGCCTTAACAGGCTGCTGCAGTTAGGAGGAGCACTGCTTTCACGAGGCATTGGCATCGTGGAACCTGGCGCGTGGTGACAACTTTGCAAAGTAAATTCACCAGGGATGGTACCGATCTTCAATGAAGAGATGAACTTAATCCAGTCTGTCAGTTTCTAAAGCCAATCACAGTAACGTGCTGACATTAAAGAAAGCCATGTTGAGTACAAGAATGTATTGTGTAGAAGATCACGAGACCAAGAATCACTCTAAAGAGATTTTAGTCATAAGGGGTATAAAGAGTGTCCTGACAGTAATTAATCACAAAGTAATTTTTAACCTAAACTTTTCACATTATATTTCGTATGTAGCAGAGCTCCCTTTAATAATGTTGAAATATACATATTTTATACATATTTTAGAATATTTAGAACAGTTACTTGGGATGCTACCTTGAAGATGTAAAAGAAATGGGCTTCTGTCAGGAGTTCTCAGTCCAGCCCTCAGGTACCCTTAGCCAGTCCAGGTTTTTGTTCTGTCTTCTTATATGTGAATCAGATAATCCATCGCTGCAAAACTCTTACCTGCCCCAGGTGTGCTGGAAGATGGATTAAGGGCCCAGAGAGATATAGGTCTATTGCTGTAACATACAAGCTCAAGAATTTGATGAACAACGGATTGCGTGCATCCCTTAGACAGTTTGACACGAAATTGTGTCCATTGCAAACTCTTAAGTTAATTTAAGTAACTTAAGTTAACTAAAGTAACTTAAGTTATACACATATACTACTATTTCAGATTTCTATAGGTCTGTCAGCAGTTATGAGACACTTTGTTAGTCAATCTGGTTGTCTCAAATGTCAGATTTCACATGGTTTCTTTTTAGCAACATTT